>NC_132787.1:51010450-51364492 GCF_048418805.1 Vulpes vulpes | reverse complement strand
CCAGTTAAGTAGTCAGCTGTGGAGTGAAACTGAGTTCAAATCCTGGTAACTGTTGGCTGTGTCCGTTTCGTGGGCATGTCCATTACATGTTCTAAGCCACTATTTCTTTAACTGTAAAGTGGGGATGATAATTGTACTATGTTATTTATCTGTGGTTGTGTAATGAATTACCTCAAAACCTAGCAGTTTGGAGCAGTTTGAAGCAGTCATCTCCTGGTGTCTTGAGGGCTCAGAATCTGGAAGCAGCTTAGCTGTTACGAGTTTCCAGTCAAGGTATTGGCTGGGACTGTAGTCATTAGAAGACAGTGGGTGTTAGCTGGAGGCCTCATTCCCTTGCTGTGTGGACCTCCTCATGGGGCTGCTTGAGTGTCTGCACGTTATGGCAGCTACCTTCCCCAAGGGTGAATGATCCCAGAGAGAAGGTAAGGAGGAAGCCGCAGTGCCTTTTTAGGACTAGTCACTGGAGTTCCTTATGTTTGTTAGAAGAGTCCTTAAGTCCAGCCCATACTCAAGGGGAGAGGCTTTACCCTTTGAAAGGAATGTCAAAGAATTAGTGGACATACTTTAAACCATCACAAGTCCCCAGGCTTGTTAAGAGGATTACATCGCAAATAAGAAACACCGGGTCCATAGTACAGTGCCTGTCATGTAGTAAGTATCAGTAAACGTTAGACATTTGCATCACTCCTGGTCCGAGAGGCTTTCCCTACTCTCCACCTGTTTTACTCTGCCTGCCTTTTCCAGAAGCGGCCGAAGCTAGAGTCATCTCGGCTTGGGCTGGAGCGGCAGCTGCAGGAGAAGGCAGAAGAGTGCAGCCAACTGCAGGAGCTGCTGGAAAGGAGAAAGGGCGAGGCCCAGCAGAGCACCAAAGAGTGAGTACAGCTAATGGTGTGCATGGGGCTGCTTGGGGACCAAGGCCAGGGTTGGAAGTACCCCCTGGGTGAGACATGGAAAGGTATCTCTAGAAGCTAGAAGGGGCAGACAGAGATAGTTTAAAGATAGGACCTTTCTCTCTTTACTTTCTCTATTGGTGATGATGATAGTGCCTAAGTTGGGTTACCTGGATTTGCCTCTCTACTTTAGGCTCTAAATCTGCAAAATAGGTTAATCATAGTTCTTACCTCACAGGATTGTTCATTCAGCATGTATTTTTGCAGTCAATACTGTGTGGCAGGCACTGATCTAGATTCCAATGAACCATTCAGATGAAGAGCACTGTTCTCTAGAAGCATAGTTTCTACCCAGGGCTGGGGGGAGCCAGACAGTAGTAAATAATGAACACATCAGGTAAGAAAATTTGTAGCATGTGAGAAGGTGATAAGTAGAGTAGGTCAAAGCAGATCAGAGGGCCAAGAGTGGAGGAGCAGGTTCCAGTATTAAAGTGGTCAGGGGAGGCCTCCTTAAGATTTGAACAGAGAATTGAAGGAGGTTGAAATGGATGAATGTGTGTAAAGTGTTTAGAAAACTGCTTGACATGTGGCACGTGATGATATTATCTATTAATAACTATTAGGCTTCAGAACATGAAGCTCCTTGTGGACCAGAGTGAAAGGGTACGATGTGGGCTGGAGGCCCAGGTGAAGGAGCTGCAGGACAAGCTGAAACAGGCCCAGGAGCCTGAGCCTGCTAAGGAGGCGCTCATGAAGGTAGGCAGTAGGATGGCTCCTGTGGCCTCTGTTTTCTTTCAGTAGAGCACCCTCAAGTCTGCTCATCTCCAGTGTCCCCAGGGTATGTACAGTATGCAACTGATTATGGGTACCCCTTAATGTGCTTTCAGACATATTTGATAGTGGGGTGGGGTTAGAACCCAGAACAGGGGGCATCTTAGAGGGCAGAGAGCACCTTGTGCTGAGTCTAACAGGTATGAAGTGCTCAATACATATTTTTGATGGACTAAGTGAATGAACAGACAGGCAGATCTGAATAAAGTTCCTCTGTTCTTTCACCTTCATTTCCCCAGGACCTGTTAGAGGCCCGAGAGCTTCTGGAAGAGGTCTTAGAGGGGAAGCAGAGGATGGAGGAGCACCTGAGACTGCGGGAGCGGGAGCTGACAGCCCTGAAGGGGGCCCTGAAGGAGGAGGTGGCCTCCCGTGACCAGGAGGTGGAACATGTCCGGCAGCAGTGCCAGCGAGATGCAGAGCAACTTCGCCGGAGTATACAGGATGCAACCCAGGCATGTGACCAGAGCAGGGGCTGTCAGAAGAGGGCATCCCCTAAGAAGAGGCTTGAGGTCTCTTGGTATTTTGTGACTTTCCTGGTCGTAACTGGAATTCCCTCTAAAAGACACACATGAGATGTATTGAGAACCTTGGCCAGAAGACCTACAAGGTCTCCTTATACAAGGGCAGAGAGAGGGAATGCAGGCGAGGAGCACCATGATAAATAAATAGGGGAGGCTTCCTGTAAATGACAGCAGGGGCGGGGGTGGGAGTGGGGGTGGGGGTGGAGCTGTAACCTGGGGAGAGCTTTCTGCTAGCATTGCACCCAGCATCACTGGGCTATTATGGTGTGTAGCCGGTGTGATGCCTTCTGGGCCTGATCCTCCCCTTCCACACTTCTACTTTGGTCTGAAGTGCGTTCTTCCCTCGGAGCCTCCTGGCCCCCAACTGCCTCCTTCCCTAGGACCATGCTGCATTAGAGGTGGAGAGGCAGAAAATGTCAACCCTGGTGCGGGAGCTGCAGAGGGAGCTGGAGGAGACCTCAGAGGAGACAGGGCATTGGCAGAGCATGTTTCAGAAGAACAAGGATGAACTTAGAGCCACTAAGCAGGAGTAAGGACTTTGCCTCTCTCCCAGGAATGCTTATCTGGGATTCCTATATCCTGCTTCTTTTCTACCCATGCTGTGCCCTTTACTCTGCCGAGAGTGGGTGCTGAGGGTGGGTGCCGTCCATTGGCTTTTGGGAAGGTGGTTTGCATTGTCCTGCTAACCTCTGCCAGGAAGGTGGCCTGACCTTGTTCCCTTTCCCTTTGCATTCACCTGGCTGGATTCAGACTCCTGCAGCTGCGGATGGAGAAGGAGGAGATAGAAGAGGAGCTTGGGGAGAAGATAGAGGTCTTACAAAGGGAATTAGGGCAGGCCCGCGCCGATGCTGCAGATACTCGCCAAATGGAGGAGCTTAAGAAGGTACTTGGAGGGACACCTGGCTGACTCAGTCAGTAAGCATGAGACTCTTGATCTCAGGGTTGTAGTTTGAGCCTCATGTTGGGTGTGGAGATTACTTAAAAAAAAAAAAAAAGAAAAAAAAAAAGAGGGCAGCCCTGGTGGCACAGTGGTTTAGTGCTGCCTGCAGCCCAGGGTGTGATCCTGGGGACCCTGGATCAAGTCCCACGTTGGGCTCTGTGCATGGGGCCTGCTTCTCCCTCTGCCTGTGTCTCTGCCACCCTCTCACTCTCTGTGTCTATCATGAATAAATAAAATAAAATCTTAAAAAGAAAAAAAGAACCTTTAAAAAAAAAAAAGAAAGTACTTGGAGTTGGGGCATGGAAGGGCAGGTTGGGGTGATGGGCACTGACCTCGCCTACCCATGAGGGCCTCCACACTGTGTGGCTGCCTCCTGTGTTTGGTTTTCAGGACCCACCTTGCCTGCTCAGCCATCTCTCTCCCCAACACATTCTGATGCAGTTGGGCTCTCATCGAGTATACATGTTTCTAATGGAAAGGACTTCTGGTTGGGTTCTAGCCAGAGGCTGCTGGCTGCCTCCCAAGAAACCTCATGGGGAGCAGCATTTAGATGGATTTGTGAAATTCCAGCGTCATTTTTGCAAGCTTGGAATTTGGTCTGCACAGGGAGAGCTGATCTGTTGGAAGAGGCTAGAAGTGGGATTGGGGGGCTTAAGGGGAGCGGGCAGGGGGATGGGCTCATTAACTACGTCTATGAAACAAACATTTACAGTTAGAATGCCATTTTATTAACTTGTGCAAGCGTCATCACACAGACTGGAATATTTGCATTGGCTCAGCCAGCTGACCTACTTGGGAAGCCAAATCTAATTCAAGGGCTGCTTATAGAATCTAGAGGTAGGGAATTCAATATTATATCATACATGGATGTTTTATAAATGACAAGGTCATCAAATTGAAGTGAATACAAATAATTTCTTCATGTTCCTGGTATTAGTTTATGAAGGACAAGAAAGCAATTCATTATTTTTGATGATTTAGAAACTTAGAAAATATTTTTGTTAGTATAGGGAACTGGCATTTATGGCCTCCCGAGGATCCTTCTAGGTTTACAGTTCTTTGATTCATTATGCTGGATATGTAGTTGGTGCCCATTTAACGAGTATTAATTAATCAGTGTGTGTTAATCATGCCTTTACCATAACACTGCCTACTTGTAATCAAGGTAATCATATTTATTAAATGAGTAAAGAAGTATAGCTCTAAGTGATGATTTTCCAGATAAATAAAAGTCCAAGCTTATGCCAAATACTTGGTGGAGAAAAATGTAATAAGTGTTAACCAAATATACTTTAAGTGATTGTGAAATGAAAAGTGCTCTTAAATTTTTACTACGTTAATATGAAGTTAACAGATACCAAGGATAGTCTGAAGTCTGTTTGCTCTATTAGTTGACATAACAAACTTGCACATTCCTCTGGACAATCTCAGTGATTTATTATGTGAGATGAAGCTTAAAAGCTAAAAAGTAATACTAGTGCTTCATTTATCTCACATATGCAGTGTATTTAATCAAGTACTCACTCAAACAACATACACATGAGAAAAATATTCCCCATCCAATGTAGACCCCATGAGGTGCTGTTTTTTCCTCTATAGTTAGTTTTGTTAGTGTCATATGTTGAAAACTCAAAAAATATAAACTTTCAGCCTAATTATGGTATTTTCTGAATTTCAGAAGTAGCTAATAGCTAAAGAACTAGAACCAGAGGTCATATTTTAATTTTTAAAAAGATTTTTATTTTTACACCCAATGCGGGGCTCAAACTCACAACCCCAAGATTAAGAGTCACACGCTCTACTGACTAAGCCAGCTAGGCGCCCCAATATTTTAACTTTTTAAAAAAAGAAATAAGAGAAGCACCACTATATATTGTGTAATATGTTTTGATTTTCAACATATTTTGTTTTTGAAATAACCAATCCTATTTTATCCAAACCCTCATCTACTCTCACTGCGTGTGATTTCTTTTTTATGGGACATTTATTTCACATGCCATAGAATTTACCCTTTTATTTTATTTTTATTTTAAAGATTTTTTTACTGGGGCACCTGGGCAGTTCAGTGGTTGGGCATCTGCCTTTGGCTCAGGGCATGATCCTGGGGTCCTGGGATTGAGTCCCATATAGGGCTCCCAATGGAGAGCCTGCTTCTCCCTTTGGTGTCTATGCCTCTCTCTCTGTGTCTCTTGTGAATAAATAAATAAAATCTTTAAAAAAAAAGATTTTTTTACTTTATTTGAGAGCCAGCGAGAGTATGAATGGGGGTGTAGATTCCCCACTGAGCAGGAAGCCCAATGCAGGGCTCCATCCTAGGACCCTGGGATCATGACCTGAACCAAAAGCAGATGCTTAACCCACTGAGCCACCTAGGTGCCCCAAAGTCACCCTTTTAAAGTGTACAATTTAGTGGTGTTTAGTATATACACAAAGTTATACAACCATCATCACTATTTAATTACAGAACATTTTCATCACCCCAAAAAAGAACCCCATCTGCATTAGCAGTCACTTTTCCCAGCTGTTTGCAACCACTAATCTACTTTCTGACTCTATGCATTTACCTGTTCTGCGCATTTCCTATAATTGGACTCCTATAACATATGGCCTTGTATGTCTGGTTTCTTTCACCTAGCATAATCTTTTTTAAGGCTTCCCAATGTTGTAGCAAGTATCAGGACTTCATTATCTTTTAGGGCCGAGTAATATTCTATATGGATATATCATATTTTGTTTCTCTGTTTACCAATCGATGGACATTTGGGTCACTACTGTATTTTAGCTCTCATGAATAATGCTGCTGTGGACATTCGAGTGAACATGTTTTTTGAGAACATGTTTTCAGTACTCTTGAATATGTGTCTGGGGATGGAATTCATATGGTCTATGATTAACTTTTTGAGAAACTGTCAGACCATTTGCCCAAGTAGCCACACCATCTTTTGTTTCCCCAGCAGCGTAGGAGAGTTCCAGTTGCTGCGCAGTCTGATGGCCCTGGCTGCCTCCCGGTGCCTTGCCACTTTCCCCTTTTCCTTCTAGGAGCTGCGCCAGACACAGAAGGAACTTAAGGAACTGAAGGAAGAGCAGCAGAACCAGGAGGTGGCTGGGCGTCACCGGGAGCGGGAATTGGAGAAGCAGCTAAAGGTTGAAGCTGATCGAGGCCAGGGATTGGAACAGCAGAACCTCCAGCTACAAAAAACCCTCCAGCAACTGAGACAGGACTGTGAAGAGGCTTCCAAGGCAAGGGGAGTGGGCCCGGGGCTTAGGAGGTGGAGTCTGAGGGGTCTGGAGGGCCGAGGAGCCAGAGGGCATGGAAAATGACCTATCATGGGTATGTACAGACCAGACCCTTGTCCTAGGTGTGTGGTTAAAGTAGCCAGGGTTTGGCAGAGAGGGGATGGCAGGGCTGAACCTGCTGATACCCACTTCCTCTGCAGGGGTGGGATCCTCAGGGGCACTACCACTGTTGTGGGCTCTCTTCGGGGTGGCTTCCCTGATACGGTTGGTGACCTGGAGCCCCAGGGTCTGAGCTGCCACTCCCTGAACTGGCCGCAGGCTCAGGTGGCAGCAGAGGCAGAGGTGGCGGTGCTGGGGCAGCGACGGGCAGCAGTGGAAGTGACGCTTCGGGAGACCCAGGAGGAGAATGACGAGTTCCGACGGCGTATCCTGGGTCTGGAACAGCAGCTGAAGGAGGCCCGAGGCCTGGCAGAGGGCGGGGAAGTGGCAGAGGCAAGGCTTCGGGACAAGGTGCAGCGGCTAGAGGTCAGTGCCCTGTGCACATCATTGGCTTCCCCCTGGCCCTCCTTCTCACCCCTGGCTCAATACTCTCCAGCTAAATCCTCAGCTATCAGTTTTGTTTTGTCCCCGGTGTGCTTCTATTTGCCTTCCCAATGCAATGATAAACTTGGGCTTATTTCCTAGAGTGTGCTTTGTTGCAAACGTCTTGCCCCTTGTGCTGGTATTTTTGTCTCTTATCCCCCACCCTATGCCTGTTCTTTGTCTTGATTTCTTTGCTAGTCCTTTGGAGCCTGTTTTCACTGCCTACCTTTTTCATAGCTCGCTCTTCTTCCCTTCCATCTACTCCCCTCCAAATGACTTCTGTCTCCCCTCTCCCAGGCAGAGAAACAGCGGCTCGAAGAGGCCCTGAATGCCGCTCAGGAAGAGGAGGGGAGCCTGGCAGCTGCCAAGCGGGCACTGGAGGCCCGGCTGGAGGAGGCCCAGCGGGGGTTGGCCCGCCTAGGGCAGGAGCAGCTAGCACTAAACCGGGCCCTAGAGGAGGAGGGGAAGCAGCGGGAGGCGCTCCGGCGGAGCAAGGCTGAGCTGGAGGAACAGAAGCGCTTGCTGGACAAGACTGTGTGCCAGCTCAACAAGGAGGTGGGGCATGGGGTGGCCTGGCTCTTAGGAGGAGGCCTAGCTCTTAATGAAGCTTACGTTGGGGGAGGGGGATAGGGTCGGGGTCAGAATGTGTGGTGTTTGCTTTCCTCAAGTTAATTGCTGGGGAGGCAGAATCTTTAGAGAGGGGTGTCCTTCCTACTACTCCTCAGTGTTCTTGTCCACCCCGATATCCCATCCATGGTGGTCTTGATCCTTGGGGAGTGTTTCCTGGTATTCTTCCTTACGTGTCTGTAAGACCTGAACACAGGAATCTTTATTACTAGAATTTTCTGTTTGGGGTAGGGAAAGGAAGTGTCTAGGATCTCTTCCTAGATGTCTTTAAGACTTAAACACAGGATTTTTGTGGGTGAAATTTTATATTTGAGGGAGGGCAAAGAGAAAGGAAAAAAAGGAAATAAATTGCATTTTTTTCAGGTAAGTTCTCCTCCTAATCTCTTTTTAAAGCTAGAGCAAACATACATATTTTGTCAGTTCTAAAATGCACATTGCCATCATCTCCAGAGTTGACTTGTGCCTTATGACTGACAGTGTGTTACAGTTCAGTTGACAGGTTTGTTTCTTTTTTTTTATGGTACATCTTCCAATCATTGGCATCTTGGGTTTGTTGAAATTTGGTCATTTAAGGTTTACTTTGTATCAGACACAGTTATAAGTAGTTTACATAATTAATATAATTCTCACAAACAATCTTGTGATGTAGGTACCATTATCTTCCCATTTTACAGATGGGGAACTAAGACCCAGAGAGGATAAGTAACTTGCCTGTGGCCACATAGCTAATAAGTGGTAGAGTCAGGATTTGAACCCAGGCCATATGTGTATTATTACTTGCCATACTAGGGACCTAGGCCTAGGGGAGAGCTGGGGAGGGTGGCTTCAGCAGTAAGAAGAATCTGGGGAGTCTGGGCTTAGAGGAGGGACGGGAGGGGGGTCTGGGTTTAGAGGAAGGACGAGAGTATAGTGCTAAAAAGGCTCTTTTCATCCCAGCTGGAGCAGATTGGGAACGATTCTAAGCAGGCTCTGCAGCAGCTCCAGGCCCAGCTGGAGGATTACAAGGAGAAGGCCCGGCGGGAGGTGGCGGATGCCCAGCGTCAGGCCAAGGAATGGGCCACTGAGGCTGAGAAGAACTCAGGGGGCCTGAGCCGGCTTCAGGAGGAGGTAGGAGCAGAAGTGGCAGGGGGTAGGAACCCTTCCAACGTCCTTGGTTTGATGGTCACTGCCTCTTTTTTTTTTTTTTTTAAGATTTTATTTATTTGAGAGAGAGTATAAATAAAATATTTAAAAAAAAAATCCTAGGGACTCCTGGGTGGCTTAGTCATTTAAGTGGCTGCCTTAGACTCAGGTCATGATCCTGGAGTCCTGGTATCAAGTCCCACATCTGGCTCCCTCTTCTAAATCTGGCTTCCTCATCGGTAGGGTATCTGCTTCTCCCTCTGCCCTGCCCCCCTGCTCATGCTCTCTCTCTCTCTCTCTGTCTGTCTCTCTCTGTCTCTCACCCTCTCAAATAAATAAATAAAATCTTGGGACGCCTGGGTGGCTCAGCGGTTGAGCATCTGCCTTCAGCTCAGGGCGTGATCCTGGAGTCCCGGGATCGAGTCCTATATCGGGCTCCCTGCATGGAGTCTGCCTTTCCCTCTGCCTATGTTTCTGCCTCTCTTTCCATGTCTCTCATGAATAAATAAATAAAATCTTTAATAAATAAATAAATAAATAAAATCTTTAAAATAATTTGAAAATCTCAACACTGCAATGTTAGTGGAAATATGGTAACAGAACCGAGGCATGTCTGACACAGAGTAGGTGCTTTAAATATGATGGCTAGTTTTAATGCTTCACAATCTTTATTTATTAAAAGAATTTTTTAATAAAGGTTTTATTTATTTAATCATGAGAGACATAGAGAGAGAGGCAGAGACACAGGCAGAGGGAGAAGCAGGCTCGCTGCGTGGAGCCTGATACAGGACTCTGTCCCAGGATCCTGGGACCATACTCTGAGCTAAAGGCAGATGCTCAACCACTGAGCCACCCACGTGTCGCTCACAATCTTTTACAGTAACAACTTGTTATAATTTTGTTTTGTGATTACATAAACCCACCCTTTTTTTTAATGTTCATCCCTTTTTGTTAAGAAAAAAAAAGTCCCAGTACCCAGCCTGTAGCCCATATCACTTAAATCATATCTCCTAGGGCTAGGACCTGGGATCTGTTGTCTAAAATCTCCTTAAGTGATTCTATGATTCTAGTTTGTGTAGGGCATTCTAAAGCAATAAAGAAAATGGACTAAGAGCTCCTGCCTGCTAGATAGGATGCTGCCTGATTCCTGAATTGTTGAATAAAGCTAGCTAGATCTTCAAAGAGAAGACAATGGACTAAACCTCAGCCAGCCTTTTATTATTACCGTGCTCTGGTGATTTAAAGATCATCAGTGAGGAAACATTGCTCCCCACCGGACAGACTGTACCCCCCACCCCCACCCCCAGCTCTCATCAGTTGCATTCTCCCTTCCACTCAGACTCAGAGGCTCCGGCAGGCCCTGCAGGCATCCCAGGCTGACCGGGACACAGCAAGGTTGGATAAAGAGCTGCTGGCCCAGCGACTGCAGGGCCTGGAGCAAGAGGCAGAGAACAAGAAGCGCTCCCAGGATGACAGGACCCGGCAGCTAAAGGGTCTTGAGGTGACAGCACAGGGAGTGGTGGGGGAGGGGCGCAGGTGGGACTTCTGTGGGGGAAGGGAGCTGGACACTCCAAGCCCCCTTTCTATGCTAGGTACCCAAAGCAGGTGGCCCACAGCTGATGGATTTTGTTTGAGCGCAGTACTTTCAATGACTCTGAATCAATTGCCAACGTTTAGAAATTTATACGTGTCATTTATATATTCTGATTTCTGGTTCCTTTTGTACATTTGGAAAATATAGTAACACTGAGCTTCTAATCCTGAGCTGTCTGCATGGCAGCAGTTGGCTGGAGCTGAGCAGTGGCCTCTCCCCTTTGGAGTGAATAATGGTCTTCAGTTTGCTATATTTGGCAGTAATAATATAATAATAACAGTGACAAAAGCAGCATCAAACGCTTACATGTTATGCCATCTGCCAGGCACTGGAGACTCATTTAATCCTGAGAATAACTCTGTGGAATAGGTAGTCTTTTCTCCATTTTATAGACTAGGAAAACTGACACACAGAGAGGTTAAACACCTTGACCATGGCTCTTCTGCTAGGAAGTGGTAGGTCTGATTTTCAGACCCAGACAGTGTGTCTCCAAGAGACCATACCCTTGGTCTCTCTCCATGGGACTGCCTGGCTTGAGTGCACTTCCTTCATCTGAATCCTGGCGCTTCGGGTTCTGACTCTCTCCAGCTCAGCTTTGGCTTAGGCACTTTGGCTTCTAACTGTTTTCCCATTAGGGAAATAGGGCTGCCCCACTGAGGAATAGATTCTGGGGCAGAGACCAGAGGAGGCATCACCACCCTTTCCTCAGTGCCACGCCTGGTCAGCAGAGGGTGCTAGCTTCCATGGTGGCTCCAGGCAGGGGCACACACCAGCTGGTTATGGGGACATGTGAGACAGAAAGGTCTGTGGAGGCTAGGAGGAGGGTCCTGGTTGGGGGTTAGCATTCTGGTGTCCAGCGTGTGGGGCAGAATTAACCTGTTGTTCCCATGCCACAGGAAAAAGTCTCACGGCTGGAAGCAGAGTTAGATGAGGAGAGGAGTACCGTGGAGCTGCTGACAGAGCGTGTGACTCGTGGCCGGGACCAGGTGAGTCCTTTCTTACCCTTCCCCTGTGCCCACCCCTGACTGCAATACCTTTCAAAAATGCCTCCAACCTCCCATGCTTTGTAATCTGGAGAATTCTGGCTGCTGAATCTGTGCATGGCTTGTGCTACTTCAGGGTCTCTCTGCTTCGGGCCAGGTGGAAAGAAGCCAGGGTTTTGAGTGGAACAAGAAATCCTGGTAGCTTGGGATACTCTGACCTGAGCCCAGGCTGCTTCCCTTCGGAAGGGATGCTAGTTCCTGGTGAGATGGAGGAGGCCCTGTTTCGATTCTGTGGCTCTTCCCATTTGACTAAGCTGTGATTTTTTAGTTGCCTAAGAATTGCTGGGATTCAGAAGGCATCCTACTGTTTACTCTCTGTCTCATGTGGTTTACCTGGCTGGTTCATTATTAGCCCTCCCCAAATCTGACCCCTCTCATCTGTCCCTACTAGGTAGACCAGCTGAGGTCAGAGCTCATGCAGGAGAGGTCTGCTCGACAGGACCTGGAGTGTGACAAAATCTCCCTAGAGAGACAGGTGAGCAGAGGAGTGAGGAGTCTTGGGGATAGACCCTCAGAGGCAGGTGGAATGACCATAGGAGGGATCTCCAGAAGTGGAGCGTGACCATGAAGACTTTCTGTCCCTCTCAGAACAAGGACTTGAAGAGCCGATTGGCCAGCTCAGAAGGCTTCCAGAAGCCCAGTGCCAGCCTCTCTCAGCTTGAATCCCAGAATCAGGAGTTGCAGGAGCGGCTGCAGGCTGAAGAGAGGTGATGTGAGCCCATCCTCCCTCTCTCCCTCTGGCCTTTTCTTCTCTGAGGTTTCCTCCATCTTGCATGTCAGACATGGCCAACCTAGCCTGATTATTAGGGGGAATCTTTTCTTTTGGGAAAGAGCAGAAGGGGTTGCAGAACTTCTGGAATGTGAATGACCTCTTATCTCTCTGGTTCTTTGGATCTGCCCTGGATCCTCCCTATTGTGACAGGACTGAGAGGAGTTCATGGAAGCTGGAGGGGGCCAAGTAGGGTTTCCTTTAGAAATGGAGATAGCCATAGACATCCCCCCTATCACACCTTCTTAGGGAGAAGACGGTCCTTCAGTCCACCAACCGAAAACTGGAGCGGAGGGTTAAAGAGCTGTCCATCCAAATTGATGATGAGCGGCAGCATGTCAATGACCAGAAGGACCAGGTAAGAATGATAGCCAGGCCAAGCAACCATATGGTAAGCATATACTGTGCTTTTGCTTAAAGGCCAAGGGAGACCCCATCTCATAGGTATTTCCAGCTTCTGCTGTCCTTGTATAAGGTCAGAGACTAGATGGGAGGCACTGGATTAGAGCAGGCATAGTGCATTGAGTGTCATGATGTGGTAGGTTCTCTTTCTAAGTGTTATATGTGTATGAGCTCATTTAACCCCCAAAACCAGCCTGTGAAGTTAGGGAACTTGCCCGTGGTCATGACATATTTCTGGGGCAACGATCCCTTGTCAAAATAGCTATGGGGGAGGGTCCCAGTCCATGGTAGCAGCAGATGCTTTTCTAATGTGGGGTTTTGGTATCCTGCCCAGCTAAGCCTGAGGGTGAAGGCTTTGAAGCGGCAGGTGGATGAAGCAGAAGAGGAGATTGAGCGACTGGATGGCCTGAGGAAGAAGGCCCAGCGTGAGCTGGAAGAGCAACATGAGGTCAATGAACAGCTCCAGGCCCGGATCAAAACCCTAGAGAAGGACTCCTGGTATGGGCTGCTTTTCTGCCCCCCTGCTCAATCAGGATGGTTATGCAAGAAGGGAATGAGCTCTCCTGCACTGAATAGGGAAGAGGATCTCTGAGATGGGACTCTGCAGTCCCTCCTTCCTGGCTGCAAGCCTTCATGATTATTCTTTAGTAGTTCAGCCCCCAATCTATATCCCATCTCCCCAGATCTCAGATTGGTGGGGGATCTTGTGAGTACCTTGAGGCCTTAGAACAACTGGGAGTTTCCTTAGCGTGAAAAGCATGATTGTCTGAATCTTTCTGTCTCCTTCCCTTACAAGTATTCCTCTCTCTGACTCAGGCGCAAAGCCTCCCGTTCAGCTGCTGAGTCAGCCCAGCGAGAAGGGCTGAGCTCGGATGAGGAGTTTGACAGTGTCTACGACCCTTCTTCCATTGCATCGCTGCTTACGGAGAGCAACCTGCAGACCAGCTCCTGTTAGCTTAGGTCCACAGAGGACTAGAAACTGCACTTGAGGCCTGCCCTGGCCAGGCCTGCTCTGCCCTGCCAAGCCTCAGATTCCTCATTCCTGGAGGGGGACTCGATTATTCAGCCCTAAGACCGGGAGGGGTGTGAGTGATGATGGTAAAAAAGGCATCAGCATGAAGCTGGTAGACAGGCTTGCCTCTGGAGGAGTGGGTATTTTAGGCCAACTGAGCCCTTCCCTTAAGTGCTGATCCTCCTTCTCCTCCCTCATAACAATAGGATGACCAGCATATAGGCCAAGGGGGATTGAGCAGGATAGGAAGGGATAGACATTGCCACATACATAAAGCTTTATTTCTTTAGCCCTTACCTCTCAGGCTCAGGGAAATACCTTTGTGATTTTGCTCCCTTGACTCCTGCAACCTGTTTTCCTCTCACTCTGGAGCAAGGTAAAGAGAACATTATGGGTAATGGACACACTGGTGTGGCTCTATCCGCTTGGATGCTCCTCTTTGCACAGTCATGAGACGCATATGGTAGTCTCTGTTCCTTTCCACTCATATATTTTGCCCCAAAGCCAGAGGATCCAAGGGGTCTGTTCTCCCCCTCCCATCTTCACCATTCCTACCTTCCTTCTTTCCTTTTGGTGCCTTAGTCAGGGTGAGGAGATAAGGATGCTCTTCTTATCTCTGTACCTGCACATTCATACCTCTCCAAGGACCAGCCTGTCCCCAACCAGGGCCCTCAGCTTTTCCTGCTGCCCCAGTCTAAAGAGAGCTACTGGTTCCTCGGCTGAAGAGCCCTTGGGGGAGGGACTTTGGTAGGACCATGATAAAGTGGTGGGCTTGGTTCTGCTCAGGGTCTCTATCTTTCCTCCTCTTCCTCTGTGACAATGGATGTGTTTGTTTATAAGGGGGTTGCATCTGGGAACCCTGATAACTGTCTTCATGAGTCTGAAAAGCAAAAGTCTTCCTTGTGGCTTCTCTGACCCAGATGTGCCTAACCTCAGTAGGGAACCAGGGGACCCTTATTATCTCAGGAGCTTGGACTTGATACGGGGCTTCTTTCTTGGTAGAAATGGGAAGAGGCAATGGAGGATTTATTCCTCCCTTGGGTTTTGGGGAGAGCCAAGCCCTGTTGGGGAGGGAGTAAGGGAGATTATTTACCTCTCTTATTTCCTAAGCAGGCTCTGTAAGGAGCCCGGGTGAGGAAGAAGGCTGTTTTCACCAATGACTTGTAATTTCATGATTAAAAAAAAAAAAAATCTATTCTGCAAATTATTTTCTCCCAAACCAACCTACCCTTGATTTTATTTTAAATAAAATATTAAAATTATATATCTATACTGAAATCCTTAAATTCTCATTCTTTTCCCTCACTTGTTTTGAGATCTGCTCTACAAAGAAACCATTTTTACTATAGAACTTAGAGGCTGAAGCTGGGGTTTTCTTTACCTCACTTTTTAGAGGGCCTTTACAACAGATTAGATGGAACCTAGGGAACCTGTGTTTATAGCACCTCCATTCTCTCCTAAACAACCATCTGGGAATAGAAAGGCCAGTAAATGCTGTCTCTGAGGATTAAAGGAGATAGACCAGAACTGGATTTTATGCTCTTGGGACACAGGGATATCCCCAGCATTCACCTCCCAGGTATAGACATTCATTCCTATCTGGTATGGGACCCAGTTCCTACCTGGGAGGTAGCAAAATTTCTGTCATTCCTGCTCTTGTGTTGCCTTGAAGAGAAAGCTAGCTGTTTGTTCATCAGAGCCTATTGCCAGATTCAGGGGCACTGCCCACTCAAGAGTGGGTCAGACCATCTGCCTGCTTTCCAGGTGGACCACAGCCCAGTGGAACAGCCAATCTGCAGAGAAAGGCAGGGTTGGAAGAGACTCCATCCTTGGCTCTCCTGTAAGACTTTAAAATGCTAATCTGGGTTTGGGGAGCAGATGCTATTGGAAATTGAGGCTCATCCTTTCTCAAGAATACACAATCCTTCTAAGGCAACGTGTCCCGCCTCTCCTAACCATATAAGGGCAACTTTGATATAATAGCTTCTACATAACAAGCCCCACCCAGAGCCAAGCTGGCTTTGACTTTGGCCTGGGCCTCCTGCCAGGGCAGGGCACCTGCCAGACTGGCTTAGGCCAGTCTGAGTAAGTTGGCCTCTGGTGCCTGCATTTCTACCGTGATGGAGGAAAGTTTTGCTCAGTTCCACAAAAGTGGCCTATATATAGGGAGAGGAGAATGTATGGAAGCTTTTTTCCAACTTGTCCTCTCAGGGGCAGGCAGGGTAATTCTCTCTCACCGACAGTGACGTTGGAGTTGAAAAGGTAGCAGTAAGATTAACGAAGAATATTTGAGATGCAAGCATATGGGCTAGGCAAAATCTCGGTTAAGCACCCTCAGGTAGCCTCATAAACACCTTTACGTTTCTGAGAGCGAGCCGACCGGCGAGTCCGGACGCTCCCGGTCACGCCCACCCGCTCCTCGGCTCGCTCTCATTGGCGGGAGGCACTCTGGGGGCGTGTCCAGCCGGCAGTCCCGCCCCCGACGCGTCTATACAAGGGGGCGGTTCCACGCGCGCCCGCCTAGAAGGCGCCGGACGGCGGGGCAGAGGGTAGGTTCGTGTGCTGCGACCCTCGCGGGAGTAAGATGAACGGGACGCGGAGCTGGTGCACCTTGGTGGACGTGCACCCGGAGGGCCCGACCGCGGTAAGAGCTGCCGCACTGCCTCCCCCGCCCGGTACTCCCGGTCTCCAGTTCGGTCCCTCCTGCGCCTCGCGCCAGGTTCGCTGACCTCGCCTGGGGCCGGCTTGAGGCCGTCGGCTCTCGCCGCGCTTCTCTTTCTCTTTTTCTGCCGCCGCGTGGCGGGCAGTGGGGGGTCGTGGGGGTCGTGGCAGGAAGGCCGTTCGGGGACTCGGGGCATCCCTGCCCCCTGGAGGGCTCTGCGGCTCCTCCCGGGACCCCGCGCGGGGATCCATTGCGCGCTCCTCGGGCGTCCCGTGGGTCGTAGGAGGATCTCTGTGTTTGGGACTGTGGGTGTCCGACGGGGAGGTGAGGCTCTTCTGTGCTTCCTGTGGTCTCAGAGGCCCTCCCAAGAACTTAATGGTGCTTTGGGTGGTCAGTAAGAAGACAAAGGATAGGGAGTAAAATCCCAGGGCTTGAACCGCAGGGTGGGGCGGCAGGTCTCCAGGTACGCCCAGGTGGCCAGGAGCTCCCCCTTTCGCTAGGAGGGATAAGGCTGCCCGCTTGCGGGTCACCACTCTGCCCCGATTTCTCCTTCCCCTTGCAGCTCTCCTGGTTCCCCAACCCCCATCGGCCAACCAGTGGCTCCTGGGACGGTTTGTTCACCTCGTTTCCGGGTCTAGCTTCCAGGCGCCGGGCAGGTGGATGCAGGAGTTGCCAGAAACCGAGGCGAAGGGAAGGGAAGTGACCCGCGGGAGAGCTTCCGGACGACGTGCGGGTTGAGGAGAGAGAGGGACGGCCTCCAGTGCTAACAAGTCTCACTCCCTGGCTCCCTGGCCCTGGTTCCTCTCCACCCCGGATGACCGTATGGTTTTTCCTCTTCGAAGGCAGAGGACGGTACCTTGTGGCTGCTTCTAGGCTTTGCTGGGGAACTTGACCCAGAATACGTGTGTACTGTCTCATGGATTTTCAAGTTATTTTGGGGGGAGTGAAATAGGAGCCGAGGTGATGGGAAGTGTGTATCCTCCTTTCCCCCTCCCTTCGCTCTGTATCTGAGTCCCTTCCTCGCTTCTAGTGTCAGCATGCCCCCTGAGGGAGCTAACCCTGCTGCACCCCAATTATGGCTCTTCAGAATAACTCGTGGGATAGTTTCTCATTTCAGGTTTAGGGTGCAGATGATCACTTAATTCTGTTCACAGTCTCCTCTCCATTTCTGTCCAGTCTATGAGTGTTTCTACCACATTACAGGTCGAGCTACTGCCCAAACCCCCAATCCTTCATTTTTTGTAGTTTGCCAGTCTCCTAGCAATAAAGAAATCCATCCTCTATTATGTCAGCCCCCAGATCTACTACATGCTCTTGCTCACTGTCTTGGAATGGTTGAGGTAGGGAGGCGGGTATGAGGAAAATACAGGAGAGGAGTGTTGGGTTTCTTTTTGCTTATTGTAAAAAAGAGATCTGGGAGGGTCTTAAGTCCAAGGTATTGGTACTGTTGAGAATGATTGGACACACTTTTCTGTCCCTTGATGTTTTGTTGTTCCTTGCCTCATGGGGGAGAAGTAGTCAGTAGGAGAATAGTAAAGAATTCAGTCAGTATCCAGCTATGAATTAGTTTGAACCTAATCAGAGATGTTTAGAACAAGGGGAAATAGAAATTCCCTTTATTCCTTTTCCCTGGGCTGGACATGAGAGGTATTGTACTTCAAAGCTGCGAATGAAATAAGCATTACTGGAATCTGTTCTTGGAGACATTCCTGAGCTGTTAAGGACCAGGAGGAGATGGTAAACAATCAGTCAGGAGACAGGCTTTGTCCCTGAATTCCTCTCCTCTGAGCCAGCGCTAGGTTAGAATTTATGGCTCTGGACAGTCCCCAGGAAGCTGTAGTATATTCACACCATGGAGTGAATGGTCAGTGTGGGCACCAAGTGAGTGATTGAGTATGCAAATGAATAGATGTTTCTCCTGGTGTCAGCAGTGTAGACAGCTTAACTGATTGGTATGTCCTAGTGGGAGTCAGGACCCTGGGACTCTGTTGATGTTTCCCTATCAGCTAGGCCATGTGCCTTTTGGTGCATCACACTTGGATGTGGAAATATGGCTAATATAGTCTTTGGATTAATTTTATTGTTGGAGGCAGATGCAGGAGGTACAGTGAGCCAATGTTTTTCAAACTGCAGATCATCACCACCAGTGATTTAGAACCCTAGCATTAGAAAAGAAGTGGATTCCAATTATATGACATTCTGGAATAGGAAAAACTAGAGACAACAAAAAGATCAGTGATTGCCAGGAGTTTGGAGGGTAGAGGGGAGATGATTAGAGCACAGAGGATTTTTTTTTTTGTCCTAATCCACAGAATGTACCTTATTCACTTTACTTGAGTGTACCCTAAGGGGAACCATGGGCTTGGGGTGATTATGATGTGTCAGTGTAGATTCATTCTTGGTAACAAATACACAATTCTGGTGGGTGATAGCGGTAATAGAGGAAGCTATGCGTGTATGGGGGTAGGGGGCCCTGAGAAATCTGTACCTTCTTGTTCATTTTGTTGTGAATTGAAAACTGCTCTAAACAAAATAAAGTCTTAGAAAAATAAGAAATAGAATCCGCGCTATCAGAGTGTTAGGGTGGATATTTTTGGCAAAAGTTTTGTCTCAGCTATATGTATGTATACATATTATATATGTGTGTGTATGCTTATTAGATCTTGAGGTAAATTTTTTTTTTAAATCAGAGGAGTTTGCAAGGCACTGAGTAAGTTATACTGGCAAATGGAAGCAGAAACAAACCTCAGACATTTTTATTAGACATTCCCATTAAGTTCCTTTGGTTATAAGCAGCAGAGAGGAACTCTAGCTAACTTAAGCAGAGGAGGAATTTATTAGGAGAAAATGGGCAGTCACAGAATTTAAGGGAAAGCTTAAAAATTGTGAACCAAGGGTGCTTGTATTGGCAGCACATGCACTAAAATTGAACCAATATGGGGAAGATTAGCAAGTGCAAGAGTGACATGCAAACTCATGAAGCATTCCCTGTTTTTAAATGGTGTTATATAATAGCGTTGTAAATTTTTTTTTAATTTTTTTATTTTATTTTATTTATTTATGATAAGCACACAGTGAGAGAGAGAGAGAGAGAGAGAGGCAGAGACACAGGCAGAGGGAGAAGCAGGCTCCATGCACCAGGAGCCCGACGTGGGATTCGATCCCGGGTCTCCAGGATCGCGCCCTGGGCCAAAGGCAGGCGCTAAACCGCTGCGCCACCCAGGGATCCCAATAGCGTTGTATAGTGACAGATGGTACCTACACTTGTGGTGAGCATAGCATAACTCTAGAGTTGTCAAATCACTGTGTTGTACGCCTGAAACTAATGTAACATTGCCAATTATAATTCAATTTAAAAAAGTGAACCAGGAAAGTCTTGGATCTGTATAAGTGGAGGGTTTCTACACCTGAGTGTATTGGTTCCAGCTCTTTTTTGCCATTCTGTCCAAGGTTCCAAGGAGAGGTTGTCATTGGTCCCTCACCCATCTTGTAGGGCAATGTAGGGTTCCTTGATTGATAAACAGTCCCGCCAGATTATCCAGTAAAGGAGGGAGATTGTCCAGAGCAAAACCAAGTGTTGTTACCAGTAGAGGAAGATGGAAGTTGTGTAGCAAAAGCAACAGAAATTCACTACATTAGACTTTGGTTTGAATGATCTGTTTCTTTTTCTAAAAAAAAAAAAAAAAAAAGTAGGCTCCACACCTAATGTGGGGCTTGAACTCACAACCCTGAAATCAAGAGTTGCATATTCTACTGACTGAGCCAGCCAGGTGGTCCTCTTTTTTTCTTTATAAATTGTTTTTCAGGGCAGCCTGGGTGGCTCAGCAGTTAAGCGCCATCTTCAGCCCAGGGTCTGATCCTGGAGACCTGGGATTGAGTCCCCCGTCAGTCCCACATTGGGCTCTCTGCATGGAGCCTGCTTCTTCCTCTACCTGTGTCTCTCATGAATAAATAAATAAAATCTTAAAAAAATGTTTTTCAATCAAGGGAATATATGTACATGATTTTAAAAAGATTTAATATTATCAAAAGGCTTTAGAAAAGAAAATAGCAAGCAGTTTCCTGCTCCAAACCCTGTCCCATGGAGACACCACCATCAACTCTTAGCACTCTTGTTTGGTGTTTACCCTCATGTTTCTAAATAATATGCTTCTAGTGATGCTTCTTGATTTATAGGTTTTAGACATCTATTGGCTTCCTGCTGTAGAAATTATAGGAAAGTTTATAGTCCCACCCCTTACACACTCCCTTTCTCTTCTCCCATCTTCCCAGTGTATTTACATCACAATTTTTGGCTAAACTATGATTTCTTTTCTATTTTAAGATTTTATTTATTTACTTGACAGAGAGAGAGAGCACACAAGCAGGGGGAGTGGCAGGCAGAGGGAGAAGGAGAAGCAGGTTCCCCACCAATCAGAGAGCCCGATGTGGGGCTCAATCCCAGGACCCTGGATCATGACCTGAGCAGAAGGCAGATGCTTAACCGACTGAGCCACCCAGGCTCCCCTGAACTATCATTTCTGTTAGTAGCATTGTGGTTAAGAGCCTGGCCCTGGGAATCTGACCCTAGAGTGGGGCTGTAGTCAGGGCTTTGATGTTTGCTTTGCCTGAGATCATTTCAGTAAATTACTTAATCTTTTCAGTCTTCATTTCCTCACATGTAAAACAGGGCTATAATTGCACCCTTCTCATAAGGTTGTTGTGAGGATTTCTTTTTTTAAGGTTTTTATTTATTTAAAAAAATATTATTTATTTATTTATTCATGAGAGACACGCACAAAAAGGCAGAGACTAGGCAGAGGGAGAAGCAGGCTCCCAGCAGGGAGCCCGATGTGGGACTCAATCCTGGGACTCTGGGATCACGCCCTGAGCTGAGCCACCCACGTGTCCCATGTTGTGAGGATTAAATAAAATAAAATGTATGAAACATTAAACACCGTGCCTGGCACATGATAAGTGCTCAGGTGTTAGCTCTTATTTTCTGTTTGCTCTTCCTACTGGCATAAATGAGATCGTTTTGGCCTCTCATGAGACCCCCCACCCAAGGGATGGAGGAAGAGTATGAGAACTCCCTGGTCTGGTCAAGGTTTGCTCCTTCTCATCGTGTTCACATTTATTCTTATCTCTTCCTTTCCCCTTGCCTCTGCCAGTAGAGGGTCTCGAGGATGAGAAGAGGCCTATAGTGCACCCAGATTAACCTTTGCTGGTACCATCTCAGCCAGGACTGGTCTTAGAAGAGTGATGGTTAGGGTTCCTGTTTTAGCATCCTGCTCTAGGCCCCTTTCCTTTTCCTCTTTTTCCTGACTCATGGCCTAGGCAGCTTGATGTCCCATGATGCTCTGGGCTCTTTGGTAAGATGATTCCCTTTAATATTAATCTTCCGCAGAATCTTTGCATTTTTTCCATCTCTACTTTTTTTGTCTTGATCAATCTTGGCTAGGGAGTTTCTCTCAACGCTGGGGTGGTTTGGAGTTTTTCTGTCAGCTATAGCTTGAACCTTTTGTCTTTACACTGGAATAGATATTATTCCTTTAGGATCTCAGAAGCTGAATTAGTTTATTTTTTATTTTATTTATTTTTTAAAGATTTTATTTATTCATTCATGAGAGAAAGAGAGAGAGAGAGAGGCAGAGACACAGGCAGAGGGAGAAGCAGGAAGCACGCTCCATGCAGGGAGCCCAATGTGGGATTCGATCCCTGACCTCCAGGATCACTCCCTGGGCTGAAGGCAGGCACTCAATCGCTGAGCCACCCAGGCGTCCCCGGTGAATTATTTAATACCAAGTCTTTCCTGAACTCTATTCCTTAAAAAAAAAAAAAAATTTTTTTTAACTAAAGCTATGATTTATTGAAGGTTTACAATGGGCCTCATTTTTTCTGTAACTACTTTAATGAGCCATAATTCATAGACTGTGCAAATAATCCATTTTAAATGTACAGTTTAGTGGCTTTTAGTGTAGTCATTGAGTTGTACAGTCATCAACACAATCAATTTTAAAACATTTTCTTCAGCCATAAAGAAATCCTGATCCATTAGCAGTCACTCTTCATTTTCTCTTAACCCACTCACCCAGCCCTAGGCAACCATTAGTCTATTTTCTTTCTCTGAGATTTCCTGTTCTAGGCATTTTATGTAAATATAATCATCTAATGTATGATCAATCCTTTGTGACTGGCTTCTTTCAATTAGCATGATGTTTTTATGGTTGATCCACGTTGTAACAGGAATCAGTATTTCATTACATTTTATTTTATTTTATTTTAATTTTATTTTTTAAAGATTTTATTTACTTGAAAGAACGGGAGCGAGCACCAGCGGGGGGGAGGGGCAGAGGGAGAGGGACAAGCAGACTCCCTGCTGACAGACATGGGGCTCAATCCCAAGACCTTGAGATCATGACCTGAGCCGAAGGCAGTCAACCAACTGAACCACCCAGGGCCCCTGTACTTCATTCCTTTTTAAAGCTGAATGATGGGACACCTGGATGGCTCAACGGTTCAGCTCTGCTTTCGGCTCAGGTCGTGATCCTGGAGTTCAGGGATCGAGTCCCTCATCTGGCTTCCTACAGGGAGCCTGCTTCTCCCTCTGCCTGTGTCTCTGCCTCTCTGTGTCTCTCATGAATAAATAAATAAAATCTTAAATAAATAAATAAACCTGAATGATATTCCATTGCATGGATATATTATCACATATGTTCATCATGGATAAGTGTTGGTGGATGATTGGGTAGTTTCTATTTTTTTTGTCTATTATAAATAATGCTGCTCTGAACATTTACTTACATGTTTTTTGGGTTTATTTAAAGGTTTTATTTATTTGAGAGAGTGAGAGACAGAGCATGAGAAAGGGGAAGAGAGGGAGAGGGAGAAACAGGCTCTCCACTGAGTAGGTCTCCATCCTAGGAACCCTGGGATCATGACCTGAGCTGAACGCAGATGCTTAATCAACTGAGCCACCCAGGTGCCCCTCCCCTCCCTTTTTTTTGTATAGATGTATATTTTAATTTCTTTTAGAGAGACTTACCTATGATGGAATTGCTGGGTCAGATTATTTGGATTTTAACAGAGGATTCCTCTGGACTCATTGAGGCTTATTCCAAAGAATGAATGAATTCTTAAATATTGGCTCTGTGACACCAGAGTAGGGAAGAAACTCCTGGGCAGAGGAGGAGCCTTTCAAGTTTGTCGACTGTCAGTTCCTTCCATTCATGACACCTGTCCCAAGCTTAACCCATAAATTCCTCCTTACAACATCCAGGTTCTTACTTTCTAGAGAGGCCTGCCAGGAATTTGGGGCATCCTGAGCTCTGCCAAAGGATCTGGGATAGGAATTACCCAATCACCTGGCATTTGGTGTTTGTCATATTTTTCTGGGGTGGGGGATGGGGTGTTCACCCAGATGGTTTCGGTTCTAGACATATGTGTTCAGAGCAGGTGAGACAAGCTTCCCCGCCTGCTAGTAATTATGGTACATGCCTCTTTGGGTCACAATGCAGAGTCTTGTGAAATACTTTTGTTTCCTAGGGGTGGGGAGGTTTAGTTAGGGGAATAAGTATGTGCCAGGAAGGCTGGTGCCTAGATTAAGCGTGGCCAGCAGGGGCAGGAAGAGGAGAAGAAAATATAGGGTATGGTGGAGATGGGTAGATGAAGGAGGAAAAAGGAAATGATCTTCTAGGGTCTGGGGGCACAAAAATGATAAATGATGAAATAACTACAGAGGGGAGGGGGAACTGCCCCTTCATCTGGGCTGGCAGTGCACTGGCAGGTTTCCTGGAGAGCCACTGGCACAGCAGGAGTTGAGCATTCAGGAGCCCACCGCCCTCCTGTACACATTCAGTGTGTGTGAGGCCTCTTACGCCCCAGCGGTTCTGTGGGCCAGGTCTCCAGGTAATGAGAAAGGCTACCCCATGTAGGGTACCACCCTAAATCCTTTTTGTCATTTCACCTCCCAATCACCCCAGCTGCCTCTCTGCCTAGTGCACGTCCAGCCCATGCCTCTGGGCAGGTAGCTGGACAGAAAGTAGACACCTGTTTTGTTGGCTAATCTGTGGGAAGGAGTGGAATAATTCTTTGTGTCATACTTAACAAAGGGCCATCTCTGGCCTAGAGAGCCTTGTAAAAGGCCAGAACCAAGGCTGCCCAAAATCTGAGAGTGTAGTGGCAGCCCAGAAAGGGTAAGCCCCAACCACCCCATCTGGCCCTCTGTGACTTTATTGGGGCTTTCCTTGTCCTGGCCTCTTGGGAGCTGGCTATTCCCATTACTCAGAAGGGGACACCTGAGGTGGCTGCTGGAGCTGTTTGAGAGATTGCATACATTTCGGGTAGGAGAGGGGATTGGGACTGAGGGACAGAGTGAGGGAGGAATGGGTTACAGAGTGAAGATGAATTAAGGATGCTGGTTTCCAGCTCAAGGACAGTATCCACTGCCCTACTTCTTCCTAGAAAGACCCTTGACCTCACCTGCCACCCTTGCTTCTGGCCCCCTTAGCAGCCTGGGGAATGGGAGCAAGGAAAACATATTTTCCCATAGATCTGTCCCCTGGCACATGAGCCTGGGGTGTGAGAACCTCTGGGGCCTCCCTCTTTATCTCCCTATCCTTTCTCCTCAGCGTCTTGATCTCTAACCCTTCAGCTATGTGTTTATCCCCTCCCCGCTCTGAGAAGTGACTCACAGCTGGAGATTTGTTTGAACAGAAGCAAGAGGCTGCCTGTAATTTGGAGGTGGCTGGGCTTCTCCGAGAATGTTTATGAGGTTAGAGGCTGCTTACTTTGTGAATAACTGCTGCTTTTTCCCTAGAGAAGAAGGCTCTACTTTCTATCTTGCCTTTTGGAGAGTCCCCAAGGGGACTACCCTGCTAGACATTTTGGGGTGTTCCTAAAGCTCCCTGGGACCTGCTCACAGCCCTGAGATCATTCCAGCTCCAGAAAACAGCTAATAGCACCTTTCAGAGATGGGCCTGGGTTTCCCTCCTTAGGTCTGGGCTGGGGTTGTGGGTTGAAGTTCATGGCCTTGCAGACTGGCTTCTCTGGTTTTGGAGGCCAAGGTGCCAGAGAAAAAAATCCTAGATTTGTTCACAGGCTTCATGTAGATGGTCTGGCTCACCCACCCTCCTCCATGTCTTCCCAGAGCTCCTTGGGAAAGTAATGCTGTCTCATGTATGTGGAGTGATTTATGGTTCCAGAGCACTTTCACACTATCTTGCATCTCTACCTGTCTGCCTTAAATGTAGGCAGGGTACATATTATCACTACCATTTTTCAGATAGACACCAGGCCCTGAGAGATAAGGTGACTTGCTCAAGGACTAATAGATTTCAGTTTGACTTAGACTCCACCTCCAATTCCAAGTTTAGCGCTTTTTCTTGCCTTCTGTTTATTTAAACGTGTTACTAGACCAGGCTGCACAAACACATTTTTGTTGCTAAAGTTTAAAACACTGTGGCTTACTCAGTTAAGTGTCTGCCTTCAGCTCAGGTTGGGATCAAGCCCGGTACCGGTTCCCTGCTCAGCCAGGAGTCTGCTTCTCCCTCTCCCACTGCCCCTCTGCCCACTTGTGCTTTTTCTCTGTCAAATAAATAAATAAAATCTTAAACAAACAAAACAGAAAAACTGGAAGTAACTGAAGGTTCCGTTACTCTTTTGTCCTTTTTTTGTTTAATATGTATAAATTTAGTGCTTTTTCCCATGTGCTTACATTCTAGAAATGCCCTTGGCATCGTGATCAACAGCACCGACTCTAGAGCCCCAGGACCTGGGTTTGAATCCTGGCTCTGACCCTCGTTAGTTATAGGGCCTTGGGCAAGATACTTAATGTCTGTGCCTTGGTTTTGTCATCTATGAAATAAGGATGTTGATAATAATATTCACCATATAGTAGTATTATGAGAATTAAATGGATTAATGTATATAAAGCATGTAGAGCCCAGTAGGGCTCAGCACATAGTAATTGCTATATATAGGAGTTGGCAATTACTATGAACATATATGTGTATGTATATGTACTTAAATTGGAAGTCATATTTTATGAATTAGTGCCTTGCTTTTTTCCTTCTTTATCTTGGAGATAATTTTCTGTCAGTTCACAGAAGTTTATTTATCAGCAATGTAGTATTCCATAGTGTGGATGATACCATACCTATGAGTGAGTGGGTACTTATGTTGTTTCCAGTTTGTAACTGTTGTTAACAGTACCATAGTCAACAGTTTTACACATCTGTCTTTGGGCAAATGTGTGTGGATTTTCATAGGGCACATTCCTAAAACTGGAATTACTAGGTTAAAGGGTTTACAAGATGTGCAAATACTTTTTATTAATATTGTCAGATTAACTTCCCAAAATGCTTGTATAAACTTACACTCTCTCTAACAATAAATGAGATTACTCTTTCTCTCTGCACCCTTACCAATCCTGGATATTATCAGGATCTTTAACATTTGCCAATCCATTGGTCTATAAATGTTATTTCTGCAGGATTTGCCTGAAGAAAAGGCCATTGGTCTACTGAGAACAAGAAAGAAGGTTTGTGGGGATCCCTGGGTGGCTCAGCGGTTTAGCGCCTGCCTTCAGCCCAGGGTGTGATCCTGGAGGATCAAGTCCCTCATTGGGCTCCCTGCATAGAGCCTGCTTCTCCCTCTGCCTGTGTCTCTGCCTCTCTCTCTCTCTGTGTCTCTCATGAATAAATAAAATACAATCTTTAAAGAAAAAAAAAGAAAGGGAGAAAAGAAAAAGAAAGAAAGAAAGAAAGAAAGAAAGAAAGAAAGAAAGAAAGAAAAGGAAAGAAAGAAAGAAAGAAAGAAAGGCTTTGTATATATGGGAAGTTTTAAGGCATAGCCATAAAATGGACAGCTGTGCACTGAACACTCAGCTTAAGAAATAGGACATAACCCAGGTGCCTGGGTGGCTCAGTTGGTTGGGTGTCTGTCTTTGGCTTAGGTCATGATCCCAGGGTTCTGGGATCAAGCCTGTGAAGGGGTTTCTGGGCAGCTGGAACTGGTCTTCTTCTCCATCTGCCTCTCTGCCCTGCTTGTGTGAGCTCTTGCTCTCAAATAAATAAATAAAATCTTTAAAAACATGAAAAAGAAAGAGAACATTATCAATCTTTTTGAAGTGCCTGGGTCCTGCCTTGTTCATAACCGTCTGCTTCTTCCACAGAAGTGATCACTGTCTCAAATTTTGTGTTTATTTCTTTGCTTTTTGTTATAGTTTTCCTACATGGAAAAGTGATATAGTACTTAGTTTGGCATGTTTTGAACTTTATATTCATAGTTTTATCTGTATTCTCTAGCCTTTTTTTTTTTTTTGGTTTATTTATTTATTTAAGTAATATCTACACTCAGTGTGGAGCTTAAACTCAGAACCCTGAGATCAAGACTTGCATTCTCTTCCAGCTAAGCCAGCCAGGTGCCCCTTCTATATAGCTTGCTTAGTTAAACTTACCATTAATTTGAAGATTCATTCATGTCGATGCATGAAGCTGTAGTTCAGTTATTTTCACAGATGAATACGAGTTCATTGTACTATTGTTTTTTTTTTGTTTGTTTTTGTTTTTTTGTTTTTTTGTTTTTTTTTTTTTTCATTGTACTATTGTACCAGAGTTTATTCATCCATTTTCTTGTCAGCAGATCATCTGGGCTGTTGCCAGTGTGTAGCCACTACAAACAATGCTGCTGTGAACATACATCTGCATGTTTCCTTTTTATACTTATTTATCTTCTTCTTCCTCTTCTTTTTTTTTTTTTTAAGATTTATTTATTTATTTGAGAGAGAGAAAAAGAAGAAGAGCATGAGCCAGAGGGTCAGAGGGAGAGGGAGAGAGATTCCAGGGGCTGAGCATGGAGCCTGATGGGGGGCCTTCATCTCATGACCCTGAGATCACCACCTGAGCCAAAACCAAGAATCAGAGGCTCAAATGACTGCACTACCCAGTCTCCCCTACTTAAATCTTTAAGTTTAATGAAATCCCTGCCAAATTATAACTTGTTTCATTTTATTTTTTTATTGTTTATTTTTTTATTTTTTTTCTTGTTTTGTTTTAAAGATTTTATTTATTTATTTGACCGAGGGAGAGAGAGCACAAGCAGGGGGAGCGGCAGAGGGAGAGGGAAAGGCAGGATCCCCTGCTGAGCAGGGGCCAGGTGTGAGGCTCAATCCCAGGGTCCTGGGAGCCAAAGGCAGATACTTAACTGACTGAGCCACCCAAGCACCCTGAAAACTCATTGTTTTTATTTTTTTAGAGAGTAGACTTTAACTTTTTAGGTCCATTAATTTGTTTTAAACATTTTTAAAAAGATTTTATTTATTTATTTATTGAGAGAAAGAGTGAGAGAGAGCATGAGCAGTGGGAGAGGGAGAAGCAGGCTCCACACCGAGCCAGAAGCTCCATGTGGGGCTTGATCCCAGGACTTGGGATTATGACTCAAGCTGAAGGTAGATGACCAACCGACTGAACCACCCAGGTGCCCCACTTATTGTTTTAGCCAGCATTTCTGGTTACTGATTACTGATGAGGTTGACCATCTTTCATATATTTTTAAATTTTATATTAAAAATTTTTTCCAATAATATATCTTATTTAACCCAATATATACAAAGGTTATCATTTCCATAAGTGATCAGCATAGAAAGAATTCAATTTTTTGTGCTGTGGCTTTGTAGAGAACATCTCTATTTGGACTGACCACATTTCAAATGGTTGATAGCCACATGTGGCTAGTGGCTGACATATTGGACAGGATAGTTCTTGATAGTAAATGATTTGACTTAACTGACCGAATTCCCTATATTCAGAATAAACCTCTACTTCTAGTCATTGTCCCCTTTTAGTCATTACCTACTCCCATTCTTTAGGGGTAACCGCTAGAGTGACTTCTAAAGTATGTGTTAGTTTTGCTTGTTTTTATACTTTTTATATAAGTGGAATCTTAACTCTTGTGTCAGAATTCTTTTGCTTAACATTTGTGTGGAGTTTATTCACGTTGTGTACAGTAGTTCATTCTTTTTCATGGTTGTACACTGTTCCATTGTATGACTATATTGCAATTTTAATTTGTCCATTTTACTCTTTTTTTTTTTTTAATGTGATTTTAGGAGGCACCTGGGTGGCACAATTGGTCAAGCGTCTAACTCTTGGTTTTGGCTCAGGTCGTGATCTCAGGATCATGGGACTGAGCCCTGTGTCCGGCTCCATGCTCAGCTCAGAGTCTGCTTAAGATTCTCTCCCCCGGGGGATCCCTGGGTTGCTCAGTGGTTTGGCGCCTGCCTTTGGCCCGGGGCATGATCTTGGAGTACTGGGGCGTGATCTTGGAGTCCCGGGATCGAGTCCCACATTGGGTTCCCTGCGTGGAGCCTGCTTCTCCCTCTGCCTGTGTCTCTGCCTCTCTCTCTCTCTCTCTCTCTCTCTCACTCTCTCTCTCTCTTTGTGTCTCTCATGAATAAATAAATAAAATCTTTTTAAAAAAAAAAAGATTCTCTCTCCCTCTACCTCTGCCCATCCTCCCAGTTCATGCTTGCTCATGCACTCTTTCTTTCTCTAAAATAAACAAATAAATACATCTTTTTAAAAAATGTGGTTTTAGAGGCACCTGGCTGGCTTAGTTGGAAGAGCAAGTGACTCTTGATCTTGGAGTTGTGAGTTTGAGCCCCATGTTGGGTGTAGAGATTACTTAAAAATAAAGTTTTTAGGAGCCCCTGGGTGGCCCAGTTGGTTCAGGGGCTGACTCTTGGTTTCAGCTGAGGTCATGATCTCAGGGTCCTGGGTTCAAGCCCTATGTCAGGCTCCATGCTCAGCGTGGTCTGCTTGAGATTCTTTCTCTCCCTCCCTTTGCCTTTCCTGCACATTCTCTCCCTCCCTCCCTCCCTCCCTAATAAATTAAATATTTAAAAAGTAGAATAAAATCTCTAGGGGCACCTGGGTGGCACAGTCGGTTAAGGGGCCAACTCTTGGTTTTGGCTGAGGTTGTGATCTCAGGGTGGTGAGATGGAGCCCCATGTCAGGCTCTGTGCTCAGCGTGGAGTCTGCTTAAGATTCTCTCTCCCTCTCCCCCTCCTCCCATGTGCTTGCTCTCTCTCTCTCTCTCAAAATAAATCTTAAAAAAAAATAAAATCTTTAAAAAAATAAAATTTGGGTTTATGTGCATATGTATATATGTATTTATTTAAATAATCCCTATATCCATCATGGGGTTGAATATACAACCCTGAGATTAAGAGTCTCATGCTCAAAGGATTTATTTAGCCAGTCAGGTGTCCCTATCCATTTTATTCTTGAACATTTGGATACATTCTAGTTTTTGGCTATTATGAGAAATGCTACTGTGAACATTCTAGCATCATTTTTTTTATGGGTAGAATTTTTTTGATATTAGGGGAAACATAGGTATGCATTTCTGTTAGGAGTAGAACTAGTATGTTATAGGGTTTGCAAATATTCCTCTTTGGTAGAGGTTTCCAAAGAGATTATGATAATGAGCGTTCCCACCACCAGTGTAGGAGAGTTCTGATTGTTCCATAGCCCCTAGCACTTGTTTTTTGTTTTCATTTGTAGTCATTCTAATGGGTATTTTGTAGCATTGCCTTGTGGTTTTAGTTTCTAGTTCTTTGATAATGATGATTGAAGATACTGAACCCTTTTCAGACGTTTATTGACCGTTTGGATATCCTCTTATGTGATGTGTCTATTGAAGTCTTTTGTCCGTTTTTCTGTTGGGCAGCTCCTTTCTCTCCCTTTCTTTTCCTCCTTGCCCTTTCTCTCTTTCTTCAAATATGCTTTTTATTTTGGAATAATCTTAGGTTTACAGGAAGGTTGTAAAGATATTACAGAGAAGTCTTACACGCTCTTCGCTCAGTTTCCCCCAATGTTAACATCTTACATTAACCATAGTACATTTGTCATAACTAAGAAAACTAATGTTTTAGTTTTCTATAGTAAAGCCTTAAACTATAGGCTTTACTTGGATTTTACTGGTTTTTCCACTAATGTACTTTTTCTGATCCAGGATCCAGTCCTGTATATCATGTTGTAGTCTTTTTGTTTCGTAGGAATTCTTTTTTTTTTAAAGATTTTATTTGTTTATTCATGAGAGACACAGAGAGAGAGAGAGAGAGGCAGAGACACAGGCAGAGGGAGAAGCAGGCTCCAGGCAGGGAGCCCAATGCAGGACTCGATCCTGGGACTCCAGGACCACACCCCGGGCCGAAGGCATGCGCTAAGCCGTTGAGCCACCCAGCGGTTTTGTAGGAATTCTTAATGTATTCTGAATATTCTTTGCCAGATATATATGGAATAAATACCTTCCGCTCTGTGGATTTCCATGCACTCTCTTTTGATGAATGAAAGTTCAGAATTTTAATATAGTCTAATTTATCAAATATTTTTTATGGGGAGGATATTTTTATGCTGAGTTTAAGGAAAGTTTTGCCTTTTACATTGAAATCTGCAATCATTTGAAATTGATATTTGTATATAGTGTGAGGTAGAAGTTAATATACATTTTTTTTTTAAGATTTTATTTATTTATTCATGAGAGACACAGAGAGAGAGGCAGAGACATAGGCAGAGGGAGAAGCAGGCTCCTTGCAGGGAGCCCAATGTGGGACTCAATCTTGAATCCTGGGATCACGCCCTGAGCTGAAGGCAGACGCCCTGAGCTGAAGGCAAACGCTCAACTGCTGAGCCACCCAGGCGTCCCATTTGGCAGATATTTTGAAGAGGAGCTTTACATCGAAATTTGAGGAACTGGAACTTTTGTATATCTATGTGTTTTAGTCACTGTGTTTTCACTTAAGCATCTTACCAACTAATACACTAAAGCTGAGGGAGAATAAATCAATACACACAACAAATGAAAGCCAGGGTCAGTGTCTGAGGCCAGGTCTAACTGCTCCAAATGTGATTCTTTTTCTGCAAAGAAGAGAGAATGTCAGTTGGGCTTGAGGGGTAATGGACCAAGCAATAACTTTGGTGGTGATCTTGGTACTATTGTGTATCATCTCATTAGAAACTGTCAAAAGAAAAGTTGTTTTCTGAAATTAAAAAAAAAAAAAAGAATATATAAGAAATAAAAAGAATTTGATAATAATCTACAAAAGTGGGAGCAAAGGACAGGGGGCTTAGGTTGAATACCTAAGTTTAATTAGTTTATTCAGTGGCATACTAGTGGCCTTTAAAAGCCAATTTATTATTATTTTTTTTAATTTTTATTTTTGATAGTCACAGAGAGAGAGAGAGAGAGAGGCAGAGACACAGGCAGAGGGAGAAGCAGGCTCCATGCACCGGGAGCCCGACGTGGGATTCGATCCCGGGTCTCCAGGATCGCGCCCTGGGCCAAAGGCAGGCGCCAAACCGCTGCGCCACCCAGGGATCCCAAAAGCCAATTTAAAAAAAAGGATTTTATTTTATTTATTCATGAGATATACAGAGAGGCAGAGAAAGGGGCAGAGGGAAAAGCCGACTCCTCATGGGGAGCCTGATGCAGGACTCAATCCCAGGACCCCAGGACCACGACACGAGCCAAAGGCAGATGCTCAACCACTGAGCCACCTAGGCGCTCCTAAAAGCCAATTTAAAAAAAAAAAATTAATGTATTTATTCAGAAGGGCAGAAGGCAGGCGCCAAACCGCTAAGCCACCCAGGGTGCCCTCTATTATTTCTTATAACTGCATATGAATCTACAATTAGATAACAAAAAATTAATACTTTCAGGGACAAAAATTAAAGAATATAATGAAGGAAATAAGTATCTGTAACCCTACTACCCCAAAATGGCCACTATTAAAATATTAGTGTATTCCTCATAATTTTTCTACACTTATTTTTTTTTAGTATACTACCATACAAAGTTATGTACTTGCTTTTTTCCCTTTAATATTTCATCATTAATTTCCATCACACTAAACTTGCTTCAAAACTGGCTTTTAGAAGGGACATCTGGGTGGCTCAGTGGTTGAGTGCCTGGTTTCAGACTAGGATATGATCCTGGAGCCCTGGGATCGAGTCCCATATCAGGCTTCCTGCATGGAGCCTGCTTCTCCTCTGTCTGTGTCTCTGCCTCTCTCTCTATCTGTGTCTCTCATGAATAAATAAAATCTTAAAAAAAAAAAAGACTTTATTTATTTATTCATGAGACACACACACACACACACACACAGAGACAGACAGACAGACTTAAGGCAGAGGGAGAAGCAGACTCCATGCAGGGAACCCAGTGTGGGACTTGATCCTGGAATTCTGAGATCATGCCTTGAGCCAAAGGCAGACATTCAACTGCTGAGCCACCCAGGCTTCCCTGTATGATTAGTTTTTAAGAAAACTGCCAACCTTTTCTTTTTTGGCTATGTCACTTTACCTTCCCACCAGCAGTGTGTGAGCGATCCAGTTTCTCCACACTCTTGCCAGTATTTGGTGGGTGTCACTGTTTTTTGTTTTGGCCATTTTGATAGGTGTATAATGGTATCTCACTGTGTTTTTTTTTTTTTTTTTAAGATTTTATTTATTTATTCATGACAGACACAGAGTGAGTGAGGGGCAGAGACACAGGCAGAGGGAGAAGCAGGCTCCATGCAGGGAGCCTGACGTGGGACTCAATCCCAGATCTCCAGGATCACACCCTGGGCTGCAGGCGTCGCTAAACCGCTGGGCCACCGGGTCTACCCTCAATGTGGTTTTGATTTGTATCTCCTTAATGACATTGAACATCTTTGTATATGCTTATTGACCATCCGTATATCTTCTTCGGTGAAATGTCTTATGTCTTTTAGCCATATTCTAACAAAATGTTAAGAAATAGAACCTTTATGTTCATGAGAGATACTGGTCTGTAGTGTTTTCTTTCTTTAAAAAAAAAATGTCCATCTGGTTTTGGTACCAGAGTAAGACTAGCTTCATGAAATGAATTGCAACGTGTTTCCTCCTCTTTTGTTTTCTGATTGAGATTATGTAGAAATGGTGCTAATTTTTTAAACATTTGGTAGAATTTTCTAGTGGAACCACCTGGGCCTGGATATTTCTGTTTTAGAGAGATTTAAAATGATGGATTTAATTTCTTTAAAAGGCTATTCATAGTACCTATTTCATATTAGGTAATTTGTGGTGGTTTGTGTTTTTTAATGAATTGGTCCATTTTGTCTAAATTGTCAATTTTTTAAAAAGATTTTATTTATTTATTCATGAGAGACACACACACACACACACAGAGGCAGAGACACATGGAGAGGGAGAAGCAGGCTCCATGCAGGGAGCCTGATGTGGGACTCAATCCTGAGACTCCTGGATCACACCCTGGGCCAAAAGCTGCCCAACTGCTGAGCCACCGGGTGTCCCTAAATTGTCAGATTTATGTTCATAGTGTTCATGCTTTTGCATCTGCATGGTCAATAGAAATAGTCTGTTTCATTCCTGATGTTAGTAATATGTGTCTCTTTTATTCTCTGCCAATCATGCTAGAGGTTTATCAATTTCAGTGATCCTTTCTGAGAACCACCTCTTCGTTTCATTGACTTTTCTTTATTTTTCTGTTAAATTTTATTCATTTCTTGTCTTTTTTAGTTCTTTCCTCCTGCCCACTTGGGGTTTAATTTGTTCTTCTTGATCTGAAAGTGAGAAACCTAAATTGTCGATTTGAGACTTTTTTCTTTTCTAATGTATATGCATTTATTTATTTTTAAAAGTAATTTATATGTCCAATGTGGAGTTTGAACTTATGACCTTGAGTTCAAGAATTACATGCTCAGGGCACCTGGTTGGCTCAGTTGGTTGAACATCCGGCTCTTGATTTTGGCTCAGGTCATGATCTCATGGTAGTGGGATCGAGTCCCACATTGGGCACCTGCCCAGCAGGGAGTCTGCTTGAGATTCTTTCCCTCTGTCCCTTCCCCTACTTGTGCATGCTCTCTCTCTCTCTCAAATAAATAAATTTTAAAGAAAAAGAGTTGCATGCTCTACTGACCAAGCTAGCCAGGTGCCTCTCTAATGTATGCTTTTAGTGTTATGGATTTCCCTCAGAACTGCTTTATTTATTTTTAAGATTATTTATTTATTTGAGAGAGAGAGAGCAGACCAAGCAAGAGAGAATGTGAATGGGGGGCATAGGGGCAGGCTTCAATGTAGAGCTCAATCCCAGGCCCCTAGGATCATGACCTTAGCCACAGACAGACACTTAACTGACTGAGCCACCCAGGTGCCCCAGAACTGCCTCAGATATGTCTCACAGAGTTTGACATTTTGTGTTTTCATTTTTATTTAGTTGAATGATTTTAAAAATTTTTCTCAAGACTTCATTTTTTTTTAAGTTACTAAATATCTAATGTGTGTTTTTTTTTTAAGATTTTATTTATTCATGAGAGACAGAGAGAGGGGTGGGGGGAGGCAGAGACACAGGCAGAGGGAGAAGCAGGCTTCATGCAGGGAGCCTGATGTGGGACTTGATCCCCAGTCTCCAGGATCATGCCCTGGGCTGAAGGCGGCGCCAAACTGCTGAGCTTCCCCGGGCTGCCTTGTTTTATTTTTTTAAATTTAATTTTATTTATTTGAGAGAGAGAGAACAGAATGGTGGGAGGGGGAGAGGGAGAGGGAGAAGAAGCAGACTCCCTGTTCATTGATTGTGGAGCTGGACACAGGGTTCAATCCCAGGACCTGGAGATCATGACCTGACCTGAAGTTAAATACTCAGCTGAGCCACCCAGGTGCCCTTGAGACTTCCTTTTTGACCCAAGAATTATTTAGAAGTATTGTTTAGTTTCCTTGTGTTTAAAATTTTTCCTTTTATCTTTCTGTTATTTCTAGTTTGATTCCACTGTGGTCAGAAAACATACTCTCTATGGTATCAATTCTTTCAAGTTTGTTTGTTTTATAGTCCAAATTACTGTCTCTCTTAATGTATGCTTTATAGGTACATGCCAGCAGTGTGTACTCTGCTGTTGAGGGGAGCATCCCATAACTGTTGATTAGATCCCTCTTGGTTGGTGATGTTGAATTCTTAGGTATCTGTGCTGATTTTAGTCTACATTCTATTAATTGCTCAGAGATGCATGTTGAAGTCTCCAAGTATAATTGTGGATTTGTGTATTTCTCCTTTCAGTTCTTTAGTTTTTTCTTCACATATTTTGCAGCTTTGTTGTTTGGCACCTATCTATTTGAGATTGCTATATCTTCTTTGTGGATTGATTCTTTTACATTATATAATGTCCCTCTCTGTCTCTGGCAATTCTCTTTGCTCTGAAGTTTACTCTATCTGATGTTAATATAACCACTCTTGCTTTCTTTTAATAATGTTTGTATGATATATCTATTCCCATCCTTACTTTTAACTTGTCTATATGTTTAAGTATGTTTCTTTTAGACAGCATGGATTTATTCATGTTTTTAATCCCCTCTGCCAATCTTTGTTTTTTAATTGGTGTATTTAGATCACTTGATATTTAATGTAATTATTGGAATTGTAAGTCTGCCATTTTATTTATTATTTTTTCTTTATTTTTCATATATCTGTTTTATTTTCCTTACCTTCTTGTGGGCTCTTGAAAGCTTTTTAGGATTCCATTTTTTAAAAAAATTTTTAGGGCAGCCCCGGTGGCGCAGCAGTTTGGCGCCGCCTACAGCCTGGGGTGTGATCCTGGGGACCCGGGATCGAGTCCCACATCGGGCTCCCTGCAAGGAGCCTGCTTCTCCCTCTGCCTGTGTCTCTGCCTCTCTCTCTCTGTGTCTATGAATAAACAAATAAAAATAAAACCTTTAAAAAATGTTTTTAATGATTTCTCTAGGTATTAATTACACTTTTATAAATATATTTTACCACAGTCTACCGGTGTTGCCATTTTACCAGTTTGAGTGAAGTATAGAAACTTTACCTTCCTTTACCCTCTCTCATTCATAATAAAATTAAATATTGCCTTTGTATATGTTTATTTTTGTATCTTTTATTTATTTATTTTAAAGATTTTCTTTATTTAGAGAGTGAGAGAGAGTGTGGGGGGACGGGACAGAGGGGGAGGGAGACAGAATCTCAAGTAGATTCCCCACTGAGCATGGAGCCTGAGTGGGGCTCGATCTCATGACCCTGAAATCATGACTTGAGCCGAGATCAAGAGTTAGAAGCTCAGGGCAGCTCCAGTGGCCCAGTGGTTTAGCCCCTCCATTGGCCCGGGGTGTGATCCTGGGGACCCCGGATCGATCCCATGTCAGGCTTCCTGCATGGATCCTGCTTCTCCCTCTGCCTGTGTCTCCGCCTCTCTCTCTCTCTCTGTGTCTCTCATGAATAAATAAATAAAATCTTAAAAAAAAAAGAAGCTCAGCCTGCTGAGTCGTCCAGGCACCCCTCTTCTGTGTACATTTAGAACTGAATCAGTGTTATATTTTTTTTTAAAAGATATTTTATTTATTCATTCATGAGAGACAGAGAGAGAGAGAGGCAGAGACATAGACAGAGGGAGAAGCAGGCTCCCTGCAGGGAGTCCAATGTGGGGCTGGATCCCCAGACCCAAGATCATCCCCTTAGCCGAAGGCAGACACTCAACTGCTGAACCACCCAGGCATCCTGACAGTGTTATAATTTTATCTTCAACCGTCAAACATGTTAGAAAACCCGAGAGGAAAAGGAAAGCCTGTTGTATTTAATGATGTTTTTGCTATCCATGTTGTTTCTTTCTAAGGTTCCAAAGTTCCTTTTGTATTGTTTTCTTTCTGTTTGAAGACCTTTTTTTTTTTTTTTTTTAAGATTTATTTATTTACTTATGAGAGAGAGAGAGAGAGAGAGAGGGGCAGAGACACAGGCAGAGGGAGAAGCAGGCTCCATGCTGGAGCCCAGTGCGGGACTTGATCCTGGGACTCCAGGACCGCGCCCTGGGCCAAAGGCAGGCGCCAAACTGCTGAGCCACCCAGGGATCCCCCTGTTTGAAAACCTTTTATAGCTGTTGTTCTATTTTATTTTATTGATTGAGTGAGTGAGTGAGAGGGCGGGGGGAGGGCTCTGGGGGTGGGGGTGGGGGCAGAGGGAGAAGGAGAGAATCCCAAGCAGACTCTGCTAAGTGCAGAGTGGCCTGTGTGGGCTGGATCCCAGGACTTGAGCCAAAGTTAAGAGCTGGCTGCTTGACTGAGCCACCCAGATGCCCCATTTTTTTTTTTTCTTAAAGATTTTATTTATTTATTTATTCCAGAGAGAGGGAGTGCAAGAGTCAGGGGAGGAGCAGATACTGAGGCAGACTCTGTGCTGAGTGCAGAGCCCAACATGGGGCTTGATCTCACAACCTGGAGATCATGACCTGAGTCCAAATCAAGAGTCAGACACTTAACTAAGCCATACAGGTTCCCCTACAGCCATTCTTTTAGTGTACTCTATTGGTAAGAAATTCTCTTAGTTTTCCTTTACCTGGGAACATCTTTGTTGTGCCCAAGATTGCGAATCCGAGAAACCACCAAGGAGGTGACACCGATGCAAGCGCATGAGGGTTTATTAGCAAGCTCGAGCTTGGGTCCAAGTATACCCGACACAGCGGAGCAGGGACTTGGGCCCCGAAGTGGGTTACAGCTGGGTTTTTTATAGGCTGGTCTAGGGGATTTTCAGAAGGGGTGGAGGAATTTCTCACGTTCTGTTTACATTCTGATATGGGGCTTTCAAGGGCATTGAGCTCTGTTCTCTTTCTAATATGGGACTTTCTACCATAGATGTGGGCTCTGTTGTCTTTCTGATATGGGATTCCCTGCCGAGGACATTGAGGACATTTTTCCCGTAAAGTTCAGCTCTTATTCACAGGGGCCTAAGATGGCTGTTCTTGTGCTAATGCTAAACTTTAGGTGGGATGGCCTTAATTTTTCTCGGCCTCCACATCTTGATTTCTTCCCTCATTCCTGAAAGAGAGTTTTTTGGTCATAGGATTCTTGATTATGAGATTTTTTTCAGTACTGAAAAGTAGTATGCTATTTTCTCCTGGCGTTGGTTTCTGATAAAAAAAAATCTGTTTATTCACTGTTTTCCTCTTATAAGTAAAGTGTCTATTTTTTCTCGGACTTGAGAAGAGTTTTTCCTTGTCTTTAGTTATCAGAAGTTTAATTATGACGTATCTTGGCATGATTTGGGGGTTCATCCCATTTGGGATTTTCCCAGCAACTTGAATTTGTGGGTTTATGTCTTTTGTAAAATTTGGAAAGTTTTCAGCCATTATTTCTTTGAGTATATTTTGCAAGTTCCCCACTTTCTCCTGTCCCTTGGAGATTCTGACAACAGGTGTGGGTGAGATGACCCCTCAGAGGCCCCCGTCTGGCCTATTGTCTGTGCTCTTTCAATTAGAGTGCCTGGCTTTATACAATAAGCCAGACTTGATCTTCATTAGCTGACAACGCCTTTATTTTGCCTGAGGGATGTCCCAGCTTTCTTTCCCCAGCTGTCTCCAGGTAGAGAGACGTGTTTTAACAAAAATGCATATTCTGTGTCCTGGGGGAAAAGAGCAGCTACTCTGGCTATTTTGAAATCATTTCCTCTTCTTTCTTGTATAATGTTCTCTAGACTTAGATGTCTTAGAACATCATATGCATTCAGAAAATACCTGTGTGAGGGACTATGGCAGATAGCAGCCCACAAGGAGTTAACAGAGGGAGCAGTTCCTCATGGAACATTGAAGAACTAAGAGGCAGGTGCCACGAGAGGCCCCATTATACTGAGGGAGCTCAGGGAGAGGACAGGTTGTTTCCCACTGGATGTATGGAAGTGTCACAGAAGATGTGGCTACTGTCGTATAGTTTGGTTCGGGAAGGATACCTATCATAGTTTAAGTCTTGTGAAGTGCATCAGTAGCTTCCTGACTGGCTGTCAGGTGCAGGAATCCTGGATTGGTAGTGCCTTCTTCAGGGCTGGGGAAACAGGAATCCACACACTGTGCTTCTTGGAATCTGAGGGCCTCTGGAGCTACGTGGAGCGGCATCCTGTGTAGGCTCTGCTGTGGTATAGAGAGTACTGTCAGAGGCCCCAGGGACATCCTACCACCCAGGAGTGACTGCTGTTAGGCAAGCTAATGTCACCTCTCCAGACTTCAGCTTTTCTTGTCTGTTAAGTGGTGATAACAAGACCCATTCCGCAGGGCTGGCAGAAGTGTACCTGTACCAGGAGTGGACTGTGAAGGTAAGGGGTGATTGTTGCTGTCCTTGTCATTATTAGGGCAGCGTGGACATTCTCAGGCTGACTCTACAGAGTGAACTGACAGGAGATGAACTTGAACACTTAGCCCAGAAGGTATCAAGGTTTCTGGTGGGGTGAGGCCTCTCCCTCAGCCAGTTCTCCTTCGCTGCTGACCTCTCATGCCAGTGCTGCCGAGAGCCATCTTTGCTGCTGTGCAGGATCACCTCCTTTCAGATGTACCACCTGACGTCAGCATTGTGCACTGCTTTGGGGGATGCGGAGACCCCACTAAAAGTAAAACTAACCTGCAATTTCTGCTAATTTTCCCCATCCAGTGTTGCTGTTGTGTAGCTTCTGGTAGAGGTTCTGGAAATGAATTTTTGGAGGGGAAAATCAGACTAACCCGTTAAATCTTTTGAGGAGCAGGTATTCTGCATTGGTCAAGGGGCAGAAATTCTGGGCTTGTCATGATTTCTGAGCCATTTCTCTCTCTTTCTCCTTCTCTCTCTCTGGCAGGTGGGCAGGAAGACCTATGCCATGGTGTCTGGCCATTCAACCAGTCATTCCCTGGCCTCAGAACTGGTGGAGTCCAATGATGGACATGAGGAAATCATTAAGGTAAGCTTAGTTTACCTCCACTCTTCCCTCTCTCCTCTTTCCCCTTGCAGGCATGTGAGAGGGAGCAGCTGGCTTTGCCACAGGGTTTGAGTAGGAGGAACCAGACCTGTAACACTAGTTCCTGGGAATTTCCTGGAAAGATCTTAATTAACACCAGGAGACCACAGTCAGTGTGTAGTGACTTTGGTGCAACCCAGCCCTTGGTGTGAGGATGGATGGGATGACCTTTTTAGGTGCCTATCCCACTATCCAAATTTAGCTGCTGGAAATTGTCAAGACAAGTGGGAAGTGTATTTGTGGAACTTACTATTTTTTTTTTTAATAAAAATTTTATTTATTCATGAGAGAGACACACAGAGAGAGGTAGAAACACAGGCAGAGGGAGAAGCAAGCTTCATGCAGGGAGCCTGATGCGGAACTTGATCCCTGGACCCTGGGATCACGCCCTAAGCCAAAGGCAGATGCCTAAACCATTGAGCCACACAAGCGTCCCACTATTTTTTTTTTTTAATAAAACAATTTTTGTTATTTCTTTTTTAAAAGCAGCTCTTTGAGATATAATTCACATACCATACAATCGATTCAGTGAAAGTGTACAATTCAGTGGTTTTTAGTATGTTCACAGACTTGTGAACAAGTGGCAATTATTACCACTGTTAATTCCAGAACATTTCAGTCACTCCTTCCTTTTCCTGGCAATCACCAAGCTATTCTCTGTCTATGGATTTGCCTCTTCTAGACCTCTCACATAAATGGAACCATATAATATGTGGCCTTTGTGTCTGGCTTCTTTCACTTAGCATAATAATTTCAGGATCCAGCCATGTTATAGCATATGTACTTAATCCTTTCAGTGTTTAAATAACATTCCCTTTAATGGATCTATCACGTGTTTTTACTCACTCGTCAATTGATGAACATTTAAGTTGTTTCCACTGTCTAGCTATTATTTTTTTTTTTTAATTTTTATTTATTTATGATAGTCACACAGAGAGAGAGAGAGAGAGAGGCAGAGACACAGGCAGAGGGAGAAGCAGGCTCCATGCACCGGGAGCCCGACGTGGGACTCGATCCCGGGTCTCCAGGATCGCGCCCTGGGCCAAAGGCAGGCGCCAAACCGCTGCGCCACCCAGGGATCCCTGTCTAGCTATTATGAATATTGCTGCTATGAATATTCAAGTGCCAGTTTTTGTGTGAACATATGTTTTCAGTTTTCTTGGTATATGCCTAGGAGTGGAATTGATAGGTCATTTGGTAACTATATTTAAGGCTTTGAGGAACTACCAGACTTTTTCTCAAAACATTTGTTCCATTTTATACTCCCACCAGCAACATAGGAGGGTTCCAATTTCTTTATAGCCTTACCAACACTTGTTATCATCAGTCTTTGATTATAGCCATCCTATTGCATGTGAAGCCATATCTTGTAGTTTTCACTTGCATTTCCCTGATTACATGCTTTCATATGGATATTGTCTATTTGCATATCTTCTTTGGAGAAATATTTATCCAAATCCTTTGCCCATTTAAAAATTCAGTTGTGGGGGGATCCCTGGGTGGCGCAGTGGTTTGCGCCTGCCTTTGGCCTAGAGTGCAATCCTGGAAACCCGGGATCAAATCCCACGTCGGGCTCCCGGTGCATGGAGCCTGCTTCTCCCTCTGCCTGTGTCTCTGCCTCTCTCTCTCTGTGTGTGACTATCATAAATAAATAAATAAATAAAATAAATAAATAAATAAATAAATAAATAAATAAATAAATAAATAAAAATTCAGTTGTGGGGACACCTGGGTGGCTTAGCAGTTGAGCGTCTGCCTTCAGTTCAGGGCATGATCCCAGAATCCCGGATGGAGTCCCACATCAGGCTCCCTGCAGGGAGCCTGTTTCTCCCTCTGCGTATGTCTCTGCCTCTCTTTCTGTATCTCCCATGGATAAATAAATAAAATCTTTAAATAAAAAAGTTCAGTTGTGTTTAGGGGCACCGGGTGGCTCAGTTGCTTGGGTGTCTGTCTTTGGCTCAGGTTATGATCCTAGGGTACTGGGATCAAGTTCTGCATCATTCTGCATTGGGCTCCCTGATCAGTGGGGAGTCTGCTTCTCCCCCTGCCCCTCCCCCTGCTTATGCTCTGTTTCTCTCTGATAGATAAATAAAATCTTTAAAAATAAATAAAAATTCAATTGTGTTTAAAGTGTTTATATGTTAGGTACAAGTGATAACTGACTACACTTTCTTCATGGTGTTACCTTTGCTATATTTGAATTTTAAAATAGCAACGAATAGTCCAAAAGGATTACTCTTGGTGATTAATTGAATTTAGCAAAAAGTTTGGATGTATGAATATTATAAATAAAACATTGTCATTTTTGTTAAAAGAAGTTATTTGTGTTTTAATTTTCAAGATATGAGAGTTCCTTATATATCCTGGATACTAACTAGACCCTTACCAAGATATATGACTTGGAAATATTTTTTTTTAAATTTTTTATTTATTTATGATAGTCACACAGAGAGAGAGAGAGAGGCAGAGACACAGGCAGAGGGAGAAGCAGGCTCCATGCACTGGGAGCCCGATGTGGGATTCGATCCCGGGTCTCCAGGATCGCGCCCTGGGCCAAAGGCAGGCGCCAAACCGCTGCGCCACCCAGGGATCCCGACTTGGAAATATTTTTTAAAAATTTTCCCACTCTGTGTTTTGTTTTTTTTACTTTCTTAATGATATCCTTTGAAACAAAAGTTTTTAATTTGATTAAATCCAATTTATATATTTTTTTCTTTCATTGTGCTTTCGGTGTGATGTCTGAGAAGGTTTTGCATAACCAACGTCACAATGATTTATTCCTATACTCAAAGAATTATAGTTTTAACTCTTACAAATAGGTCTGTGATCCATTTTAGGTTGATTTTTGTATATGGTATAAGGAAGAGCTCCAGTTTCATTCTTTTCCATGTAGATATCCATTTATGCCAGCATCTTTTGTTGAAAAGACTGTTCTTACCCCATTGAATTGTCTTGGCATCCTGTCAAAAATCAGTTTAGTGTATTATTATTGTATTATTGTTCTGGACTCTCAATTGTATTCCATTGATTTATTTGTCTCTCCTTATGTCAGTTCCACACTGTCTTGATCACTGTAATTGTTATTTTTGTTAACATTTTCTTAATATTTATAATATTGTTATTTTTCAGGATCCTTTTACCTATTCAGAGTCCTTTGTATTTCCATATGCATTTTAAGATCAGTTTGTCAATTTCTGCAAGGAAGCCAGCTTGGATTGTGATAGGAATTACGTTGAAACTGTAGATCAGTTTGGGGAGTAACACCATTTTAACAATATCAAGTTTTCCAATCCATGAAAATGGGATGTTTGTTCATTTTTTTAGGCCTCCTTTTTTTTTTTTCAACAGTGTCTATAATTTTCAGAATATAGGTCTTGAACTTTGTTAAATTCATTTCTAAGTATTTTTTTTCTTTTTAAATTTTTATTTTAAATTCAATTCAGTTAACATATAGTATATTATTAGTTCAGGTGTAGAATTTAGTTGCATAGAACACTCAGTGCTCATTACATTCTGTGCCCTCTGAATTCCCATCACCCTGTTACCCCATCCCCCTACCCACCTCCCCTCCAGCAACCTTCAGTTTGTTTCCTAGAGTCTAGAGTCTCTTGTGGTTTGCCTTCCTCTGTTTTTGTTTTTTGTTTTTTTTTTAAAGATTTTTTTTTTTTTTTAAATTTATGATAGTCACAGAGAGAGGAGAGAGAGAGAGAGGCAGAGACACAGGCAGAGGAAGAAGCAGGCTCCATGCACCGGGAGCCCAATGTGGGATTCGATCCCGGGTCTCCAGGATCGCGCCCCGGGCCAAAGGCAGGCGCCAAACCGCTGCGCCACCCAGGGATCCCCTTTTTTTTAAAGATTTTATAAAGAGAGCAAGAGAGAGAGAACAAGCAGGGGGAGTGGCAGGCAGAGGAAGAGGGAGAAGCAGGCTCCCTGTGGAGCAGGGAGCCATATGCTGGGGCTTCATCCCAGGACCCCTGGGATCATGACCTGAGCTGAAGGGGGAAGCTTAATCCACTGAGCCACTCAGGCGCTCCTGCTCCTCCCCTCTCTGTTTTTATCTTATTTTTCCTTCTCTATGTTCATCTGTTTTATTTCTTAAATTCCACATAAGAGTGAAATTATGATATTTGTCTTTCTCTGACAAAATCGCTGACTTTTATCTTTTATTTCGCTTAGCATAATACCCTCCAGTTCCATCCATGTAGTATTTTTTTCTTTTTGTTGCTCTCATAAGTAGAATTGTTTTTAAATTTCATTTCCGATTGTTCCTTGGTAGTGTATAGAAATACAATTATTTTTTGTATATTGATCTTATATCCTACAACCTTGCTACAACCTCTGATAGTTTTTTAGTAGATTCCTTACAGTATTCTATATACATGATCACTTCATCTGCAAATGGAGATAAGTTTTTCCTCTTTCTTTTCAATCTGGATGCCTTTAATTAATTTCTTTTTCTTATTCAAAGTCATTGCATGGCCCTTAAAGAAAGCAAAACTACCCCATAATTCTACTGATGTAATCATTATTACTACTTTATTGGGTATCCTCTCAGACATTTTTATATTTGTATTTTTTCAAAAATTAAATTGTTTTATATACTATTATATACACTGTATTCTACAATTTGCTCGCTCCCCCCCCCCCCCAAAACACTTTAATGATTTAATGTAGGTTTATAACATCTTCTGTGTCTATAAATGTAAGTGTCTGGTATTCTTTTTTTTTTTTTTAAGATTTTATTTATTTATTCATGAGCGACACATAGAGAGAGAAAGAGAGAGAGAGAGGGAGGCAGAGACACAGGCAGAGGGAGAAGCAGGCTCCATGCAGGGAGCCCGATGTGGGACTCGATCCTGGGTCTCCAGGATCATACCCTGGGCTGAAGGCGGTGCTAACCCACTGAGCCACCCGGGCTGCCCAGTGTCTGGTATTCTAATGGCTGCATAGTATTCTATTATGATGTACCACAATTTAAGTAATCCCTCATTGTGGGCCATTGTGCCTATTTCCATTTTTGCAATCATAAACAGTATTTTGCTGAACATATGTTACTAAATTGCATATGTGTTTTATAATACAGGTATTAAATATTTTCTTAATTATAAAAGATTCAAGAATGTATAGAGAAAAATGTGTAAATCTTTTTACAACCTCCTTTGTACAAATTTACGTATATATATGAGTGTTTATGCCAGTTTGGCTATGCCAGTTTATCTCATTAGGATAAATTTCCAGAAGTAGGTTTGATAGGTCAAAGAGTAATTACAGCTCTAAGCTTCCTGATTTGAATCATCAAATTGCCAAGCAGAAAGGCAGTAACAATTTACCTTCCCACCAGCAGTGTAGGAGCCTGCCCATGAGGAATTAACTTCCCAGGAGGTTCCTTTTTTTTTCTTTTTTGAAAGATTTTATTTATTCATAAGAGACTCAGAGAGGGAGGCAGAGACATAGGTAGAGGGAGAGGCAGGCTCCCAGCAGGGAGCCTTATACGGGACTGATCCCAGGCATCCCCGCCTCCAGATCATGACCTGAGCCAAATGCAGATGCTCAATCACTGAGCCACCCAGGTGCCCTCCCAAGAGTTTCCTTAACTAAAGAGTCTTGTTTCCCTTATTGCAGGTGTACCTGAAGGGGAGGTCTGGAGATAAGATGGTTCACGAGAAGAATGTCAACCAACTGAAGAGTGAGGTACAGTATATCCAGGGGGTGGGGACCCCTCCCTTGTGGGAACCTCTCAGTTTTTTGGCTCCCATCTTTTTTTTTTTTTTTTTTTTGTATTTATTTATTTGAGAGAGTACCATTGGTGGGGATGGTGGGAGAAGCATATGGGGAAGGGGAGGAAGAAGTAGACTCCCCAATTGAACAGGGAGCACAATGCAGGACTCTATTCCAGAACCCTGGGATCATGACCTGAGCAGAAGGCAGACACTTAACAGAATGAGCCACCAAGGCACCCTGGCCTTGTGGGATCTGGTTCTCTCCCATCAGCTTCCTTCATACAGAAACCACCACCATGCCACCCCCTTGAGTCAAGTATCATTTGTGACCCTTCCATTAATCAACAAATATTTAACTACTATGTGCCTAGCACTGTACCCTAGCCATCCTCTCTAAACTGCCAACCTCTTTTCCTCAGCTTTTCCTGACCCTCACCATGACTCCTATTGGCACCTAGGCACTTGTCATCATGTACCATATTACATGTTTGTTTCACTCATTTGCTTTTTGTGTCTCTGCAACAAGAATGTTGCCTCCAGCAGCACAGGGTTTTGGTTTCCTTCATGTAGGCTTTGTTTCCTGTTTGTGTAGGAGGGACTGTGCTGCAGCCCCATTTGCCTGGGGTCCCTCCTTCCCCCAGCCAGTGCTAAGGCCAGTACCTGGCTCACAGGAGTATGGGTCAGGGACAGGCCATAGTGGGTGAGTTGGTGCGTGCTCTCTTTCCTTATCCCAAAGCTAAAGCTTCTTGCCCTCCTCTCCCAGGCCCAGAATTGCCTGCAGAAGCTCCAGGAGGACATAAGTAGCAAGCTTGACAGAGATCTAGGCGCTTCTCTCCATGGACAGGAACTACAGGTAATAGGAAATCGTCAATGGTTGGGTCCACAAGGAAGAGGCTGTGCTGGGCAGTCCCATTTGCTGGTCACACAGCAGATGCCGAATCTCACATCAGTGCCAGTAAAGGAGAGAACACAGGCAATGTTGGCTTCTCAGAGCACTCACAACGTTACTAATGCTTTCCAGTAGATGGACACCTGCGTTTACACGTATCAGCCTCTGTATAAGTATACCTGTTTTGAAAACAGTGTATAAAAATAGAATTTATGTAAATAAAATTCCATTAAGTTATTGGCAAAACCTCTTCTCTGTGAGGATTATGGGATCAAAGTTTTTGCAATCCAGAGTCTTATAAAGCAAACAATTACCTATAAATGCAAACTTCTCATAAGTCAATCCTGCTTAATTGGGGTGACACCTGTGGTATGAATTGAAATTTTGTCTGTTTGTGTGCATAGCTGTCTCTATCTGGCACCAGAAGCTCCTCAAGGGTAGGGTTCACCTCCACTGCTGTCTCTGTATCCCCACACTTGGCACAGGACATAGGATGCAGAAGGTCATCAGTAAATGTCATATTGAACTTATTGAAGGGTCTTTTTAAGATGGATGGATGATTCTGGGATCCTGTATTTCAGTTTTTCTAAAGTTGGAGGCTAGAAGTGCCCTTAGGAGAACAGAACCATCTCTTCTGTTTGACCCTCATCCTTCTTTAGATTCTGAGTTATATCTCCTTCCTCTGCATTTGATTTGGGGAGTTGGGGAGTCTCTCTCCAGTAGCCCCCACCCTCATCCTCCTGAGTGAAACGATGACTGTACAGCTGGTGGCAGCAAGGCTCCTCCTTGGTGTGAGCATGCCTGTGGCTTATGTGGTCATGCCCCCTACTTCATTCTGCTGTGATCCAAGGTAGGGCTTTCATGGCTACGCTCACATCTGGCTGCTGGGAGATGCCTTCTCAAGTGACCAGACAACCTGATATGCTCTGAGACTGACCCAGAAGTCCGGGGCCCTTGTTTGCACAGACCAGCAGTCATTTCATCACATCAAGCTATGGGCTATAAAGGATTGCTGCAAAGGCCACTTCACCTTTTGCTTTTTGCTTCATCAAACCCCAGGATCCCTGAGAGGGAAGGGAGATTCTTTGTTGGTGGCAGGCAGCCTGCATGATCTCCAGTCTGTAGAAAGGTTTTTGGCTGAGGTTCCCTTCATCCTCCCTACAAAGCCGGAGTATTCCCTTTTAAGGCCACACACATGCTTCTCTACTCCCTCCCCTCTCGGTTTTCCACAGAGCACTCAAAGTCTTTTTTCCCCTTCTGGCCTTTCTTCCTTCCTGCCTTCCTTTATTCCTTTTCTTCTTTCTTTCTTCTTCTTTCTTCCTTATTCCTTCCCCTTTTCCTCCTTTACTTCCCCTTCCTCTCTATCTTCTTCTTTCTTTCTTTCTCTTCCTTTCTTTTTCTTTTTCTCTTTTCTCTTTCTTCTCTTCTCTTCTCTTCTCTTCTCTTCTCTTCTCTTCTCTTCTCTTCTCTTTTCTCTTCTCTTCTCTTCTCTTCTCTTTCTTTTCTTTCTTTTCTTTTCTTTCCTTATTTATTCATGAGAGACACACAGAGAAAGGCAGAGACACAGGCAGCAGGAAAACCAGGCTCCCTGTGGGGAGCCCAATGCAGGATTCAATCCCAGGACCCCGGGATCGTGACCTGAGCCAAAGGCAGACGCTCAACCACTGAACCACCCAGGTGTCCCTCGCCTCTTTCTTTTATTCTGTCTAAGATTTGAGATCTTAGGAGATTAACATTTTGAAGTTGGTTGTTTGGGCAGTTTTAACAACATTTTACTTTTCTTTGAACAGGTGGTGTTAGAAAAGCCAAATGGATTAAATCCAGGCCCCACGACCCTGTATAGCAGCGCACCTGAGGTAGGTAACAGGGGGAATAGTAGTTGACTACTTCATAACCAGGAAGCAGGATATCCTCCTCTATGATCCCTTTGTTATTGCTCTTTCTTGCTCCGTAAATATAAGAGTAATGTTTGCTATAAAAATTCAAACAATGGAGAAACACACAAACCGGAAATTCTCCTTCCTCAATTCCACTCCTTTGAAGGGTCCACTGTTAACAGATTGAAGTGGGTGGATCCTTTTAGAGCAGGGCTCTTAGCCTTTGCTGTCTACTGGAATGGCCCTGGCAGCTTTAAAGGAGACAAGCCTGTGCCAGCCCTAGAGATTGTAATTTCACATGATCTTAGCCAAAAGGCCGAGAAGCAATTAGAGATTGTAATTTAGTTGATCTGAGATACAGACTGCTGGCTCAGTGGGTACAACATGCAACTTTTATTACATTTTATTTATTTATTGAAGGAACTGGCAGGGGGATGGAGAGGGAGAAGCAAACTCGCTGCTGAGCAGCAAGGAACCCCAAGTGGGGCTCAGTCCCAGGACCCTGGGATCAGGGCCTGAGCCAAAGGCAGCTGCTCAACCCACTGAGCCACCCGGGCACCTCCCTCATTCTTTTGAATAATGACATAGTAGTATTTCTTTCCATGGCTGTGCTTATTTGTTTGTTTATTTTTTTTTTATTTTATTTTTAATTCCAGCATAGTTAACATATAGTGTTATATTAGTTTTAGGTGATTCAACAATCCTATGCATTACCCAGTGCTCATTGTGGCTGTCCTTTTTGAAAAAAATTTCCCCCAGCTTTATTGCAGTATAATTAACAAATAAACATGGCTATACTTGTTTAAAAAAAAAAAAAGCATTTGTTATATTTTTTGTTATTTTTATTAAGATTTATTTTGTTTTTTTTTTTATTAAGATTTTATTTATTTATTCATGAGAAACACAGAGAGAGGCAGAGACAGAGGCAGAGGGAGAATCAGGCTCCATGCAGGGAGCCCGATGTGGGACTCATCCCAGGACCCCGCGATCACGCCCTGAGCTGAAGGCAGATGCTCAATCACTGAGCCACCTGGGCAGTCCATTTTTTGTGATTATGTAATAAGATATGTTATTGTAGAAAATTTATGAAATTCAGAAACACAGAAAAGTGAGAGAAGAAAAAAAAATGTCACTCAGATCCACCCAGAGAAAAACCACAGTTTAAAATGCAAATAGTATTTCAATAGCAAGATTAAACTGTATATAGTATTTCTTTCTGTTTGTTTTTTTTTTGTTTGACTGGGGTTTGTTTTGTTTTGTTTTTGGATTGGTTTTTTTCTGGCCCTTCAGTGTAGGGCTGAATCAGATCTACCCATCTGTTCAAGGCATATTATCATCTCATGTCATAAAGGCCTTTAACATTTTTTAGGGTTTTTTTTTTTTTTTTGCTCCTCCCCTCCCCAGCCAAAAGGTATACATTCTAATATATTCAATGTATGATTTAAATATGCCTATTATGTTTTCAGTTTTCATAATGGATTTGTGCTATATTTCCATGTTTCCCTTTTTACCCAACACCATGTTCTTAGGATCTAGCCACATTGCTATGCCTAAACCTAGTGTGTTTCTAACTCCAATGTGTATAGTTTTATAACTTTTTTTCTCTTCATATTTTAACATGAAACTTTTCCATGTCATTAAACAAGTTTTATAAGAGCACCATTTGAAATAAGCACATGGTAGTAATGCTCCAGGAGCCTTTTCAGTCATTCTCACTGCCCAGCAGCTTAGGTACCGATAAGCTTAGGGCGAGTTGACCGGATAACATCCTGATGGCTAGATTTTGGCATGTTGTAGTTCTAGCCATTCATGGTAAACTTGCAATTTGGATTTTTTTCCCCTCCTTCTGAATCACCCATATTTGGCAAATATGCTGCTGGCAACAGGTTCCAATAGTGCCTGGTGCTATATATTCAGCTCTTTCTTCTCAGAAGCTCTAAGCCCTGCTGGGTATTATCTTATTTTTGAGGCAGCCTATAAGGCAGGGCATGATAAGGAGTCTTCTTGCTGCTGCACAGAGAAATGAAGACCTGCTGGGCTTAGTGATTGCACAGCCGCCGAGACCCTGTTGTCTGCCTCCCAGTTGAAAGTTCCGTGCTTCCTAATGTGCAAGACAGGGAGAGATGTTTCAGTCAGACCCGCTGGGAGCTGGTAACTGAAACGCCTGATGCCTGTGTGGCATGGGGGCAAGACCCCACATGCCAGCTCAGCGCTAACCACCAGCCCACGGTTGGGTGTGTCTGGGGAGAGACTCACTGTAACCTCAATGAGGACACCTTTTCTCACATCAAATCAGATTCCTGGACTCATTGGGTGCTTTTGCTCTAAACCTGCCTGTCCCGTCAGTAACCCTTTATATGCTAATCTTTGTGCTAGATGCAAGGAAGACCAAAGGTGTGCCTGGGGATGCACCTCTCATGGTGCATATGGCATAACCCCTGCCCTGGGGGCACTATGGTCTAAAGGAGAACACGTCCCTGCTCTCAGAACACTCTAATCTATGGAAGCAGGACATATATGTGAGGATGGCATAAGCATACCTGCTAATCAGTTGACACCTGTATAAAGATTACTGAGTGTCTTCTAAAATCATCAGATGATTTGAGGCTAGCTGAGTTCCTTAGGATATGAAGAGAGTGATTTCGTGTGAATAACTCAGAGCTCCTGGGTGTATAAGACTGACTCTCCCCCTGAGTGATGTGAGAGTGGTCTGGACAAGAGGGTGCAAGCATATGTGGTGGCGGACCTTCTCTTACACAAGCACCGTGCCTTCAGCTTCTCTTCCCTTCTCTGGTTATAGGTCGACGGCTGTATAAACGAAGATGTCAAGAGCTTGAGGAAGACCGTGCAGGACCTGCTGGTCAAGCTGCAGGAGGCTGAGCGGCAGCACCAGTCAGACCGTGTGGCTTTTGAGGTGAGATTTGGGATTCAAAGAGAAGGTACCCCAAGTGTTGGGCTGCTGGATACAGGTGCCAGTGACTTTTCATGGACTTCATGTCTTTCTGGCTGTGTGCCATCCACTGGAACAGCTAGGCTTTGAGGCCTGGGCACCTTCCCATCTGCTTTTTTGCATTCCTGGACATTTATATTTTTTGCTGTTGAAGGCTAGCCCATAGTTTAAAGGTTGGCACTTGGTTCTCTACTGAAGTTGAGTGGTGGTGCTGGTCTAGGATAGCAGGTAATTCGAATCATTTCTCTGAGTACCACAGTAAAAATTACTGGGCTCTAGGCACCATGCAGGCAGGGACTGTCGCTGTCAGGGTCACCCTGCATCCCCATGTCTGACATAATGCCTGTCGTAAGGTGGGCACCTCTTAAGTGTGGATGGGATGAGAGGATGGACCAGTGTGGTTGTAGAAAGATCTGTGTCCATGGAGTCAGAGGACTTTAAGTCTAGTTTTGACTTTACTATGCAGAGCTCTGTGATCTTGAATGAGTATTTCACTTATTACAAAAGTAATACTAAATTATTATGAAAGATTAAAAAAGCACCAAAGTCTGTAAATAGTGGAAACTCCCCATTATTAAAAAGTGTGTGAGGTCTTCATCTTGCCAGAAAATTGAGTATAAAATGAGGTACACTGGGCAAACACTAGGCTTCTGTGTGAGGTTAACCATCTCTTATCCATTATTGTTCATCCACATGTGAAATATTTCTGTGTCATAAATATGTGATGATAGGATGTGCCCTGTCCAGGCATGCCAGGAGCTGGTGAAGAAGACTGAATGCCTCTCTTCCCTAGGATTGAGAAAGAGAATTTCTGAGAGGGATATGGAGGGGAGGAAGAAGGCACAGGGATAATCAATTGCCTTTAGAGATGATCATTTATTTGAGCAAGTAATTTAACATAAGTATCAGGTCCAGATTATGTAAAAATGAATCATTTTAAGTATACCTTACAGAATTGAGTGAGGTAAGATGTGTAAGTATGTTACTCTGAAGGATTTTGGAAATAGAAGATACCCTGTATTTTTCTTAGTGATCAATTTAGTTAAGTGGGTTTTCCCATCCTAAATAGTCTGGACTTAGCATGATACTGAGATGAGTTTGGTCTCAGAACAAAGTGGCTGTGCAGTGAAGGAGTTTGCTTCATGTGCTTCAGATTCCACAGCATGGATAATTGGGTTGACTATGTGTCATTTTGGTGACCAGCTGTTCCCTACCTTCTTGGTATACAAGAGTAGGAAGGGGAGGTTGAGGCTGTAGCACTGACCAGACTGTGAATGTTGGAGAGAAATTTCTATCTTGAGAGGCCTTATGAATCACTTGTCGGTTTGGGCCATACATGGAGGTGTCTGCTAGCTCTGGGTTTCAGTGCTTGAACAAAAGGGTCCAGAGTCAAAGCCTGAGGCCAGGGGATCCCTGACAGCTGTGCTACCTGCCCACGGTTTCTTAGCAGGGGCTCCCGTTGGTAAGTAGCACCTGCCTGCAATAAGAGGTACCTCTTGAGTTATTTCCACTTTTGGAGTAGGTTGACACACACCCTCTTATGATGAAGAGGTTCCTTCAGGGCAGTGCTGATTGGAACAGCAGGACAGATGTGACAGAGGAGTATGTTTTTTTCCTTTGTGATCCTACAGCTGAGTGTGAGGATCAGCCCATGGCCCGATAACGCTGTGCTGAGTACACATCAACCTGGGTGCAGTATTATGTACAGAAATGAGAGGTTTTGTTTTTATGTTCTTGTCCATGGGGCTGACCTGTTCCAGGCTAATATGGGACCTTTGGAGGCTTTTCTGTCTTTGCTAGTGAATTAGACTCTCTGATCTACTTTTCTGAACCAGGGGATAGCAAGGGCAAGATTGTCAATTACTGAGAAAACCACCTTCCAGTAAGCATGGGTTTTCTGTTCTGTGAGCAGCAGTTTGTTGTCAGGAAGGGTTTGTGGAGAGTTTGCTCTGGACAGGGCTGGTGTGTAGCATGGACATGTCCCATCACACATCATCCTGTGCTTTGCTTTCCCTTCTGTGATTCTGACTTTGGGAGGAGTCAGACTGTCTACTTTGGTGTTCTGTTCTCCTGGGGTTGCATGGGCTTTGGGGAGGTTATGTGGCTTCTTCTTCTTCGTCTTTTTTTTTTTTAATTTAAGATTTTATTTATTTATTCATGAGAGAGGCAGAGACAAAGGCAGAGGGAGAAGCAGGCTCCACACAGGGAGTCTGATGTGGGACTCGATCTCAGGACTCCAGGATCATGACCTGAGCCAAAGGCAGATGCTCAACCACTAAGCCATGCAGGTGCCCCACGTGGCTTCTTTTTTAGTAACTGACTGGGGAGTCAGTGTAGGGTAGCTGGGAAGAATTGAAATGGATGATGAGGTCACTGTGTTCCAGCATTGGCTCTGTTATTCCCCAGCTGTGTACCTTGGGGAGATCAGTTGATCTTTAGTTGTGAAAATGAAAGATTGGACTAGATGAAGACCAATTCCATTTGTGATGTTATCGAGCAGTAACTGTGTGCTAGGACTGTGCCAAGCTCTGGAAATGGAATGGTACTCAAGGTCCCTGCTGGTGACCTACAGGGGAGTGCACACAAGTGACTGGGCAAGATCCACTTGGTGCTCTAAGAGGGGAGGACACACAATGGAAGGACTCCTCACTGGCATAGAGACTTCTGGAAGAAAAGATATCTCAAGCTGAGACCTGAAGTTGGCATATGGGAGGAAGGGAAGGAAGGCAAGTTCTTCCTTAAGTTTTCATTCAGAAATTCTGCTTCTGTCCCTCCCAAATTGGGTTGTTGTCTTTGTTAAAGAGCAGTTCTTCCTGGTGCATGGTTGCCCTTCCAGATGCCATTTTGGCCTTTATATGCAGGCTGCAGAATTGCTTGCTGTGAGGGTGAGGAAGAGTGGCAACTCAGAAGGAAGGATGTGGAGATGTGCTCCCCTGGATTCTTTGCATTTGCATTTGTAGGAAAGCCACACCCAACCCTCAGCTTGGGTAGCACTGGCTGACTAGGTGGGGGGTGGGGATTGTTGAAGAAGTCTGCCCTCTGGAAGGTGCTTATGGGTTCCAGGTGTCACTCTAAGGTAAACCTCTAAGGTAAAGATCAGGGGACCTGGGGTGTAGTTGGTTAAGTGTCTGACTCTTGATTTTAGCTCAGGTGTGATCTCAGGGTCGTGAGATCGAGCCCCATGTCTGGCTCTGTGCTCAGGGCAAAGTCTGCTTAAGACTTTCTCTCCCTCTCCTTCTGCCCTTCCCCACACCCCCTCATTCTCTCTCAGATAAATAAATAAATCTTTTTAAAAATTAAAAAAAAAAAAGTAGAGCTTGATCAGCTATGTGCCAGTGAAGCCTGGAAATGGAGATACCTGCTCGTTTCCCAAGTCATCCTAGAACTGTGAATGAGAAAGAGAGGGTGGCTTCCCCTCTCCCATCACTGCGCACAGGGCCCTGGGGTCTTCCCTAAGGTTTTTATCCAGATTTGCTCTTTCCCCTCCACCCCCTTCACGTATCCCCATCCTGTCTTAGGTCACACTCAGCCGGTACCAGAGAGAAGCAGAACAGAGTCAAGTGGCCCTTCAGAGAGCGGAGGACAGAGTGGAGCGGAAGGAGGCAGATGTCGGAGAGCTCCAGAAGCGCTTGCTAGGCATGCAGGCGGTAATTGTTGGAGTCCTGCCTTTAGGGCCTAACTCCTGGCGGGTGGGGGCCAATTGGAACCAGTGGTGGTCCTGAGATTGACTGAGACCCCCGTCGTCTGCTCTTCTGAGCAGCTCCAGGAAAACATCACAGATTCCTCAGCAAATGCCTTCGAGAACCTTTTAGCCTTTAAGGAATGAGGGGTCTTTCTCTCAGCTAAGCTCAGCCCATGCTAATTAGAGTTGGAATCCATTTGCATTTCATTTGAGTTCTTGTACACCTGCCCTCTATGGGCTTCTGAAGGGTGTTCTTAAAAAACGAACTCTTAAGGAGCCTCTGGACGTGGCTTCCGGGGACCAGCAGCCATAGCCGGCAGGTGGTCCTGGATAAGGCACGGCCAAGCTGTCCGGATAGCTGGGTGAGGCTGGGAAGTTTCTGTGTGCTGAGGGTGGGAAGGGTTCTCCCTGCCAGGGGAGGGCGCCCCATCAAACCAGCTTGGCCTGCTGCTCTTTGGAAGCTGTCCCAGGCCCAGTAGAGGTTGAGCCCCAGCCCTCAGGTGTCTGTCACCCCAAACACAGAAACTGTCATCACCTCCTTATTCTAGATTCTCTTCCCTTTGGCCCATCCAGGAGCATCAGGCCTTACTGGTGAAGGTTAGGGAAGGGGAAAAAGCCCTGGAGGAACTTCGGATCGAGAACACTGACTGCCAGGCAGAGCGAGAGAAGTAAGGGCCCTCTTCGCCAGAAGCTGCCAGAAGCTGCCAGAAGCTGCGGTGTGTGCAAGGGAGGGCGGGCCAGCAGCCTGCAGCTCCAGGTGGCCAGGCCTGGGGAAGAAACTGGTGCTGATGTCAGATCTTCCAGCTCTGACTCACAGTGTGGCTACGCAGGGTGGGGCCCCGCCTGCCCCGGGGAGATACTGTTGGGGAGGCTGCCATCTCTGGGGAGTTGTCTTCCAGGGAGTAGGTGCCTAAAGGAAAGGCTTGCGTGGTGTCGGAGCCAAGGTCAAGGGGGAGCTGGTGAAGTCCTAGCCGTTGTGGCACATGACTCTCCTCAGGTTGTCACATTGGATGTGGATGTGGTATTACTGCACCACAGTTTCCTTCCCCCAAACAAAGACCGGCTGTAAATTACTTGAGGGTAAATCAGATAACTTCCTCACAAGTCATGCTTCGAAAAATACGAGTAGCTTCATGAAGAGATTCTGAACTTCCTGTCGCTGAAGCTGCTTGAACTGAGAACCAGCTGGCAGCAGTGGCCTGCAGGGGATCCCTGGGATCCCTTCCTCTCCATGGTTTTTACAGATTCCCTCTGATCAGAAATCAGTGAAACAAAGAGCAGTAGGCCGTGTTGGACCTTTAAGAATTTGGAAATTCTTTCTGCTGTTGACGATTAATAAATAAGATCTCAAATCATAAATCAAAGTTAACAGCAGCATGTTGGGCCTGCTCTCCACAGTGTAAGTTGGATCTTTTTAAGTTCAACAGATGTCACCTGGAGGGCCTTCTAAGGCATTCTAAGACTGCACAGTTGGTGGGGCGGCATCTTCTCTCCTTTCCAATAACCTCAGTCTAGGCATGGGAAATGCAGACATTTTATTGTAGCCTCCTTTTGGGCTCAGCAACATTTCAGAATTGTTTTAAATTACTCAGCACTCTCTTTCTCAGTCTTGGTGCTCATGGGCAGGAGAGGAAGCAGCAGGAGAAACAAAAAAGACCCAGATAACCCAAAACAGAGGCATGGGAATGGCAAGTGACAGCCATGCATCAAAAAATGTTAATTTTCTAAATAAAAGGAGGCTGAGCAGTAGGGCACTGGAGAGCTGAGGGTGGACTCCTAGACTGTTTGAGGCTTGGGGAGGATGTTGGGGCTCAGATTGCATTGTGCCTGGCCCCCACCCTCACCGGGAGCACTGCCCTCCCTCTGGCACTGGCACCTGTCTGCTTCCTCACATAGGAGCGAAGAGTGATGGGTACCAGCAGTGCTTCAGAGGTCTGAACTTCTGGACCCTCTGCCTAGTCGCCAGACCTCTGGGGAGCTTGGCCCAGTTTAGAAAATGCAGAGGACATAGGAGTGTCTGGGAATCCCAGGAGACTTAGGAACATACTCGTGTGAAGAAGCTCTAAGGATCCTTAAATATTACCTCCCTCTTGACACAGAGTCCTTTCCAACAGCTCGATGGCATTGGGTATCTATACTCCCAGCTCCCACTTTAATCTTTCCAGGAATGAGGAGCTCATCACACATGAGGCAGTCTACTTTCTGACAGCTTTAATGCTGGGAAAGTCTATCCTGTGTTAGCATTAGGACTGCTTCCTTGGACATCTACCTGTTGGTTCTAGTTGTACCTTCTAGAGCTTTCCAAAATAATTTATCCATTCTTACCTCTCTGGGCTTCAGTTTCCTTGTTCAGACGAGTGGATCTCTAGGGATGCTTCCCCTGTGCTCTTCCAAAGTGTCCCAAGTACCTCCTCCTCACGGCAGACCGCTGGGGGACCAGGCAGAGGGAACCCAGTTCCTGGAAGCCCCCAGGCCCAAGTCTCTATCCCATGACTGCCTCAGCTTTCTGATCTTAATCCCCAGGGCTGCCAACCTGGAGAAGGAAGTGGCTGGGTTACGGGAGAAGATCCACCACTTGGATGACATGCTTAAGAGCCAGCAGCGGAAAGTCCGGCAGATGATAGAGCAGGTAAGCAGAGTCAGGTCTTACCCGGCTTCGGTTGCCCTCTTGGGAAGCCACCACAAGGAGCCTGGCCCTGTTTTCCTGTCAAGTCCATGCTTTTGCTGTTCATTCCCCCAGAGAGCATGGCTTATTTTCTTATATGAAAACACTTACGGCTACCAATTACTAGGTTTGAGTGATTAGAATTAGCCTTTCTCCCATCTTTCTCCTATGGTGTTACTCATTTGCCTTCTGTTTTCTGATGGGAGTTAGTCTCTCTTATACTTTGAAGAGCGCTGGTAAATGTATAATTAAGTCACAGTAAACTCCCATACCTGTGTACAGATTATCAACCTTTGTACCTCACAGCAGATTTTCTACTGTACCCCATCTGAGCTTTAGGGTAACATACTCAGGATATGCCATTTTGCAGCATTGTTTTGAGAACTTAAAATCCCTTAGCTGGGAAGGCGTATTTGCTGCATGTCCTCCATGAGAGCTAGGATTTTTCTGTTTGGTTCACTACTGTTTCCCAGAGTCTAGAACAGAGTTTGTTACATAGTAAACACTCAACAAATATTTTTCTTTTCATGAGAGAGAGAGAGAGGCAGAGACATAGGCAGAGGGAAAAGTCAACAAATATTTACTAAATGAATAAATAATTTGTACTTCCCGGGGATCATCTGGGTGGTCTTCTCACAGCCTCCCCTCACACCTGGGATAATCAGGAGCTCAGTATTGACCGAAATGAGGCTACTATGGAAAAGCCTAAGCAAGTTATGTGGGAGGTGCAAAAGTCTGCCTTATGTCTCTGCTGGCTCCACAGCAGCAGGGCAAGGTTCGATGAGTGTGTACTGAGTCATTTCAAAATGAACCCCATCGTCTCCCACATCTTTGTAGCTCCAGAATTCAAAAGCTGTGGTCCAGTCAAAGGACACCACCATCCAGGAGCTTAAGGAGAAAATCGCCTACCTGGAAGCAGAGGTCTGTACACTGGGCAGCCCTGGGAAGGGAGCAGGATCTCAAAGACAGAACTCTACATAGACATAGGGAGGGAGAGTTTCCAGAGGCGTCTTTGTCCTGTGTGCCTGCTGCTTAGAAGTGAGGATCTGGGATGATTGTTGCTGTTCAGTTCAGCTGAGTCAGTGTTGTCTGAAAACCTTCAGGGAGTCACAGTGATAAAATCTGTCCCCACCCTGAAGTGGCACATTGTCACCATGTGAGCCATGTGCCACAAGCTTAGCAGAGGAGGTGCCAATGGAGCTGGCTGTGAGGAGGAGGCATTCTGGAGGAGTGGTCTTGTCTTCTCCACAGCTAAGGTGTTTTTGACCAGCTCATGAGTTCTTTTTTTTTTTTTTTAAAGATTTTATTTATTTATTCATGAGAGACACACACACACAGAGGCAGAGGCATAGGCAGAGGGAGAAGGAGGCTCTATGCAGGGAGCCTGATGTGGGACTCGATCTTGGGACCCCAGGATCATACACTAAGCCAAAGGCAGACACTCAACTGCTGAGCCACCCAGGCATACCAGCTCATAAGTTCTTAGTCTACCCTCCGCCTTTCCCAGAAGCTGGGGAGGACAGCAGGGAACGATCAGTATTGTACTCAGTCCTTGAGGGAAGGAGAGCAGGAGTGGCAACCAGAGGAAGAGGATGATCCAGAGTGGTGTGAAGACGAGGGATGAGGGCAGAGGGCACCCTGGCCGTGGCATGCATGGTAGGGGTGGCAGTGACAGTGGCACAAACAGAGGCAGAGAGCCCAAGTGAGCTAGTGCAATGTCACAAATGGCTAGCCAGCAAATGGCCACCCCTGCCTCCACAACTTGTATTACAGAACTTAGAGATGCATGACCGGATGGAACACCTGATAGAAAAGCAAATCAGTCATGGCCACTTTAGCACCCAGACCTGGACCAAGACCGAGAACCTGGGCAGGTGAGCAGGCATGTGGGTGCTGGGGCCTAGGTGAGGAATGATGGAAGAGGCACAGAACCATGGGCAGGAGACCTTTAGTGCTGAGGCCAGGACAAGGCTCCTGTAAATCCCACTTAGGCTCCAGCGTCTCGTCTGACCTGTTCTCCATCTGAGCCATTCTCTAACCAGGTCAGAGTAAAGCCTGACAGCACAACCCCAAGGAGGCCCACGAGCAGCCTCTAGATGAGTCTGGGCCCTCTGAAATGGTTTGCAAAAATTACAAAGGTGTAACAAGTGTGTATTTCCAGAGGGGGGCCTTTTGTTTCTAAGAGATTGACAGAAAGGTCCCAGCCTTTGGGAAAAAAACAAGAATCCCAGCTTTGCCCACTTCTCAGCTGTTTCACTGCTCTGTGTTGTCACCATCCCTGTTCCTCCCTCCCCCAATCTTCACTCAGACGTTGGCAGCAGGTGCTGCGCCAGAGAGGATGCTGAGGGGGGCACCCGTGGGAGAGGGGACTGTGTGCAGGGTGGGCGACAGGCCGCACTTGCTGCTTCTGACTCTCTTTCAGTGGGAGGATATCCAAGCCCCCCAGTCCGAGTAAGCCCATGCCTCTCATCCGAGTGGTGGAAACATGAGCGAAGGAGCCGAACACTGCTGCTGCTGCCGCCGCCTCTCACCTGTGGAGAAGCCCAACACCCCTGTAGGCCGTTTCCCCGACTTTGACTTCCTGACTAGTCCCTGGCTACGCTGAGGGCTTGTGGTTCATGCGTCCTGCTGTTTCCAAACTCCTGTCCCTGGGATGCTGGGCCGACAGAGGATGAACAGCTCCTGGTCGCTACAGCCCTTGGGAGGACGTGAACCCACCAGCAAGAGCCAGGGCAATATCCTTATTTTCTCGTTCCTGTTTTTCTCTGTAGTGGAGCCTCCCTTCTCTTGTAGCCTGGGGTCAGCTGCCTCCGAACCCACCCCCTCTCTGGGTCAGGAGAGGTGACAATATTTGCCTCCCCCTAAAAGCCAGAGGCACCGATGTCCACCACACTGGGAGGGTGTCCCGGGGGAATGAAGTTCCCTCTACAAACACAGATCAGTTCTTAGTCACACATTGTTTGTTTTTCTACTTGCTCCGCCCTCAGCCCTGCCACCCAGGCCTACAGATTGACATGGGGGACCTGTCATGGCCTGGGCCAAGTCAGTGAGCCTCAGCTTTGACTGGCCAGCCTGGTCTTCCTGGGAGAAGGAAATGTACATTCCAGGAGTAGCTCTTAGTGGACAGATACTGTAGGGCCAAGGATAGTCGTGTGTGACTTCTCTCTGCTGGGAAGGCTCCCAACATCTTTTTAGGTTTCCTCCTAAGATGCAGTGAGTGCAAGATACACCTCAGTCTTCTTGCTCAAGAGCCTAAAAACTGTTTTCGCTGGGTTATATCAATCTTTATGAAACTCTGATTGTATTTATTTTACTAAATTATTGGTGCTTTTCCATACATCCCACAATTGATTTAATACCAGAGTCTTACAGCCTTCTCTTGTGGTGTTTGGATTTGCTCCATGCTGAGAAAAATGTGTTCCCAATGGAAGTAAACCTTTTTCTTTTTCTTCTACCTGCTTCTCTTCCTTCCTCCTCCAAACCTGATCTGACCCTCAGGAGGGCAAGCATATTTACCCTGAGGCTTTGGAGTCTGACTGTATGTTGTCTGGGGGAGAGGGGTGATCAGGACTCTTTGGGGGGAGTGATTGAATTCTTCCCCTAAACCCTCTGCACCCTCTGCTCCACAATCACTCTGTGTTCCTGGCTCTGAGTGACCCTGACACTCATTGTGTTTTCCTTAGGGCTCTTCCTGCAGCCTCCAGAAGGAGATAACCATCAGAATGTGGTATTGTGGGGCACAGAAACATTCAGAGTAAACATGGATCAAGTCTTCAGGTTCTACTTGGCTCAAAACCTAGAAGCCTGATCTCTGTGTGTCATGTATCAGGACGGGGCTGACATGCTGGCACTGTCCAGAATGCTGTTCTGGCGTTCCTCACCCACATTCCTCATCTGTAAAATGAGGGGATCAGACCAGATGATTTTGATAGGCCCTCTGGTTCTGATGTTTTTTTCCCATGGCATATTCTTTGTATGGCAAACTTAATAAAATTATTAATGTGTCTCTTTGCACTGCTGGCCTGTTCCCCCACCCCACCTCCCACCACCCCCAACTTTTCTGGGAGGATGAAAGAACATGATTTTAGTGCCCGTTGAAGATGGCCACCTGGCTGTCTGCATCTGGAAGGTGTGGACCAGACACCCGAACCACAGGACTTTGTGGCATTCAGAGGAGTTAGAATGTCCCTCTTAAGCAGCTCAGCTTTGTGGTCTGAGTCTTCTTCATTGTAGGAGATAGTCCCTAACTTTGAACTTGTCTGGGGTGGTGGCCTGTGCGCCCTATGCCTGGCCAGTGTGAGTGCTCCTCACTGGAGGAATTGGTCACAGCAGAGGTCCTTTGACTGCTTAGAAATTCACCAGGCAGCACAGGAGGAAGTAGAGCCACTCCATATCCTTTGCAGAAACGACAAGCACTCTGGAAATGCTGACAGGAGCCGGTTAAGGGTTTCCTGTTTGGCTTTCTCTGAGCACCGTTCAATTAGTCCACTGATCTTTTTCTTTCTTTCTGCCAAGAATGCAGTTGACTGCAGCCCCCTGGGGCATAGCCAAATTTACGTGAATCCTTTCTAGACCAAAGGAACTAGAAATGCAGCCTTTTTATCCCTGGCCACTTCCTCCTAGCTCCCCTTTCTCCTTCAATGCAGAGAATGGAAATTTTTCACTTAGGACTTTTTTCCCCTCTTCTGCTCATTAGCTGATTCACACCCCAGGTTTCAGAATGCATTGGATGGAGACCTTCCATTCCAGACCTGATTGTGTCTTCTAACTGCCCAAGGTTCTGTTCTCTTCTTTTACAGTCTTGATTGGCATGGGCCTATATAGACTGTGCTTTTCACAGAGTATGAAGAGGGTGGAAGCAGGGTGGGGTTGCCTGTGGCGCCAAGACTTGCAAGGCTGGAAGGCAGGAGTGAGTGTACTGCCATACTGGAAAGGGAGGCTCTCAACCCTGGCCTTGAGGGCTTGGTGGGGTGAGCAGAGACTCAGACTGGAGGAGATGAAGTGGTCTGGAGACCAGAACTGGAGTTCTGAGAGTCCTTGAACCAAAATATGCCTCTGCTGGACATTTACCACAGTTTGGTTGTATCACCATGTAAAGCAGCAGGGACTTGCTCCAGGGGCTAAGGAGGGTCTATGGGAAGAGGAAGTAGTCAGAAAGGTGGTTTATTTATACCTTTTCTATGGAGAGCAGCGACAGGAGGAGGGTGATAAAGCCCAGAGCCTGAGGAAGGGCGAGGTGAGCAAGCTGCTCCTGATTTCAGCAACCTGTTTATTACCTGTGTTAGGTCACTGGTAAGCCAATTCTTCTGCGCTGCTTGAGTATTTTGTGGACGGAAGATTGAATCTGCTTGCCTGGGACCTTTGCCATCAAGGTCTGTTTCTTTGAGCTGGATGCTGAGAGCTGCCCGGACACGCAACTGTCAGCAGCCAGCTTCCTGCAGATCTGGTGCATTGGCCCCAACGTGGGAAAAGCAGCTTGCAGGAGCACTCCTTGCTTTCTGAGCAAGAGCCCCTATTCCTGTATCTCTTCACATGTCCCCTTCTGCAAATAGAAAAGGCCTGAGAGAGGGACATGGCATGTCCCCAAGAGGTGCATGGCAACTTTTAAAATTTTTACTTATTTTCATTTTTATTTAAATTCCAGTTAATATATGGTGTGGTATTCGTTTCAAGTGTACAATTCAGTGATTCAGCACTTCCATACAACACCCAGTGCTCATCACCTATTTAATGCATCCCCCCACCCATGGCAACTTTAAAACTTTCTTTTTTTTTTTTTTGTCCCCCCTCTGTCCGCGCACCCCGCGTGGACCTGCCGCCCAACTTTATTTTTTTTTTAAGATTTTTATTTTATTTATTCATAGAGACAGAGATACAGGCAGAGACACAGGCAAAGGGAGAAGCAGGCATCATACAGAGAGCCCGATGTGGGACACGATCCAGGGTCTCCAGGATCACGCCCGGGCTGCAGGTGGCGCTAAATCGCTGCGCCACCGGGGCTGCCCGCCGCCCAACTTTAAAATTTTATTTTATTTTTTTTTAAAGATTTTATTTATTCACGAGAGAGGCAGAGACACAGGCAGAGGGAGAAGTAGGCTCCCTACAGGGAGCTGGATACAGGACTTGATCCCAGGACCCGGGGATCACACCCTGAGCCAAAGGCAGACACTCGACTGCTGAGCCACCAAGGCGTCCCACCGCAACTTTTTTAAAAAACTAAATTTCTAAAAAAAAAAAAAAAAAAAAAAAAAACTAAACTAAATTTCTAAAGCCCAAAGGTGATTTGTGCATCTTCATCTCTATTCAAAAGAATCTTTCACCATGAAGTGTTCCAAGATTTACCTTGGAAAGATGCTCTGATAAGATACAGCTTAAAACAACTTAATTGACGAGAAGGGTAGCATCCCTTGGGGTTCTGAAGCAGCTTTAAGGAGATCTTCGGTAGGTGTTGCTGTTTTTTGTGGGGCTTCAAGTAATCCCTGGGCTCCTTTGTTCCTCAACGCCAAGTGGCAGAGCCCGGGCTTCTTCAGGCTCTGACCTGACAACAGATGTTAGCCTAGGGCGGTTGGCTTCTTTTCCATGCTTTGATTTAGTACTCTGGCTTCCCAAGGAGAAACTGTGTCCTGTCTTCCATGCTCCAGTTCTAAGCGCCATGGTCTTGAATCTCAAAGTTGGAGACCTAAATATCTTCCAGACCCTCTTTCTCCAGACTGAAGACAAAGTTGTTTTTTACAGGTAAGTGATTTCGAGCTCCACCTGTGCAGAGAGTTGGCAGTGAGACTTCTTTGAACTCTGAAATGTGTGTGGCCTTTCTGCTGGAATCTTCTCTTCTTCTGGAGCCTTTCAGGACACAGGACTGAGGGTAGATGGTGACGGGATAATTAATTTCCTGACAAGGTGTTAGTCACCAAGTTGTAGAACACAGGATCTCAGATGACAGCTAGGGAGGAATGGAGCCATTCACCCTCATCACTTAATCTGTCAATTCAGTGCTGCATAGACACCTAGGCCTTTCCTCCCACTCCCCACTATGCTGGGTACTATGTCTGCAGGAGTCTGGGGACCCTTCAACCTATTTTACGTCTATCTACATGTGTGTGAGTGGGCGGGGGGGGGGGCGCGTGAGCTGAGCCATCCAGATCTCCCAGGACACTTCACTTCTGACACTCCTGGTCACCAAACGTGTAGGATTTTCCCCCATACCAAACCACTGAGGACACCTGCTGGGTGTCTTGCAATTTAACTCCATTCTGACATGATTTGCCTGGAAACACGTGTCCATCCTGTCCCTCAGGATAAGGGCTCAGTCCACAAGGCTGCCCCCCACGGCAGATGCCAGTCACAAGTAGCAGGTCCCCCAGGTACCTACAACTTCTGTCTGACTTGGCTGCAAACTGGAAGTTCCCACAACCCCCTCGTTAGCTTCGATGAATTTGCTAGAGTGGATCACAGAACTCAGGGAAACATTTAAGTTTCCAGTTTATCACAGGACATGATAAAAGATACAGATGAACAGCCAGGTGAAGAGAGAGATACCTAGGGTGTGGTCTGGGAAGGTCCCAAGTGCAGAAGCCTTTGTCCCCATGGAGTTGGAGTGCATCACTCTCCGAGTGTTTGGCAGCCTGAAAGTTCTTGGAACCCTATACTATTGGGGGTTTTTGAAAGCTTTCTCAAATAGGCATGGTCAGTTTTTAATTCCATTTCCAGGCCCTCCCCTCTCTGAGGAATGGGGGATGAGGCTGCAAATGCTAAGTTTCTAATCATGGCTTGGTCTTTCTGAGGACCAGCCCTCATCCATGAGCTTGCCCAGAGTTGCCTCACTAGAACAACGATGCTTCTGGTGTTCTCTTATCCCTTAGGAATTCACAAGGTTTCCAGGAGCCCTGTGTTAGGAGCCAGGGCCAAAGACCAAGTAATTAGAGCAAGAAATATTCCTCATGCTCTTATCACTTAGGAAATTACAAGGGTTGTCAGAGCTCTGTGCCAGAACTGGGAACTGAGACTAATATATATATATTTTTCTATTATCTCACAACTGGTCTAGAGGGCTGACCTCTCTCCTTGAATATATTGTAATCTTAGGATAAGGAGGACAGAAATTGACTACCTTCCAAAATATCTCCCCCATTCTATACTTTCTTTTGTAAACAGTCACTCTCTTCAGTGATTCAGGCTAGAGACTTGAGTTTTTTTTTGTTTTTTTTTTTTTTGTTTTTTTTACTTGACAGAGCACAAGCAGGGGGTGCGTCAGGGAGAGGGAGAAGCCGACTCCCTGAGCAGGCAGCCTGATGGGGTCTTGGGATCATGACCTGGGATCGTGACCTGAGCCACCCAGATACCCTGAGCCATCTTTAAAGCCATCTTTGATTCTTCTTTCCATTCCTTTGTCCTTTGTGTCCAGTTGGTCAACATGTCCTAATGTCTCCTAGTTTGAAAAATCCCTCAGACTTGCCTCTTCTTGTGTCTACAGCCTTGTCTCAGCCAGTCTTGAAGGCTGGATTGCCTCAGAAGCAACGCCTGCCAGTCCTCTAATTTCCAGTCTTTCCTACCCCAAGCCCATCTTCCTTACAACTATCATTTGAATCTTTCCCAAATGCTAGTTTCATCCTATTAGCTGAGGTTATTCAGTCCGGATAAAAAGAGGCTGTTGGGAAACAAGACAGTCTCCAAAGATGAAAATCTTGTCTGTAGGGAGAGGGGCAGTTTTACCCACCCCCCTCCCCGCCTGGCTCCAGAGGGCAGAACTCAGGTCTGTGTGTGGCTTTGGTGGGACACAGCCAAGAAACAAAAGGATGCACTGACAGAGAGTCAACTGGACTGTGATATCCAGTTGGCAAGTTTCCCCCATAGACACCAGTAACAGCCCAATCGGAAAACACCGTGAAATATAAAATACCTGGAAGTTGGGGTGCCTCTGTGGCACAGTTGGTAAAGTGTCCCGACTCTTGACTTCGGCTCAGGGTCGTGGGATTGAGCCCCACAGTGGGCTCTGTGCTCAGTGCACAGTCTACTTGAGTTCCTTTCTCTCTCTCTCTCTCTCTCTCTCTCTCTCTGCCCACCCCACCCCTGTGCTCACTCTCTCTCAAATAAATAAATCTTAACAAAAAAAAAAAAAAAACTAGAAATCGTCTTTATTGGAAATGTCAATTATCAATATGAAGACAATGACCAAATTTTGCTGAGAAATATGGGAAAGGTCAATGAAGAAAAGGTTCTCTGGGTGGCATAGTTAAAATTGTAAAGATGTCAATTCTTTCTTATTTTCAGGCTTCATGTAATTACAGTGAAAAATCCCAACAGAATCCTATTTAGAATTGGGTATAATTTATCTGGAAGAATAAACAGGGGAGATGGCAAAGAAAACGTTGAAAACAGAACTTAATTGGGAGGAGTATGAGCCTTGGCAGATAGTAAAACATATAGCTTACACATCAATTAAAGAGACTGGCTAGGCAAAAAGACCCAATTTTATATTAGGATTTAAAAAGAACAATCAGGAGAAAGGCATTTGAACAGTTGGTTAAAATTTGGGGGATGAGAAAAAAAAATTGGGATGGGGGGAAGGGGAAAGGCTCTATTCTTGAACAGTACACCTAAATAAATTCCAAGTAAAGTAAATATTACAAGTTAACTAGAAAAAAAAAAACTGAGAGGAGATCCTCAGATTTAAAATTTAGAATTTTAAAAGGTCGTGAAGGTATATGTCAATTACACCTCAATAAAAAAATTTTAATTCATATAAATGTGAATTCTTAATTAAACTAAAGAAAGCCAAAAGAGGGACGCCTGGGTGGCTCAACGGTTAGGCGTCTCCCTTAGGCTCAGGGTGTGATCGCGGAGACCTGGTTTCGAGTCCCACATTGGGCTCCCTGCATGGAGCCTGCTTCTCCCTCTGCCTGTGTCTGTGCCTCTCTCTCTCTATGTCTCTCATGAATAAATAAATAAAATCTTAAAAAAAGAAAAAAAAGCCAAAAGAATGAGGAATTATTAGTGACAAAGATGATGAAAATGTAGGATTTTTATTGATAAGCTCAAACAAATTGATAAAAATACGAAGATCCCATTAGACCACTGGTCAGTATAAGAATGGATAGTTCATACACATTAAGCTCCTACTCTGTGCAAGCCACCTAGCCTCAGACTGAGGATTCAGGTAGGGTGATAGCAGTGAGACAAGTGTGTCAAGTGGGATAATGTGGGTTGCAAGTCCAGTTGGCTTAAGCAATAAAGGATCAGTCTTATGGTTCAGGTAACAGGGGGTGGAAAGTCAGAGATGCTTTAGGCCCCGGCAAGTGTTCACAGAGTATTTTGAGGTCTCACTAAAGATCTGGGGGATACCTGGGTGGCACAGCGGTTTAGCGCCTGCCTTTGGCCCAGGGCGCAATCCTGGAGGCCCCGGGGATCGAATCCCACGTCGGGCTCCCTGCATGGAGCCTGCTTCTCCCTCTGCCTGTGTCTCTGCCTCTCTCTCTGTGACTATCATAAATAAATAAAATTAAATTAATAAATAAAAAGATCTGGGTTGTTCTCTATCCTCTCTCAACACAAGAGGTTTATTGCCATGCTTCTTGTAACAGTGTAAAATGGGAAGTGTGTCCGACAAGAGAGAAACAGGTTAAGTACATGAGGATGCACCCCCCTGGAATATTGTGCATGCACTACAAATGGCCTTTATGAAAACTATGTTGCATCAGGGAACAGTGCTTAGAATGTTAAGTGACAAAAAGTAGGGCACAAAATTGTATGGGCACTTACTACAGCTTTGCAAAGGGCTAGCAATAAATACTCTGAAACACTCACCAAGCTAGGGCAGCATGGTTTTTCTGTTTGCTTTCTATTACCTTGACCTTTCATTTTCCAAATTTCCTGTGGCCTTCATTCTTCTCCCTCCAGCAAGGCTGCTTCCCATGCTGCCTCTGCTCATGCAGGGACCATTCCTGTCTCTGTACGTTTTCTGGTGTTATTTCCTTCACCTGGAATGCCTTCCTCTTTTTTTTTTTTTTTTTTTTTTTTTAAGATTTTATTTATTTATTCCTGAGAGAGGCAGAGACACAGGCAGAGGGAGAAGCAAGCTCCCTGCAGGGGATCACACCCTGAGCCGAAGTCAGATCTGCCTTCCTCTTTTGACCTGTTAGCCCATTAGATATTTCCTGACACAAGAATATTGTGTTAGCATCTGGAAGATAATGTACATGAAAACTTTATAAAGTGCTTTACAGATTTTAGGTTTTTTTAGGAATTAAAAAAGAAGAGGGGGAGGAAGATAAAGAAACCTATCATTTGTACAGTATTGTGCCAGGTGCTAAAAGGGAGGTCAGAAAGGAAAAATCCAGAAGCTTACAATCTTGCCAGGTGGATGCAGGGGTCGGTGGGGTGAGGGTGGGGGTGGAAACATGTGGAATGTTAATGTGAGAGGCAAGTAGTGCTGTGAGAGAAGGGTAGGGAGGATGTGGGGTTAGAAGCAGACCCTGGGGGCACCTGGGTGGCTCAGTGGGTTAAGCGTCGTCTATCTGCCTTTAGCTCAGGTCATGATCCGAGGGGCCTGGGCTCAGGCCCCACATCAGGCTTCCTGCTCGGAGTCTGCTTCTCCCTCTCCCTCTGTGCTCTCTCTTTCAAATAAATCTTTTTTTTTTTTTTTAAGATTTTATTTATTCATGAGAGTTACAGAGAGACAGAGACATAGGCAGAGGGAGAAGCAGCCTCCCTGCGAGGAACCTGATGGGGGGACTCGATCCCAGAACCCCAGGATCATGAGCCGAAGGCAGACGCTCAACCACTGAGCCACCCAAGCATCCCAATAAATAAATAAGTCTTAAAAAGAAAAAGAAACAGACCCTGAAGGATTTGAGCAGGTAGGTTCCAGGAGAAAGGGCAAAAAGAAAGCCGAGTTAGAAAAAATCAGCCTGTGTGGGGGATGGTGAGCATAGCTGAAGAGTCTGGCTGGAAAAGTAGTGGAGGATTAGAAGGAGGGAGAAGTGGCTAGTCTGGACTCTAACTTCATAGCAACAGGTCTCCAATGGAGTTTTTTCAAAAACTAGTATGTAGGTTTCAGGTAGGGGGAGGGCAAGGATCTTCCTCGCCTGTCTTGTTCAGCACTGAATCCCTAGTGCATAGAAGAGTAGTACCTGGCATACAGTAGATGCTCAATAAAGATTACTTGAAGGGAAGTGGGAATGAAGGCTAATCCCAAAGAAGTGGATGACACAGATTGAAAAAGTAAAGGCTGGGGATCCCTGGGTGGCGCAGCGGTTTAGCGCCTGCCTTTGGCCCAGGGCGCGATCCTGGAGACCCGGGATCGGATCCCACATCAGGCTCCCAGTGCATGGAGCCTACTTCTCCCTCTGCCTATGTCTCTGCCTCTCTCTCTGTGTGTGTGACTATCATAAATAAATAAAAAATTAAAAAAAAAAAAAAAAGTAAAGGCTGGTGGCAAAGAGACAGGTTAACAGACTGTCAGGGCCCTCCAGGCATGAAGTAATGAAACTGACCTGGAATAATGGCCATGGAGCTAGAAAGTAAGGGACTGCTGTGAGAGTCATTTGGAAAGATCAGATAGTTCTTGGTGACTGATCAACTGAACGCAGGACGTGGCAAGAAAAGAAAGATAACATCAAGGAAAGTCACTTATGCTTCAAGAGAGCCTGGGTTCCTCTTCCAGAAAGTCTTCCCAGAATTCTCAGGCCTGTGCTGTGTATTCCCTTTCTGAACTCAACACAAATAATCTGTATCACCCTGTTTTAGGGTGTAGATATTATAATCCAGAGTATGCATATGTCTGTTTCCCCAACCAGACTGCAAGCTTTTATTTATTTATTTTTTAAAGATTTTATTTATTCATGAGTGACAGAGACAGGAGAAGCAGGCTCCATGCAGGAGCCCAATGCGGGACTCGATCCCAGAACTCCAGGATTATGTTCTGAGCCTGGGGTAGACACCCAACCACGGAGCCACCTAGGCGTCCCAGACTGCAAGCTTTTAAAGGTCAGAGGTATCTCTAATCCCCTCAATGCCTGAACCTACTACTGCCACAAAGTAGATAGATGCTCAAGAAGTCTTTATTGATTTAGAAGAAACCTGTATTCTCATCTGTGCTGAAGAGGGCGCTTTACTTCCCTTGTGTTTTCTTTTTTTAAATTGTTTTCATCTTCTCTCTTAGTTGGCTCCAGGGAGTGAGAAGGAGGCACATCCTAATACTTTCCCCATGGAAAAGTCAAGTGCCAGCTATTGGCACTGCCACCAGCAATGAAGAATTTCATTCATTCATTTGTTCTTATAGTGGGTTAGTTATAGGGGAAATATTGTAGCATGGAATCTAAGCTCAGCGGGGGCTTTGGATCTTGCTTATAATCTTAGATCTATCACTTACTGGCCATGTTGGTTTGGAAAACTTATTTAACCTCTCTTAGCTTTAATTTCCTCATCCATAAAATCAAGATGATAATGTCTACCTAGTAACATTTACTGAGTGCTTACAGTGTGCCCAGCACTGCCATTAATTACCACTTTACAGATAAGGAAGAGGATATACAGAAAGAGTAAGGATGTATAGGTAGGAGATGTAGAACCAGGGGTCAGTTATAGGCAATCTGATCCCACAGCTCTTGTGCTTTGGTGCTGTGCTTTATAACCTCACAGGTGTGGCAGTGGTCAACACAAAGCCATGTGGGAGGATCACATGTCATGTGTCTGGCACACAGCAGACACTGAGTATGCTCATTATTGTTAATATTTTTGAGCATCTGGGCAGGTCGGGTGGCTCAGCGTTTTAGTGCCGCCTTCAGTCCGGGGGGGGGGGGGGGGGTGCGATCCTGGAGACCCGGGATCAAGTCCCATGTCGGGTTCCCTGCATGGAGCCTGCTTCTCCCACTGTCTGTGTCTGTGCTTCTCTCTTTCTCTGTGTGTGTCTCTCATGAACAAATAAATAAAATCTTTAAAAAAAGTCAATCTAAATAAAATAAATATTTTTAAGCATCTATCTAATATGTCAAAGGTAGAGACATGGGCTTTGGGATGTGAACAGGAAAAGATACAGACTCTGCCCTCAAGTGGCCACCAGTTTAGTAGTGCCACCACTATTTGTGGGCCAAGAGGCAGACAATCATAAACCATCACTGCTCAAAGAAACTGCAGAAAACCATAGAACTTCCTCACTTTACAGGTGAGAAAATTGAGGCCCAAAGTGGGGGTGGGAGTGGGGGTGAGTCACTCAAGGTGAAAGCTTGGACAACAGTCTAGATCTACACTGGAATGCTGTGTCCTTGGCATAAGAAAAGGTTAAAAAAAAAAAAAAGTAGGAGATGGTCCTTATCCAAGGCCTGTGTGCACTTACAAAGCAATTTCCCTTGGGGAGCAGAAGACGGGGTGGGGGTGTCACTGACAGGTGGAGAGAAATCCATTAGATCTTCTCTGTTCATCTGGCTCACCAAGTCTGCAAATTTTTAGTATCATCGTGTCTTTCTAAACTTCAAATGGCTACTCTTCTCTTCCTTCCTTGTCTTTCAGTGAGGATGGGAGTTTCATTCCAGACTATTTCTCTAACTGGGATGTGTCATTGACCAAGTAACACAATCTCTCTGATCCTTGGGCTCCTTCTCTTTAAAAAAAAAAAAGCCAACAAAATTGGGGTTGGACTAAGGTCCCTTTCAGCTCTAAAATGACATGGATCTTGTGGGGAACGCTTTCAGAGCAGCACATTCACTCAGTAAACCTGAAAAATAGAGGATGTTTTGTTTGCTAAGTGAAGGGTAGCACTGCACCGCAGGTTGTAGGCACCAGAGGGCAGCAGGTCCTCCAGTACCTGGGCAGGTGGCCATGGTGGGCCCCACAGGAAGAGAAGCAGCAGCCTTTCTCCTGGACCTTGCCTAGGGCCCCAGAGTTTCCCTGTTGTAAAGGCCAAACTCACTTCTTTAGCGAAGGGCAGCCAGCCAGGTTGGGGTAAGATGAGGGAGCAATTTTGCAAATTAAGTCTAGCACCAAAAAGATGAAAGACCAGTCCTAAAAAAATTGGATTCTAGGAAAGTAAATATTTTGTGAAAAATTTTAAATGCATCCCTGTCCTAGTTTAAGTTGCCTAAGCTCACATCATCAGAGGCAGAATTTTGAGAAGAGCTGGGAACATTTTACAGGCTGATAAAAAGTTTGGCAGGCTAAAAGGTGATTTTAACAACTTATTTGTGAGGCTCATGGGTTAGATCAACATTTCCTAAAGCTACTTGAGAAGTTTTGGTTTATTTTGCTCATGTTTAGTTAGGCCTTACTCAGGAAAGAATTAGTTCTGGAAGTTTCCAAAGAGCTCAGCCAAGCCACCACTATTTTTTTTTTTTTTTCTTGAGAGGGTTAAATAACCCAGATTATCATGTGTCATTGGGTGAAGAGTACCAGCCTGGACACATTAATGTGTGGAAAGGAGAGGAAGTTTGGTGAGGGTGTTGAGGAGAGCTGGGTGCTGGCCTGGCTTATCCTCCAGAGTTCCAATCAACAATAATCACATTTCATACATTTTTTAAAAATTTTATTCATTTATTCACGACAGACACAGAGAGAAAGAGAAAGGCAGAGGGAGAAGCAGGTTCCATGCAGGAAGCCCAGCGTGGGACCAGGTCTCCAGGATCAGGCCCTGGGCTGAAGGCAGTGCTAAACCGCTGAGCCACCCGGGCTGCCCTCACATTTCGATCACCACAAAAGCCTGTAGATTCCAGATGACCTGCCCAAGGGCCTTTTCAAATGTATAAAAGACCTTGATTCCTTGAAAAGAGAGTTCCCATTGTAGATTATAATCTTGCAAAACTTCTAGACCACCCATAGAACAGACTTACCTGGAAAGATTACCTTGCTTAATTAACAGCAGTACAGGTAGAGCTTCAATTTCTTTTGCCCCCACCCCCAGGGCCATGAAGGGGTGATGGGATTAAGCTGCCCACTGCCTTACTCATTCAGCCTCATTTCTGGACCTCTACTACCCTGTGAGTTTCTAAAACACACTGTGTCTTTCACCATTTCTGCTTTTGCATATGCTGTTCCCTCTACCTGTCATTCTTTCCCTCCCCTTATCCTTCTAACAAGCTTCTATTCAACCTTCAAAACCTCACTCAAATGACACTGTTTGGTGAAGTCTTCCCTGACTCCCCAGAGAATCCCCAGACTGTTAATCAGCACTCCCATAGCAGCTGGCACAAAACTTATCCCATTGTACAGTAATTGTTTTCATGTCTGCCTCTCCCCCCAGACATGAGAATTCCTAAAGGGTAGGGCTGATGATTTATCTCTATGTCCCCAGCCCTGGCTCAGTGCCTGACATGTTGTGGATACTCAGTCAATGCCAGCTGAACAGAAATGGATTCTCTTTCCTGTAACTGGCAGAGTGTTTTGCAAGATAACTAACCAGAATTATAGAACAAAACAAAATCATTCCTGAAGGGAGCCCTGGAGCACTTGCCTGGTATCAGGAACTAAATGCAGAAAACTGCTAACATTCAATGTTTGTGCTTTGGAGGGCACACAGCATTCAAAGCTTAATGGAGGGCATTTGCCTAGAATCTATTTTAAGAAGATTACATGTAAGGAGAAGTTTTCTGATCATGTGATTAAGCTCTGGGATGTGAATTTAAGGGAATGGCGGGTCCCCTGTTGAAGATATTCATAATCTATATTTTTTGGAAAAGACTTACGAGTGAGTAGGTTAAATATGAACAGAGACTTCTGATTACAAGTTTATGTAACAGAATTGCCCAGCTCTGGGCACTGGACATGGGGTGGGGCTTTGGTAGCTTCCAGTGGAATGACGTGGCCCTCCATGAATGGGTGTTGGGGTTGGAAACAAAATTGTCACTTCTCTGCACAGCTCCTCACAGCTTTGCCTCATTTGCAAACATCTGAGAGATTAGTAAATATTAGTAGATACGTGTTGTCAGTAAATAGACTTTGTTAGAGCTGTCGACACCTGCTGGTGCTAAGTGTGCTTCTCTCTGGCTCTGAGTCTTTCTCTCTGCCTCCTTGTCCCAAAGGCTCTTGGCATGGATGTGGGGAGATCCACACATCCTTTAGCTGTACTAAAGAGGACTGAGAGACAAAGGAAGAAAGGTGCAGGTAAACTCAAGGGGAAAGTAAGTGGGTATTGCAGTTGGTTACATTCTGTGCAGGGGATTCCCTTGCAGGAAGCTTTTGGGGCATGGAATTTCTTGATCTGTATGTCAGTCAAAACAACGGTGTGTTTGAGAAAAGAGGGAAGGATGACACACGAAAGGGAAAGAAGTGATTGCTGAGACTAAGAAATGATTCTTGGGGATCTCTGGATGGCTCAGCTGTTTGGCACCTGCCTTCAGCCCAGGTCATGGTCCTGGAGTCCAGGATCAAGTCCCACGATGGGCAACCTGCATGGAGCCTGCTTCTCCCTCTGCCTGTGTCTCTGCCTCTCTCTGTGTGTTTGTCATGAATAAATAAATAAAATCTTAAAAAAAAAAAAAAAGGAAATTATTCTCACCCACAAAGTGGGCAAGAGTTCAACATAATGGTATCAGAGAGAACCATGAATTTATATCGCTTTTCATTATAGGCTTTTTCAATTTTAGTGCAATTCCTTCATTGTATATCTTAAAGAGCATATTAAATTTTTTATTGTGATAAAATAGACATAAAACTTACCATTCTTTTTTTTTTTTAAGATTTTATTTATTTGACAGAGAGCAAGAGAGCACAAGCAGAGGGAGGGGCAGAGGGGGAAGCAGACTCCCCATTGAGCAGGGAGCCCAACATGGGGCTCCATTCCAGGACCCTGCAATCATGACCTGAGCAAAGGCAGATGCTTAACCTACTGGGCCACCCAGGCGCCCCCAAACTTACCATGCTAACGACTTTTAAGTGTATGATTCTGTGGGGATAAGTATATTTTCATTGTTGTGCGACCATCACCACCATCCAAGTTGAAGAAGTTGAACTTCTTCAACTTCCCAATTGAAAGTCCATACCCATTAAACACACTAACCCCCCATATCCTCTTCCTCCAGCCACTGGCAGCTACCATTCTGCTTTCTTTATAAATTTGACTACTCTAGAAATCATATAACTGGAATTATACAATATTTGTTCTTTTGTGACTTGTTGGTTTCTTTGGCTCTTCTTTTTTTTTTTTTTTTTTATTAAATATTTTTATTTATTTATGATAGTCACACAGAGAGAGAGAGAGGCAGAGACACAGGCAGAGGGAGAAGCAGGCCCCATGCACCGGGAGCCCGACGTGGGATTCGATCCCGGGTCTCCAGGATCGCGCCCTGGGCCAAAGGCAGGCGCTAAACCGCTGCGCCACCCAGGGTTCCCTTCTTTGGCTCTTCTTTGAGATTCATCCATGTTGTAGCATGTGCCTCACTGTTTATTACTTATTATTATTATTATTTTTAGAGAAGAGGGAGAGGTGGAGGGAGAGGGAGAGAGAGAATCTTAAGCAGGCTCAATGTCCAGTGCAGAGCCCCATGCAAGGCTCGATCTCACAACCCTGAGATCATGACCTGAGCCGCAATCAAGAGTCGGATGCTTAAATGACTGAACCACCACTGTTTTTTAAGTGTACCCTGCAAAATCCTATTTCTTAAAGCATCTCCATGTGTAGATTGTGGGTAGCATCATCTCTAGTTTACAGTCAGAGAAATCAAGTTGAAGAGAAGTGCATCAGAGAAGTACAACTGGCTGCTTCTCTGAATCCATATTCCCATGTACTCTCTCCCTCATACCCTTCTTTCTTTCAGCAGAGCCCCAATTGTGTTATCATATTTACTGGCAAGCCATGCTAGGGACTATTCTTAGCTCCATGAGTAACTCCTGATTAGTTTGGATCAATCTAATTTTAGGTCCTTTGCCAATGATTGGTTTAGAGGATACACCTTCGGCCAATGAGACATGAGAGAAAGCTGATGCAAGACTTTTAGAATTTCTTTGCTTTTACAGATAGACACAAGAAGAAATTTCCTATTTTCTGCTTCTCAAAGTGGCCGTGTGCCTGCGTGATGCTTGGAGCTCAGCAGCTACCTTGCCACCATGGGAGGAGTTAGCCAAATGTTGAAGTGGCAGAGAGAGATGGGAGGAATCTGATCTTTGATGAAATGAATAAGCTGCTGAATTAATCAACATGGAACTCCCTACCTTAATCTTGCTATTTGTTTGAGGTCATAAATTTCCTATTTAAAGCACTTTACTTTTTTAAAGATTTTATTTATTTGAGAGAGAGAGAGAAAGAGAGAGAGAGAGAGCACAAGGTGGGGGAGGTTCAGAGGCAGAAGCAGACTCCTCTCTGAGCAGGGAGCTTGACACCAACACCGAGTGATCATGGGACTCTGGGATCAATACCCAAGCCAAAGGCAGACGCTTAGGGGACTGAGTCACCCAGGTGCCCCTTGTTTAAAGCACTTTTAAATTTTCTCTACTTGCAACCGAAAACATACTGAATGACATGTTAAGGATTACAGCTAAACAGGAATGCAGAGGACCCAAGTCTCACTCCCCTTTTCCACTGGTTGATGCTAATGACTCAGGATTGGTCTTTTTACTATGCAATCTCCCGACCCATTGTATTATTTCTGAACTGTTGGCTCTAGGAAGTGTTTACTGGGGAAAAGGACCCCTGGAAAATTAAGTTTCATTTTGAGGAAAGAGTGGGGGGCACTGGAGAAAATTAAGAGAGACACAGATAACAGAGTGACAACTGCCTAAGGAGTTACAACTGGAAGGATGGTGTAAAGTGTTATGTGGGAATGACCCTCTGAAACATAGCGGTCGGGTGTGGTGAGAGGGGATGACAGAAAAAAGCCAGCCAGTGTGGCTGTAAGAGCCATGGAGCTTTTCTTTCCAATGGGAAGCCCAGCAAATCTGGGAGAGGTGGTATGTAGCAAACTGGACAAGGCATGATAAGAAGATGGCCAGGTGAAGGGCATGAACCACCACAACTACAGAACGCTAAGAGAGAAGTAACATAACTACATACCAAGCTGACACCAGTGCTCACTTAAGCCTGTGGTAGATTGTACTAGCTACTTTTTATAGTTTACCCAAAAGCTTTCTTTTGGCATGTGCTCTTGGTATGGGATCCAGGTTTGGATATAGTTTTCCATTCTCCTGGCAACTTTAATTGTTCCAGGTGATGGGCACATGACTCAATGGAGGGCCAAAGTCCTGCCCTGAGATTAATATATGAATTCTGAGAAAAATAAGGTGTTTTTTGCTAATAGATAAATAGAAGCAGAGATGAACAAAAATGAAAAGCAGATGAAAAAGAATTAGGTCGCCCTGAGTTCTGTCTGACCCTGAGGCATTGGTTCCTATGGCACTTGGCTTGAATCCAAGAGCCATCCCAATGTGGAAGATTATATTTTTCAGGGATGGCCATGCTGATATATCCCAGCAGCCATACTCTGATTAAGCTGCAAAATTGACACTCTTCTCATCTAGTGGTGGTTGTGTCTGTGTCCCCTTCATTGTACTTGGGCAGAACTTTGTGACCACTTGGACCAAAATAATATGGTAGAATGATGTCATGTGACTTTCAATGCTGAGTCATAAAAATTTCATGCACTATTGTTTTATTCTGGAACATTTGATTTTGGAACCCAGACACCATGCTTGAAGAAGCCAAGAAGAAATCACATGAAGAGGCCATGTGTAGGAGTCAGGTCAACAGCTCCAGCTGAAGTCCCAGAAGCCAACCAGTCTCAATTGCCAGGAATAAGAGATTCCCAGATGACCTCAGCCATCCAGTCACCCTTAGCTTTTGAGTCTTCCCAGCTGAGGCCCCAGGAACTGTGGGGGCAGAAATCAGTCATCCCTATGGCTCTCTGAATTCCTATCTGAATTCCTGACTCATAGGGTCCATAAGCATAATAAAATGATGGTTTTATATGCCACTAAGTTTTGGGATGGTTTGCTATGCAGCTACAGTTAACATGAATACCCAGTGTCCTTCTTAGTTATGTGCAAAAAATTCTCTTTTTTGCTTAAGCTGGTTTGAATTAAGTTTCTGTCACTTGCAACTAAAATAAATTTGATTCATAAGCCCTCTAGTCTGTAGATGTTATTCACTTGCAAATCAGTTACTCAATTTACCAAAAAATAAATAATTTTCATATGGTCTTTCTTCATGGAAAAAATACTCTGTAAAACAGTGAGGAGGATAGAAGAGTCAGAATTAGTCTGAAAAAAGGGCCCTCTTTTTGTTTTCTTCAACCCATGAATCCGTGGGTAATGACACAGCCTTATTGCCTCACGTAAGCAATTTAATTTTTCTTCTTACTGTTGAGTTCTAGCCACCGATCTGCTGAGTGACCTTTGATGTCATGATACATTGCTGAGTCTGTTTCTGTTTTTAGAGGGTGGTAGTGGAGAGAGCTATTTCTTCATCAGCAAAATGAGGGAATGGGGCTAGATGTGATATCTATTAGTATATGTATCAAAGATAACAATGTACTAAGCATTATGTCAGGTGTTTTCCACATATCACTCATTTTACTCCTATACAGCAGCTGTTATTAGCCACTTTCTGGTTCTTCTCTAGACAAGACTCCATCAATATTCCTCTTGTGCCTCTCACTCTCCTACCCTCTGAGGACACAAGTCACATGTGACACATTCCTTGTTTTCCAGAAACTGAAAGGTAAAGCTAGACTAGATATTAAATTATTTTGGTCTAAATTGAGTGGCACACCATAAATACAACCAGAGTTACATTTGTTATCTCCTGCCATGTAACAGATGACCACAAACTTAGCAGCTTAAAACAACACACCACACATTTATTATTTCATAGTTTTTGTGGGCCAGGAGTCTGGACTCAGCTTAGCTGGGTCTTCTGTAGAGTCTCACAAGCCTACAACCAAGGTATTGGCTGGGCTGTGTTCCTTAAAGGAACCCAGGATCCCCTTCCAAGCTTATGTGGTCATTGGCAGAATTTCTTGCAGGCACTGGACTGAGGGTCCTATTTTCTTGTTGTCAGCTGGGGGCAAATCTCAGCTTCTAGAGTCTCCTGTAGCTCCCTGCCGTGGGCCTTCTCCATAGGCAGCTTTCTTCTTCAGAGCCAACAGGAGACTCTTTCATCCTAGTCTGCTAAAAAGAAGTTATATAACGTAACTTCAGCATAAGAGTGACACACATCACCTTTGCCACATTCTATTTCGTAGAAGAAAGTCACAAGTCCTGCCCACAGGCAAGGGGAGATTACACAAGCTCGTGACTCACTGGGAGGTGGTGGTGGTGGGGGGTGTCACTGGAAGGTGTGTTTGCCACAGGAATTTAGAAAAAAAGATAAGTCAGAGTGAATTAGAATCCTCAAGGGAGGCTTTATGGAGGGCCTTAAGCTAGAGCTTAAAGGATAAGTAGAATTTAGACCCAGAAAGAGGAAAAGAGAAGAGGCTGACCACCCAGGATCAAAGGACTATATACATATGAGCAAAGGTGTGAAGGTCAGGTACTCATTTAAGTTAATGCATATACAGGGATCCCTGGGTGGCTCAGTGTTTTGGAGCCTGCCTTTGGCCCCGGGCTCGATCCTGGAGTCCCGGGATTGAGTCCCACATCAGGCTCCTGGCATGGAGCCTGCTTCTCCCTCCTCCTGTGTCTCTGCCTCTCTCTCTCTCTATATATATATTTATCATGAATTAAAAAAAAAAAGATTGATTGATTTATGTGTTTATTTATTTGAGAGACAGTGAGCCAGGGGTGGTGGGGGGAGGGAAGGGCAGAGGGAGAGGGAAACAGAGTCTTAAGCAGACTCATGCTGAGCACACAGCCCAGGCAGGGCTTCATCTCATGACCCTGAGATCACAACCTGAGCCAAAATCAAGAGTGGAATGTGTAATGGACTTAGCCACCCAGGTGCCCCAGAACTTTTTTTTCTCTTTAACCGAAAAGAAACTGCGTAGTGAAGAGAGTACTGGCCATAGTGTCAGAAAATTTGGGTTCATGGTTCGGTTATGCTATAAACCAGCAGTATGACTGGGGCCTTCTGGTTAGCTAAGGTAGTTCCCTGTGGATGATTCTATTAACACGTCTATTGTGAGGACTATGTAAGTAAGCTCTAGGGTGGGAAGTGCTCTGCAAACATCCTGGGTCCCATTTCCAAAGGCAGCTTCAGTGAGTTCCAAAACCCCAGTCTCCCCAAGGCTCTCACTCTTGGAATCTTCTTTATCACTCTGTCACCAGGTTTCTCTTGAGGTCTCCTGAATGTCTCCAGGGAGGCACTTTCCAGGTTCTGGCCTTGGCACCCCAGTCACTTTGTTACCTGCTCTGCCTTGGTGCACTCCACTTCCACCACCGACCACCTGGAGTCCACGCTCACCAATGCATGCCCTAGCCACCCCCTTCCCCAGGGCCAGCCTCACAAGTCCAAACCATTATTCAATCCATCCCTCCTGGATGCCCCCAAGACCCCTCAAATCCTTTGTACCAAGAACTAAACTCATTGTCCTCCCCACAAGTCTCTTCCTCTTCTGCTTTCGCCTGGTCTTGGGAAATCACACCACAGAATCTGGGCCCTTAGGCCATTCTTTTCTGCCCTGCCCTCACACCTGAGCTCCAACTGGTGCCAAGTCCTCTCTGACCAGTGAGGCCTCTCCCACCACAACTGCCAAGCCTCATTCTCATCAATTCCCGGAAATCACAGCACTTCGGTCTTAACTGATCTTCTGGTCCACACTTCCTGCAGGATGAACTTCCTCAAGAACAAATTTAATGTCTGTTCTGCTTAAAAACATTCTCTCTCTCTCTCTCTGTGTCTCCCATGAATAAATAAAGTAAATTTTGAAAAAAAAAAATCATTCAGAAGGGGATGCCTGTGTGGCTCAGCAGTTGGGTGTCTGCCTTCGGCTCACGGCATGATCCTGGGATCTGGGATCCGGTCCCACATCGGGCTCCCTGCATGGAGCCTGCTTCTCCCTCTGCCTGTCTCTGCCTCTCTCTCTGTATCTCTCATGAATAAATAAATAAAATCTTAAAAAAAAAAAAAAACATTCAGAGGCCCCTAAATACTTGAGAATAAAATTCAAACTTCTGGACACTATATTCAATATCTGAAATCCTCTCAGATCTGATTCTTGGGGGCACCTGGGTGGCTCAGCAGTTGAGTGTCTGCCTTTGGCTCAGGTCATGATCCCAGGGTCCTGGGTCAGGTTCCACATCAGGCTTCTCTTGGGTAGCCTGCTTCTCTCTCTGCCTATGTCTCTGCCTCTCTCTGTGTCTCTAATGAATAAATAAACAAAATTTAAAAAGTAAAAAGATCTGATTCTTGCCCACCTCCTCTGTCCCTGCTGCTTCAGTTCTACTGAAGTGCTGGCAGTTCTCACATTGTATGTTCTTTCAAATCTCTTCGTTTGCATGCACTGCTCCCCTTGTCAGAAATACAGGACCACACCATTCTTCTCTGCCTTGCCAACCTTTTTTCTTTTTTTTTTTCTTTCTTTCTTTCTTTCTTTCTTTCTTCTTTCTTTCTTTCCTTTCTCTTACTTTCTTTCTTTCTTTCTTTCTTTCTTTCTTTCTTTTTCTTTCTCTCTTTCTCTCTTCCTTCCTTCCTTCCTTCCTTCCTTCCTTTCTTTCTTTTCCTTCCTTCCTTCTTTCTTTCTTTCTTTCTTTCTTTCTTTCTTTCTTTCTTTCTTTCCATTTTCATCCATGATTACTCAGCCTATTTGCTGTTCCGTGTTCAAGGCCCCTCCTGTGGACACTCTTGCCAGCTTGTGTGGGCCTCCATCACAGCTCTCATTACTCTGGAGACCCAAGGCCTGTGTTGTAATGTTTTTTTTTTTTTTTTGCTTTTGCTCTCTTGCTAGACTGAGTTCTCAAGAGCAGTAATGGTATCTTATTTTAGTTTCTTTTTTGATGCTCTGATCACCTTTTCTTCCAAGCTGATCCTTTCTACATATTTTACGCATTTATTTTTTGAATAGGTAACACATTCATCTGTCTAAAAATTCAGAAGTTACAAAAAGTTACAGAATGAAAAGTCTCCTTCCAACCACTGTTCCCACTCCAGCTGTCCAGTTCCTCTCCCCAGGAGCAATCAAAATGATCAGTTTCTTGTGAATACTAGAGATAGAAATACTTTAGAGATAAAAACATATCATTCCCCTTTTATACAAAAATGCTATGATGTTCTACAGACTGTGCTGTACCTTGTTCTCACATATGTACTGTATCTATGGGATCATTCCACTTTAGCACATAAAGAGCTTCCTTATTCTTTATTTTCAGTCTTCCATTGTGGTTGCATTCCAAGTTAACCAATGAGCATTAGGTTTATTTCCAGTCCTTTGCAAATACAGAAAATACTTCAATGACTATCTTCACAAAAATGTCACACTTCACACATGTACAAGTGTGACAGTAGAATGAATTCTAGAAGTGGAGCTGCGCCAGATCAAGAAGTATGTGGTATTTATGAGTTTCACCATGTCCTATTGCTCCTCATCGAGTTTGTAGATAACATCTTCTTTATCTTTGTATCTCTAGCCACCATTGCAGAGTCTAGAACAGAGCAGGCATTCACTACATTTTTTTCAAATAAACAAATGAAAAAAATAGCTCTTTCAGTGGAAGCTCCCTTTTTCTTTTCTTTGAGGCCTTTAGTGGATAAATTCCATCCCACTCAGAGCTCAGTTCAAATCAAATGACTGCAGAGTATTATTGTACAGCAAAATCCTTATTCCAATTTGTATTAATTTCCCTATTTGTGCAATTGAGACCCTTCTTCATTAGGTTGCTTACAAAATAAGGTTATACTAACTTTTATGTTCCAATAATGGAATCCTCATTCCACATTTTAAGACATGTCTTAATTATTCTACTACTCTCTTCCCCCACATTCCAAGCAATTACTAGAAACCCATACACAGTCCATGAATTCTTCCAGGGGGTTGCTTGTTGCTTTTATAAGTCACCAGACCTCTCTGTGCAAGGTAACTTTACTTTTCTTTTTTTTTTTTTTTATGACTTTATTTATTCAGTTTAGAGGGCAGAGAGAAACAAAGGAAGAGAGGGAGAGAATCTGAAGCAGACTTCTGCACTGAGGAAGGACACCCACCTGGGGCTTGAGACTAATGACCTCAAGATCAGGACCGCAACTGAAATCAAGAGTTAGACACTTAACCGACTGAACCACCCAGGTGGCCCACTTTTACTGACTTTTTTAAACTACGAATCCCTGTTACTTCTCCTGGATTGTTTACTAGCTGTGTGGCTTCTCTACGCCTGGTTTATTCATCTATAAAATAGGGCACATTACTGAGTTGTGAAGACTAAATGAAATTATAGATGTAAAGTGCTCAGAATAATGTTTGGCACACAGTAATGTTGAGAGAAACAGTCCTTCATGGGTCTGTCATGCTTCTACCCATCTTCCTGGGTATGCCAAAATGCAAGACCCTGACTGCTTTTTACCAGGGTCATTTCTCAAGATTGTGTTTATAGTGAGCAACTTTAAGGAATAAGGTAATGTCTCTCTCCAGCACAAAGAATAGGTTTGCTCACTGCTTCCTATAGAGGACAGGTTCCCCAAACCCAGTGTTCTTCAACTGCGACGTAAATCCACCAAGTAAGTGCACATTCATGTGAGCCCTCCCTGTCATCCCCATAAAACGTGGGGGAAGAGGAATTGACACCAACCTGCTGAAGCTCATGTCGCTTGCTGTGTCATAATAGTCCTTTGTCTCTCACCCAGGAATTCTGTCTTTTGTTAGCATCCACAAAACAGTAACAGACTAACTCACTAGCCAGTCAGGAGGGTAAAATGAAATACCAGACTTGAGTACTACATGCTTCAGTAAGCTATTTTCATTATTTTTGCTCTAGCTCTTCTTGTCTTTGCTAGGCATCCTACACACACTATCTGTGAGTGTGTGTTTGGGTAGGTAGCTGACAAACATTAACTGCAGCCATTGCCAAAGATTTCTACTGTTGTGGGAAACAAAATGAATTAGAAATAAAGGTAACCTGGGGCACCTGGGTGGCTCAGTTGGTTGAGCATCTGCCCTCTGCTCAGGTCGTAATCTCAGGGTCCTGGGATATAGCCCCACATCAGGCTCTCTGCTCAGTGGGGAGCCTGCTTCTCCCTCTGCTGCTCCCCCTGCTTGGGTTCTGTCTCAAATAAATAAATAAAATCTTAAAAAAAAAACACTTCAAAATCGTTGCCCAATTTAAATTACTGGACTCCTCTAATATCCAGTTCTGCATCACTAAGGCCATAGTCTTCTTTGCATATACACACACATATACATATTTTTTGTATAGTTGGAACATAGTTTTTATGTAGTTGCAATACAAGAAAGTTGCGAAAAAAGCAGCCCGGTGGCTCAGCGGTTTAGTGCCGCCTTCAGCTCAGGGCGTTACCCTGGAGCCCCGGGATTGAGTCCCAGGTCGAGCTCCCTGCATGGAGCCTGCTTCTCCCTCTGCCTGTGTCTCTGCCTCGCTCTCTCTCTCTCTGTGTCTCTCATGAATAAATAAAATCTTAAAAAAAAGAAAGTTGCGAAAAAATAACCGGGCCTTAGTTCCTGTTACCTAACAGCAGGATGACTTTGGGCTCTCTATGGTTCAGTTTCCAAATAACTGAAGTAGAGAAACGAATTCATGATTCTGCCAGCTCACAAGGTTGTTGGGGTTGTTGGGGTTGTTGGGGCCATGGAATAAAATAATGGATTCATGTGAACACAAGCTATTAAACAAATGAGTTGTTATAATTTAAGGCTGCAACTTAAAGCTGTCGTCACAAACATCAGTTTATGCACATATTATTGTTTTAGAGGCTAAGAAATGAGTTAGAAAATGAAAGAAGCAAAAACTCGCCCCAGGTCAACAGGTTCATCAGTCGGCTACAATCGGTGCTGGCTCAGCGGCTCAAACTACAACTCCCGGCAGGCTTTGTTCCTCAATTCGTCACGTAATCTCCGCTCGGGCCCGGGCCCTGCCCTCTCCCCCGCCCCCACCGTCCAGAACTCCAACTCCCAGGAGGCTCCACTGGGCGCAACCGTCAGTCTCCCCTTTCCCCCCGCCAGCAGCTCTGTGGCCGACTCCGGTCCCGCGGGCGGCGGAGCGGGCGCGCGCCTGGGGGTCGCACGGCTGCTGAGCGGGGCGAGCGCGCTCGAGGAGGGAGTGGAGGCGTAGGAGGGCGGGGGTACGGCTCGCTCGCTCGCAAGATGGCGGACGAGGACGGGGAAGGGATTCACCCTTCAGCCCCTCACAGAAACGGAGGCGGAGGCGGCGGCGGCGGGGGGTCCGGGCTTCACTGCGCGGGGAACGGCGGCGGGGGAGGCGGCGGCCCGCGGGTCGTACGCATCGTCAAGTCCGAGTCCGGCTACGGCTTCAACGTTCGGGGCCAAGTGAGCGAGGGCGGGCAGCTGCGGAGCATCAACGGGGAGCTGTACGCGCCGCTGCAGCATGTGAGCGCCGTGCTGCCCGGGGGGGCGGCCGACCGGGCCGGGGTGCGCAAGGGGGACCGCATCCTGGAGGTGTGAGTATCCGGCTGCCCGCCGCCCCGCCCCCTCCGCCCGCAGCCCCTGCCGCCCGCTGGCCGCACCGTCCCCTCCCCCTCCCCTCCCCTCCCCACGCGCCCCTGAGCCGGCTGGGTCCCACTCAGGCCCTTCCGCCTCCCCGCACGCTGGGGACCCCGCCTCCCTCCCTGTGACCGGTCAGAGCTCCCCCGCTGCTCTTACCTTCCTGCCCCCCCCCCCCCGCACGCTGCCCTCTGCCCCTTTCTGCCCTCGCTGACAGCGGCTCTTCTGAGTCCGCTCCTGGCCTCCTCCCCAAGTTCCCATCTTCAACGTCGTAGTTTCTTGTCCACCGCTGCCGTCCGCGCCGCGGACCGTCCGTCTGGCTTCTACACCAAGCAGCCAGGGCCTGCGCCTCCACTTCACTCCTTTTGCTCTCCTCGGTTACCCTCGCTCGGGGTTAAGCACCCCTGCATTTTTATGCCCTGCGGAGTGTCCTTTCCCCTCCCTCTTGGAGCCACGCTCCTGAGAGCGCACCTTCTTCTCTGACCCTTTGTGAAGGCATGCCTTTATGTTTGTTTTGCTTTGCTGGTTGGGGAGGGTGTCTGGCCGCTGGTTTCTTTGCCCCGTTGTACCGTATTATACCGGGATTTTGCACCCAGCGTCGCCTGTCTCCACGTTCCTCTGAGAGCATCTCTGCCCTGGCCCATCTTCACTTCTGCACTAACTCCTACTTCTTTTTAGTGAGATTTGTGGTGGAGCTCTCCTTCGTACCGACTTCCCCCCGAAACTAGACCCGTCTTTTGGGTCTTTGACCTCCTCATTTTTTCAGGGCATGCCCCTCTATTCTCTGTTTCACTCTGTCCTCTTGTGCTCCCACGCTCGACTTTCTTTATCCTATTCTTTATCCCCTCCGGGCTGCTTTCCTTGCTCTTCTTAGGCTCCTGCTGCAACCCATCCCCTTCCTTACTGCAGCCCCTCCCTCCCATACTCCTTCATCCTTCCTTCCCCCCAGCATCCTGAAGCTCTAGCAGGATGCTGCCTTGTCTTGCAGTTTCTGTGCACACCTCCGCTACTCTCTTACCGGTGTTACCTTTGTGGATTTGTACTTTGTATTAAAATTTGTATAGTGGTGGCTGGTAGGTGGCATATGCCCTCATTACCTCCATTCTCCTCAGCAGCCCTCAATCTTGTATCTCTTGCCTTTTTACTGAACCTTATTTTTTCACACTTTTGCCCTCTCCCTCAGTACTTGGATTTGCCCTCATGAAGTCTTTCTTATTTTTTGTAAATGTTATTTTAGTTATAATTTCTACAACCTCCAGTCTCCAATAAAATAGTAAGTTTGCTCAAGGTTTCAACAAGGTTAGTATCTTGAACATCTGGCCTATAGAGGAGTCCATCCCTTTTTATTTACCTTATTCCCCCTGCCCTTACCTTGACATTCTTTTTTTTTTTTTTTTTTTAATTTTCTTTCTTTTTTTTTAAATTTTATTTACTTATGATAGTCATACAGAGAGAGAGAGAGGCAGAGACATATGCAGAGGGAGAAGCAGGCTCCATGCACCGGGAGCCCGATGGGGGATTTGATCCCGGGTCTCGAGGATCGCGCCCTGGGCCAAAGGCAGGCACCAAACCGCTGAGCCACCCAGGGATCCTGACATTCTGTTTTTTTAAAGATTATCTATCTATCTATCTATCTATCTATCTATCTATCTATCTATCTATCTGAGAGAGTGTGTGCACAAGCAGGGAGAATAGCAGGCAGAGGAAGAGGGAGAAGCAGCCTCTTCACTGAGCAGGGAGCTCTGAGCTTGGGGCTTGATCCCAGGACCCCGGGGGATCGTGACCTAAGCTGAAGGCAGACGCCTAAGTACTGAGCTACCCAGGTGCCCATTTGACCTTCTTACTCAATGATATTCACTCATTCTCTTTCCTCTTACCTTTCACCTGAAGAAAGAGTAGCTCACTAAAGTAAGTTTGGAGCTATTAAAACTTCCGTTTATGCCTTTTTTTTCCTTTAATGTTCTACATGCTCTTTTTTCTCTGGTAATATGTTCTTAATCTTTGAGAGCCAGGGTATTCAGACTAGAATGCAGTAGTGACCAAAATTTTGCTCTGTACCTGGGCATATAATTCTTTTTTTGCTAGATAACTCAAAATCTGTGGCTATTTCCTTCAGATAGAAGCTCTTGGAATTGTCATTTTCCTTTTCTTTTGCAAGTTAACTTTGGATCCAGCTGTTTATTTTTAAATTTAAAATTCAAGTATTTATTTGAAATTATAAATTTATCATAAAATTATAAATAATTTACTCTTTATAAGAGTTAAAAGAACTAAATGAAAACAATTCTTTAGGGACAGCCCGGGTGGCTCAGCGGTTTAGTGCCACCTTCAGCCCAGGCCATGATCCTGGAGACCTGGGATCGAGTCCCATGTCAGGCTCCCTGCATGGAGCCTGCTTCTCCCTCTGCCTGTGTCTCTGCCTCTCTTTCTCTCTGTGTCTCTCATGAATAAATAAATAAAATCTTAAAAAAAAAAAAAAAGAAAACAATTCTGTAGATGACTACAACTAACATCAACCATTTCAAATATATATTTATGTTTATATATCAACTAACATAGTAGCTTCTTGCTTTTATTATAATTTTGTAGTGAAGTCTAGATATAAATTAGGTATTGTAAGGGAGACCGCAGATGTTCCCCTAGGACAGATGGAAGGACTTGTGTCAGGCCCATGTTCCAGTTCAGGCCCATTCTTCCTTCAGGGGAGAAAATAGTGAGTTTTGGCACATACTTGGTGGTGAGCAGAGACTGTCTTGAAAAAGACAACAGAGTGGCCAGGACAAAAGAATACTCTGCTTAGAGAACCTTACTCTGGAAGGTTGTGATGATCAGACTTCTTCCTAACAGTGGTTTCTCACCTTCCAACTGTATTTTGATTCCAAATTCTATGAAGCTTCTTTGCTACTATAGTGGAAATGGTGGTGGTTACAGTATAGAGTCAAGCAAGTTGGCAAATTCTCAAAAAAAAAAAAAAAAAAAAGTTGGCAAATTCTCTGAGACCTCAGCTATATAGTCTCTTTCCTTTTTCCAAAGTCTGCATCTTCTCCTTAGGTTTTCTTTTCTTTTTTTTTAAATTAATTTTAGAAAGATTTTATTTATTCATGATAGACACACACACACAGAGAGGCAGAGACATAGGCAGAGGGAGAAGCAGGCTCCATGCAGGGAGCCCGATGTGGGACTCCATCCCAGGACTCCAGGATCATGCCCTGAGCTGCAGACGCTCAACTGCTGAGCCACCCACGCGTCCCCTCCTTAGGTTTTCAAGTGAGAGGAGGAAATCCGTGATCAAACATGATTCTTCAGAGGTATCTGGGTCTGCTACTTGTTTTGATTTTGGTTAGCTTGATGCTAATTTTCCTAAAGCATTCTTTAGTCAGCACTCCTTAGGGCTTTTCTGTCTCCCACAAATTCGTAAATTAATCTCTCTGTTGTCTCAGGAAAGTTTTGCATGTTAATTGAAGTGCTAAGTGGGGTCAGGGTTAGGCATAGGTAGATTATTATTGTGTAGACATAGTTTGCATGAAGTCATAGGTGGATGTCTGGTCCTTGATGATTGCTGTTTAAGACTTGTCCCTATTTTAGACACTTTCCTCCTGTACACAAATTATTCCAACTTTTTTATATTGTGGTCCTTTGGACAGCTGATTGAGATATGAAAAGAATAGAGTAACTTTGAGATTTAAGAGACTAAAATCTTGGACAAAAGTCAGAGCTTGTATTTCTTTTAAAGTCTGCCTACAAAGGCCTTGTCCTCATTGAATCTTAGAACAGTCATTAAAGGGGGACTCCCCAGGTGGCTCAGCGGTTTGGAGCCTGCCTTCGGCCCAGGGTGTGATCATGGAGTCCTGGGATCAAGTCCTGGGATTGAGTCCCGCATCAGGCTCCCTGCATAGAGCCTGCTTCTCCCTCTGTGTCTCTGCCTCTGTGTGTGTGTGTGTGTCTCTCATGAATAAAAAACAAAACAAAACAAAACAAACAGTCATTAAACTAAATTGAGTATGGTTCTGTTTGTCCTTTCTCCCTTCAAAACTGACTAGACTTTAACTGGTTTGGGAAAGAGAGATGTTGCAGGGCTGGTTAGTAGGGTATGAACAAGCCCTCTGGGCTCTAAGTTTTACTGCAGATGGAAAGTTTTGTACTAGGAATGTTAATCTCCACCTTGTAATTTTTCCCAGTATAACACATCGAGAAGGTTTCCCTTTGATGTGTATATACCTGGAGGTATGCTTTCAAAAAGTAGAACCAAAATAAATATGTCTTTGTACTAATTATATAGTATATGAAGTAACATTTAACTTCAGGTTAATTTTCTTAAGGTAAAGTATTTCCAAGGGCTCTTGATTGATTTCTTGGGTGCCCTTAGTAGGGTTTAACATGCAGTAGATATGGTTGTGGTACCATCTATATTTTTAAGGGATTAGGTTTGTGTGTTGGCTAGTTTGTTTTATCTCTTTGGTATTTGGGTAGTGTGGTCTTTAACAAGCCAGTAAGATTGGCTTGCAAGCATTTAAAATCATCCTATATTTGTGCAGGGTAGAGTATGTGCTTTCCCTCTTGATAGCTACAAGATAATATACCCATCAACTTTCCCTTGTTAAAGTTACACTTGGCTCTTAGCCAAAAGGCCAAGAAGCAATTCTCTTGTTAAAGTAATCCATAAGAAAAATTAATGCTATGTATATGTATGTATGTATATGTTTATTGGGATTTCAATTTAATAACAGGAATATCTCATGGTCTTTTTTTTTTTTTTTTTTTTTGGCTTCATTTAATGTGAAGTTTGAGATAAAGAGCGTGGTGCCACAAGAAGCATTTTTACAAGTTAAGTGTAAGTCATTTAATACTGACTGCTAAGTACCTTCTCAGGAGAAAGCATTCTCAATTGTAGATGAATTCTGTTTGGCCCAGATTTTCCAGGTAGGTTTTAGAAATGGTGTTTGAAATCATGGTTATTGGTCAAAGGAAAAGTGTATGGTAGTGATTCTTAAGCTTTAGGGAGTATAAGAATTACTAAGTATGTTTGTCAAAAGCATAGTTTCTTGGGCTCACTGTTTATATATGATTCAGTAGGTCTTGGACGGGACCTAGAAGTCCTTATTTATTATTTAAAAAAATTTTTTTTTAATTTTTTTTTAATTTATTTATGATAGTCACACAGAGAGAGAGAGAGAGGCAGAGACACAGGCAGAGGGAGAAGCAGGCTCCATGCACCGGGAGCCCGACGTGGGATTCGATCCCGGGTCTCCAGGATCGCGCCCTGGGCCAAAGGCAGGCGCCAAACCGCTGCGCCACCCAGGGATCCCTATTTATTATTTTTTTAAAGATTTTATTTATTTATTAGAGAGAGAGAGAGAGAGCGTACACAAGCAGAGGGAGGGGCAGAGGGAGAAGCAGAATCTCCTCTGAGCAGGGATCTGGACACCGATCCATGGACCCTGGGATCATGACCTAAGCCAAAGGCAAACTCTTAACTGACTGAGTCACCGAGGCGCCTCCTAAAAGTCTTTTTTACTCCCTTTGCAACCTGTGTACCCAACCTGTACCTGGAGCGACCCTGCAGTCTAGGCCTTGAATTCTTAGTCCATTTTATCTTTGTGGTTATATTGAGAGTCATGGGCTAAGACTGTACTAACCGAGAGTAATTTGTTAGGCTCTTGAACTCTAGCCCTTAACAAAATCATTTCAGTATGATAGTGGACTATTTATATGTGCTCATCTAGATTTTATTGAATCTTCCTTAATGTAATAAAGATGTATGGTGAAGAGGTAGAACAAGGTAATAAAAATCATTGTATCACTTTGCAATTTTTTTGGTTAAAGATTTATTTATTTATTTATTTATTTATTTATTTATTTATTTATTTATTTTAGAGAGTGCATGAGAGAGTGGGTGTGAGCTCGAGGTGGGGGTGATGGTGCAGAGGGAGAGAACATCAAGCAGACTCTGCTAAGCACAAAGCCCAACTCAGGTTTTGATCTTACCACCCTGAGATCATGACCTGAGCCAAAATCAAGAATTGGACATTGAAAATCAAGAGTGGGATATTCAACCAACTGATCCACCTAGCGCCCTCACTTTGCACTTTATGTAGTGTGTTAAAATTTACACGGTATTTTTACATTTGATTTTCACAACAGTTTTGTGAGATTGGGAAAATATAAATTCCTTGAGGATAGGAGCTACATACATCTATGTTGTTTTCCCAGGCAAACATCTAGTGGCCCATACGGAGTATTAGTCAATAAATACTTACTGAATGAATGTATGAGTATTATTTGTCCCTTTTTCATAAGAAAAGAAACTGGTGTTGTAGTAGCGAATGTTAACCAGAATTAAACCCATGTCTTTGGATTCTGAATCCAGTATATTTTGTATATCTTTGTTTTCTCAGCTTTTGTTGACTGTTAATAGTCAACTATTCTTGACTGAATAGTCACTTAAAATTCAGTCGCATCCCTATAAACTTGGATAGCAGTTGAGCTTTGGGTTTTTTTTGTTTGTTTGTTTCTTTGTTTTTTAAAGATTTTATTTATTCATAGATAGAGAGAAAGGCAGAGACACAGGCAGAGGGAGAAGCAGGCATCATACAGAGAGCCTGATGTGGGACTCCATCCAGGGTCTCCAGGATCATGCCCTGGGCTGCAGGCGGTGCTAAACTGCTGCGCCACCTGGGCTGCCCTGAGCTTTGGTTCTAATGTAAAATGTAACTGTCTCATATCTTTATTAACCTGGTCTCTCTGATTATTAAATTGGGTGGGTGACAGGGAACCAAATCGGCTATTCTTTGCCCTTGTTTGTTGATACCTTTATTGGTTATCAGTAAAGAGAGCCTGACATAATTGCAGCCCCAGGAATTACTTTTAATTCCCTAAGTAGTTGAGGTAGCAAACAAAACTAAATTTGAAAATAGCATTATATTCCCCTTGGAAATCACTTCCCACAACATTGCTGTTACCAGGAAAAGATGTTGTTAGTACCATGAAGATGTGGCTAGGTCATATAAATTATTGTGAAGAAGGGTTCTCTTTAGCCCCCACAGACTGGTTTGTTTTAGGTGAGGGTTTGTTACCATGCTCTCAAAGATAATTTTTTTTTTAATTTTTTTTTTTAATTTATGATAGTCACACACACACACAGAGAGAGAGAGAGAGAGAGAGAGAGAGAGGCAGAGACACAGGCAGAGGGAGAAGCAGGCTCCATGCACCGGGAGCCCGACGTGGGATTCGATCCTGGGTCTCCAGGATCGCGCCCTGGGCCAAAGGCAGGCGCCAAACCGCTGCGCCACCCAGGGATCCCAAAGATAATTATTTTTTAAGATAAATCCCGTTGGGAGTAATTCTTATGATAAGCAAAAAGACTCAGTTGACATGCAGAAACTTAAAATTTATGATCAGCTGTCCTATGCTTTGGGAGCATGACCTGTGGTGAGTTTGTTAGATGATGGCATTACTGACACAGTGGATATTGTGGTGGTTTAGGTTAGAGCCAGTTGAGATCATTCCTTTTGACTATCAGCTGTATAGATGATTTCTGTGCTTTACTTGGGCAATCCTCTAAAAACCTATGTATGGGTGGTGCAGTTCCAGCCCCACACATGGAAAAAAATATTTAGAATTTTTTTTCAAAGTAGGCTCCATGCTCAATATGGGGCTTCAACTCCATGATCCTGAGATTAAGAGTTGCATGCTCTACCAACTAAACCAGCCAGGTACCCCCAAAATAGGCAGCTGTAAAATATTTTTTAAAAACTTGGCAACTCTCTGTAAGAGATACATTTTATATTAGAACCAATATAAATGCAAAAAAACCCCACCTGAAGCAAGTTTCACAAAACCATATGTAGTGGTATCTTGCTTCCTACCATTTTTTTAGTCTGTTCAGTATTTTGGAGTTTTTTGTTTTGTGATTTGAAGCTTGATGGTGGTCTACATTAATTTCATGACTATTAGGTTATGATCCATTGTTTGAAAAACATACAGAACATCACTTATCTGGTGTTCGCCCACTATCACTTCATATTCAGTCTGGTTTCGAAATTAAGTACAAACTATGTGTAAATTACTGTTAGGCTTGTATGAGTCACAGAGTCTCTGCATCTCTGCCCTTGAGAAGCTTACACTGCAGTAGGGAAGTGTACAATTTACTGTGTGTAAAGCAAATGAATTGATGAACATAAAAGAAAAACAATGGGAGTTTTAGTTTTTTTTTAATTTTAATTTTTATTTTTTTTTTTAAATTTTTTTTTTTTATTTATTTATGATAGTCACAGAGAGAGAGAGAGAGGCAGAGACACAGGCGGAGGGAGAAGCAAGCTCCATGCACCGGGAGCCTGATGTGGGATTCGATCCCGGGTCTCCAGGATCGCGCCCTGGGCCAAAGGCAGGCGCCAAACCGCTGCGCCACCCAGGGATCCCTTATTAGTTTTTAAAACATTTCTGGTTCAAACTTAAGGCATTTATTTATTTATTTTTAAGATTTTGTTTATTTATTCATGAGAGACATGGAGGCAGAGACACAGGCAGAGGGAGAAGCAGGCTCCCCACAGGACTCAATGTGGGACTGGATTCCAGACCCCGGGATCACATCCTGAGCTTAAGGCAGACACTCAACTGCTGAGCCACTCAGGTGTCTCCACATTGGAGTTTAAAGAGTGAATATAGTTGAGATGATTGGTGGATAGATAGGTCATAAAAGACTTTTAAACTGATTGAAAGGACAAGTGTAATTTCAGGAGGCAGAGAAGGGGGAAAGATTCCATAGGCTGAGGGAACTGATTGAAGGGAGGAAGACATGAAAAGTTCCTGGGATAACAAAGAATCTAAAGTTATTTGTAGACAATTGTGCTTGAAGTTAAATAGGGTTTTGAGTGCAATACTGTCAAGTTTGGATTCTGTTCTGTTTTTGAGGTCAGAATATAATTACATGTGCATTAATACCTAGGACTCCCTGTGAATTTAGTTTTTATTTATTTACCTGAAGAGGTTGAATAACTTCCAAGGCCAAAAAGGAAAATCACTATTAGAAGAATTTCAGAGCATCAAGTCTCTTGGGCTGTCTTGTACTATATAAAGAAGGGAACTAAGAACAACTAAGCTCTTAACACCCAGAGCTGGGAACAGCTGCTAAAGAGCTGGTTGCCTTTAATTTGTGTATGTTTTACCTCACAATCTAGTCCAGCTTGTTGAATATCCACTCCTCAGGTTTTTTGGCTTTTTTGTTTTGTTTTGTTTTTTTTAGGTTTATTTGAGAGAGAGGCGCAGGGTAGGAAGGGCAGAGGGAGAGGATCTTCAAGCAGACTCCCTGCTGGGTGCAGGGCTCCACACCGGGCTCCCCCCAGATCTCATGACCCTGAGATCATGACCGGAGTCCAGATCAAGAGTCAAATGCTTAACCCACGGAGCCATGTAGGCACTTCTCTTTAAGTTTTATTTTATTTATTTATTTTTAATTAATTAATTAATTAATTAATTTATGAGAGACAGAGGCAGAGACACAGGCAGAGGGAGAAGCAGGCTCCATGCAGGAAGCCTGATGTGGGACTTGATCCTGGGACTCCAGGACCGTGCCCTAGGCAGAAGGCAGGTGCTAAACCGCTGAGCCACCCAGGGATCCCCCTCTTTAAGTTTTAAATGAGCATACTTACTGTTGTGTTCACAGTTGATAAGTTTGATCCTTATGTGCTGCAGGCCCACTGTGCTCTGCCCTATGATGTTCTGTTTTAGCTGTTCTAAGAATTCCTACTCTGCTCCTCTGATTTGAAGATGCCTCCTTTAATTTAAAGCTTTTGTTTCTGCATACAGTATATTGTTGGGATTTGAGGGGACTGAAGACAGGCAACTTAAGATAGTACTAAGGTTTATACCTGCTGTCTCCCTTCAGAATGAAAATCCATATGAAGGTCCTTAAAATAAGAATCAGTGATGACCACAAAGTCAATTTTTGCTTTCTCTCAGAAGTGTGAGGGGTACTTCAGGATTAAATTGTGTGATATGGTATTAGTCAAATAATAGGTAGTATGTATGTAGTCTCTTTTGTTTATTACTTAATGCACTCCCTGCTAGCCAAGTAAGGTTCTCCTATTGAGGAAATATACCTATCTGCAAGGTATTAAAGTTGCAGAGTAAGGAACTGTATTTGAGTACTCTTATGTATACTTTATTCCATGAACTTAATGTTATTATGAAAACATCTTTTAAAAAATGATTTATTGGGACGCCTGGGTGCCTTAGTGGTTGAGCGTCTGCCTTCGGCTCAGGGCATAATCCTGGGGTCCTGGGACCGAGTCCCACATTGGGCTCCCTGCATGGAATCCGCCTCTCCCTCTGCCTATGTCTCTGCCTCTCTCTCTCTCATGAATAAATAAATAAAATCTTTTAAAACAATGACTTATTTTTGCTTAAGTTATCTAAAACCGTAGCTTCTTATGTCAGACCTCAGAGCAAAACTAGAATGAGATTTATGTATTCTGTGGACTTGAAACAAGTAATGAGTTTCCTTCTCTTTGGAAAAGTACAGAGTGTCTGTAGAGAGTCAGCTGCTTATGTGGGTATTCTCCCAGCTGTGTTCGGGCAGCTGATTACTCTCCGAGAACTATTCAAGGAGATTAACCCGGAAGTTGTCTTTTTTTCCCCCCAAATACTGCAGTACTTTTATATTTATATGTCTGTCTAGTTTTAGTTATGTTTATATAGTATGTTTTAAAAATTGGGTGATTGATTAAATTAATTTTTGGTGATCTTGAAAATGTCAAAGTTTTGGAAACTTCTTCCACTTTGCTGATCAGTTTAATCATCTATAAATTCTGTAACTTGTAAAGTGTGTTGTCTACTGAATGTACCATGGATTACTTAAAATTTTTTTTACCCAATATTATTGTCATTTTGATTTTGGTAGGGTTATTTTTTTTTTTTTAATTTATTTATTTGTGATAGTCACAGAGAGAGAGAGAGAGAGAGAGGCAGAGACACAGGCAGAGGGAGAAGCAGGCTCCACGCACCGGGAGCCCGATGTGGGATTCGATTTCGGGTTTCCAGGATCGCGCCCTGGGCCAAAGGCAGGCGCCAAACCACTGCGCCACCCAGGGATCCCTGATTTTGGTAGGGTTAAAAACAACTTTCTGAATCCATTTTCTCAAGGTATGTAACCTGCGTCTGTCTTAGCAATGAGTTTTGTTCTCTGGCTGGTATTTTGAACCCAAGGAAATGTGACACTTTTATGAGTTATGTGCTGGTAGATTATTTTAGATTTCCCTACCCTACCCAGTTATCCTTTATATTGCTGATTCAGAAAAGTTCTTACTATACCTTTCTTCTTGTTCAGTGTGTTAAAATAGACCACAACTGGGATCCCTGGGTGGTGCAGCGGTTTGGCGCCTGCCTTTGGCCCAGGGCGCGATCCTGGAGACCCGGGATCGAATCCCACATCGGGCTCCCGGTGCATGGAGCCTGCTTCTCCCTCTGCCTGTGTCTCTGCCTCTCTCTCTCTCTCTCTCTGTGACTATCATAAATAAATAAAATTTTAAAAAAAAATAGACCACAACTTAAACTGTAGTCTGTGTTCCTCAGCTTCCAGGAGAAAATTGCCCATATTTAATTTGGATTAAAGGGTAGTATTTGGTTACTAAAGGACTGTATCCCTTCAAAAGTATATCTTTTTTTTTTTAAGATTTTATTTATTTATTCATGAGAGACAGAGAGAGAGGCAGAGACACAGGGAGCCCGATGTGGAACTCGATCCCAGGACTCCAGGATCACGCCCCAGGCCGAAGGCAAGGCGCCAAACCACTGAGCCACCCAGGGATCCCCAAAAGTATATCTGTTGATATTAATTGTAGTTGTTATGAATTCTTAAAGGCTGGCTATCATAGATGAAGGCATTTTTGAGCTTTTTTTTTTTTTTTTCCAGTAGTATTGATCTACACTTCTTTCTGTATACTTATGTATAGTACCTCTTGAGAGTAATTGACTAGGAAATAGGTATTAGGATTCAGGGTGTAGGCTGTTATCTTAGAACAAACTTACCAGATCACAGGAGTAGTTATGCTTTTAATTACATTATGTAGTAACCCAGAAATAGTAGTGAAATAGAACTTTTAAAAAATTAAGATTCCTTCTTTGGTAATTTATGTCAGTTGCAAGCTAAGGTTGTTGATAAAACTGGTAGATTTTATTCTTTAATTAACTTTCACTGTGATCAGTATACCAAATTAAAAACATTTTGGGGATTGTATTTAACTTAGCCATGTAGGCAGTGGTTCAAAATAGAGCAGATTTCAAACTCTTTGAGTTGGTGTTGGGAAATGATTTAGAACTGATTGTTTTCTGGTGAATAACTGAAGGAGGGGTTCTCAGCAACAGTAGTATATGTAGGAGGCAGTGTCAGTTTAGGGAAACCATATGGCTAGTAGCAACTTTCTTTTATCTAGCATTCATTATCCCACAGTGTAAAGAAGGAACCCATTTTCATATCCAGCCTTACATTTAAATAAAACCATGAATTGCTACATGCTGATCAAATGTTTAAAGACAAAAATTGAAAAACAAAATCCTATCAAAACAAAATAAGTCAATGTTATAATTTTATTTTATTTTAAGATTTTATTTATTCATGAGAGACATAGAGGCAGAGACATAGGCAGAGGGAGAAGCAGGCTCCTAGCCCCATGTTGGACTCCATCCTGGGATGGTGGGATCACGCCCTGAGGCCAAGGCAGATGCTCAACCTCTGAGCCACCCAGGTGTCCTAAGACTTGAGCTTTTTAAATGTCAACATGTTTATTTCTTACTCCTTTTCACCTCATTTGACTATCCTTGGAGTTAGTATTTATATTTAAAAATTAATAGCAATTAAGTTACTTTTATTTTCAACATCTTTGAGTAAAAGAAAACAGCTTCACTTTGAAATCGCTTAAGTAATTGAATGCCATATTTTACTGAAGCATTATTTCTACTACCTTCCCATAATAGAAAGCAAAATGATCACTAGTACTAAAATTTGAAAAATGTAGAGCTTGCATAATGTTTTTAGTACTTCCCCCTAAACAGTGAAACCAGTATAAAAGTTAAAAATAAGGAGTGGAATTAAGAAAGTGCATGAAGGAGAACCATTATTGGATGGTTTTTTTTTTTGCTAGCCTTAATAATTTTTTCATACATTCAGGGAAAAGTTTGAATGAATGCTTACTACATAATGAACATGGGATTAGACACTGGGGATAGAAAGCTGAATAACATGTAGTCCATGCCCTTAGGATATTTATGGTCTGGTGGGGAATGGGCAGAACAGACAATTTGTTGTTGGAGTAAACCCTGGGGAGGCTGAGGAAATAGAGATGGCACCTGACCAGACTGGGGTTGGCAGGAAAGGTAAGATAGAAGCCTCAGGTCATCCCCCACCCCAGGACATTTTTAAAGCCCAATTGACCTGATGTCTCAAACCTCCTCTCCACTCTCCTCCCAATGGGATGAACAAACCTAATTCCTTCGGTTCCTAATAAGTACTTTTTTGCCCCAAGTTATCTGAACTAGTAAATGCAAGTGCCCAAGAACCATGTGCATTTTAACAGAAGGCTCCCAGACAAAATGTACTAAAATTATAAGGACTATATATAGTTTATCACCCAAACCAAGACACTTGAAAATGACAGAGGACTGTGAATTTTGCCAGGACAACAGATATAAAATAGGTGTGTCCTGGCAATCTGGAACACAGGTCTGTATAACTTTAATGATTTAAATATAGAACGCTTCCTTTTTTTTTTTTTTTTTTAAGATTTTATTTATTTATTCATGAGAGACACAGAGAGAGAAAGAGAGTCAGAGACACAGGCAGAGGGAGAAGCAGGCTCCATGCAGGAAGCCTGATGTGGGACTCAATCCCAGGACTCCAGGATCGCGCCCTGGGCCAAAGGCAGGCACTAAACTGCTGAGCCACCCAGGCGTCCCTAAAGAATGCTTCCTAAGTGGAAGTGAAATACCATTTAACTCTTTTAAGCTGTGGCATTTTTCTTTTCTAGCTTTTTATTTTATGTTTTAAGTAATCTCTATGCAGAGTGTGGGGCTTAAGGTCAACCCCAAGATCAGGTCCTGTGCTTTCCTAATTAACCAGCCAGGCACCCCCCTAAGCTGTGGCATTTCTCTGATTTGAAGATTTCAGATCTTTGTTTGATTTTCATAACACAAAATGGACTAGCTCACTCCATCTTGTTATTGAATTATTTATTTACTAAGGAGTCATGATAAAGTCCTAGTCTTTTCGTTTAGAATTTTAGTGTTTGACACCTGAGGTTAGACCCAGTTTGGTATACATTCTTTTGAGATTTCATTCTTGATTTTTTAAAATTTAAAACACTTAGTAGGTTTTTTGTTTTAGAGTAGTTTTAGGTTCACAGCAAAACTGAGAGAATATAGAGATTTCTGTATACCTCCTACCCCTACATATGCATAGCCTCCATTATAAACATCCCACTAGAGGGGTTCATTTGTTATAGTTGACGAACCTACATTGATTGAAACATCATTGTTACCTGGAGTCCATAGTTTACCTTAGGGTTTATTCTTGGTGTTGTATATTCTATGGATTTGGACACATTTATAATGACATATATCTACCATTATAATATACAGGGTGGTTTCACTACCCTTAAAATCTCTGTGCTCTGTTTATTCATTCCTCTCTTCCCCTGAGGCCTGGTGACTACTGATCTTTACTATCTCTGTAGTTTTGCTGCTTCCAGAGTTTTTATATAGTTGGAATCATACAGTATGCAACCTTTTTAGACTGTCTTCTTTCATTTAATATTATACATTTAAGTTTCCTTCGTGTCTTTTCATGGCTTGATGGCTCATTTATTTCTAGTGCTGAATAATACTCCATTGTCTGGATGTACCACAGTTTATCCATTCCTCTAATGAAGAACATTTGGTTGTTTCCAAGTTATGGTAATTATGACTAAAGCTTCTATAAACATCTGTGTGCAGGTTTTTGTGTAGACATAAGTTTTCAACTCCCTTGGGTAATACCCAGGAGCATAATTGCTGGTTCAGATGGTAAGAGTAAGTTAGTTTTGTAAGAAACTGCCAGACTGTCTTCCGAAGTGGCTGTACCATTTTGCATCCCCACCAGCAATGAAGGAGCATTTCTGTTAATCCATGTTCTTGCCATCATTTTGGAGTTGTCAGTGGTCTGGATTTTGGTCATTCTAATAGGTGTGTAGTGGTATAAAATTCATTCTCTAAATTATAAAAGTATTGTAAATATGTAGGAGAAAATTTGGAGACTAAGGAAAAGAAAAATAATCCCCCACTTCATCATCCTAACAAAACTACTTTGGGTATTTTGGCTGTTTTATTTATGCATTTTATATGAAGTTGAAATCATACATCATGTATAATCTGTAATCTAATTTTTAAAATTAATACTTTATTTTCCAGAACAGTTTGATTTACAAAAAAAATCAAACAGGTCCCATATATCCTTCTCCCACCTCTGCCATATAATTTCTCCTTTTGTGAACATCTTACATGAGTAAGTCCATTTGTTTAAGTTAATGAACCAATGCCGACATGTTATTACTAACTTATGCCCATAATTTATTCACATTTCTTTGGTGTCTAGTCTAATGTCTCTCTGTTCCAGGATCCCATCCAGAATACCATAGTACATTTACTTGTCATGTCTTTTTAGACTTGTTTTGACTGTGACAATTTCTCAGTGTGTTTTTGATGACTGACAGTCTTGAGGAGTATTGGTCAGGTGTATTATAGGATTATAGGATGCCTGACTATTGGATTTGTCTGATTTTTTTTTTTTCACAATTACACTGAGGTTTTTTTTTTGGGGGGGGAGGAATATTACAGAAGTGAAGTACCATTTTCATTAGTTCATACTATCATGATTTGTGATGCTGATCGTCTGACTGGTTTCTACACTGCAAAGTTATTCTCATCCCCTCTGCCCTACTGTACCCTTTGGACAAGAGTCACGCTTTGTACAGCCTACACTTGAGGAGTGGGGAGTTATGCTCCCCTACTCTAGAGTGTAGTACCTGTATAATTTATTTAGAATTGTTCTGTGTAGGAGAAGGATGTGTCTTCTCGCCTATGTATTAATTTATTCAGTCATTTACATCATTATGGGCTCATGATACTTATTTTATAATATGGGCTATATAATCTGATATTGCTTTATTTTATTGCTCTAGTTGTTCCAGCTTTGTCCATTGGTAGCTCCTTTCAGTTGGCCCCTGTGCATTTTTGCCACAACCCCCATTAATGTTTTGTTTTTGAGTACTTATTTACTCTGTGGCACTACAAAAGCTCCAGGCTCATCTTGTATATTTTCTTTCCTAGTCCCAGAATCAACCATTTCTCCAAAGGGTCATAGTTCTTTTTATTGGGGAATGGTATTAGAAACCAAGATCTGGGCACTAGGTGTGGTGGTTGCTGCTAGGGGATAACTTCTTTCAGGTCCTCTCAGCTGACAGCAAAAAATATATGTGTATATATTAACCCCTGTATATCACATATCTATAAATATTTCTATATGTAACCTTCTGTATCTATAATTAAGTTAAACATGACTTCTTATTCCATTACCATATGGATCTTTTTGTCACTCTCCCTTGTAGATCTGTACCAATTCAACAGTTAGAAATTTGGCTCCCCACATTCACCATTCATTTACCTAATTGTTCAATTCCAGTATACATGTATAGCAATTGTTAATATGTACCCTGGGGAAGCAGTTTTATCGACTAGAGAATAGTACTTATGTGCAATCCCTTCATTTCAGTTACTTAGGTCTGTACCTACCTCCATCAATGAGGTTGTTTGAAATGCGTTTGAAATACAGTTAGATTCTTTTTTACAGTCTGGGATTCTCTCAACCTCCTAGCTGATTTTTTAAAAATTTGTGTACATTAAGGTTTACTCTTTGTGTTGTAAAGTTCTGTAAGTTTTGAGAAATGCATTATGTCATGTTTGTGCTGTTATACTGTCATACAAAATAGTTCACTGTCCTAAAAATCCCCTGTGCTTCACTTATTCATCTTCCCCCTCCCTGGCAACACAGTCATCTTCGTGTTTTCCAGAATGTCTTATAACTGGAATCATACAGTATATAGCCTTTTCAGATTATCTTCTTTCCCTTAGCAATATGCATTTAAGGTCTCTTTCCCTATACCATATCTTTCTGTGACTTGATAACTTATTTCTTTTTATAACTGAATAATATTCCATTGTCTGGATGTACCACAGTTTTGTTTATCCATTCACTTATAAAGTAAATCCATTCACTTATGGTTGCTTTCAGTTTTTGGCAATTATGAATAAAGGTGGTATAAATACTTATGTGCAGGTTTTTGTGTAAATATAAGCTTTCAAGTCAATTGAGTGAATACCTAGTAGTGTGATAGCTGGATCTTATGGTTGAGACTATGTTTAGCTTTTTAAGAAACTGTCAATTTGTTTTCCAGAATGGCCATACCATTTTGCATTCCCACCAACAGTGAAACATCTGTGTGCAGGTGCTCTTGTTCCACATCCTCATTAGTATTTGGTGTCCTTAAATTTTTTTTATTGTAGCTATTCAAATAGGTGTGTAGTGGTATATCGTTTTGATTTGCAATTCTCTAATGATGAATGAAGTTCAATAAATTTTCATATTCTTATTTGCCATCTATGTATCTTCGTTGGTGAGGTGTGTCTGTTCATATCTTTTGTCCAGTTTGTAGTTGGGTTGTTTTTTTTAATTGTTGAGTTTTAAGAGTTCTTTCTGTATTTTGGATAAGAGTCCTTTATCAAATATGCATTTTCCATGTTTTTCCCCAGGCTGTGGCTTTTCATTCTCCTAATAGTATCTGTCACAGAGCAAAAGTGTTTAATTTTTTAAAAAGATTTATTTATTTATTCATGAGAGACACACACAGAGGCAGAGATATAGGCAGAGGACAGGGAGCCTGATGTGGGACTCAATCCTGGATCTTGGGATCACGCCCTGAGCTGAAGCCAGAGGCTCAACTGCTGAGCCACCAAGCGTCCCAAGTTTTTAATTTTAATGAAGTTCAACATAGCAATTTTCTTTTTCATAGATCATGTTATTGTTGTTGTATATAAAATCTCTTTGCCATATCCTAGATATTCTCCTTGTTACCTTTTAGAAGTTGCATTTTATTATAATCTACTTTTTTTTTTAAAAGATTTTATTTATTTATTCATAGAGACAGAGAGAGAGGCAGAGACACAGGCAGAGGGAGAAACAGCCATCATACAGAGAGCCTGACGTGGGACTCGATCCAGGGTCTCCAAGATCACGCCCTGGGCTGCAGGCGGTGCTAAACCGCTGCGCCACCGGGGCTGCCCATCTACTTTTTTAAAAAAATTTTTATTTATTTATTCATGAGAGATAACAGGCAGAGGGAGAAGCAGGCTCCATGCAGGGAGCCTGATGCAGGACTCGATCTCAGGACTCCAGGATCACGCCCTGGGCTGAAGGCAGGCGCTAAACCACTGAGCCACCCAGGGATCCCCTATAATCCACTTTTTAAAAAATATTTTATTTATTTGACACAGAGTGATAGAGCAGCATCAGAGGGAGAGGAAGAAGGAGAAGCAGGCTCCCTGTTGAGCAGGAATCCTGATGCAGGGCTCAATCCTGGGACCCTGGGGCCCTGGGACCCTGGGAGCATGGCCTGAGCTGAAGGCAGATAGTTAACCACTGAACTACCAGGAACCCCTATAATCTGTTTTTAGCATAATATTGGCTCAAACATATTTCTAGATTATTTTCTTCATTTCTGTAATTTTAAGTGATTGCTTTATGGTTCATTTGTGCTATAATTTTCTTAACCATTCATCCCTGTATTATTGACTTTTTATTAGAACAGAAATTTGGAAACAGTCCAACTTTTCTTTGTTGAGTATTATTTCTTTTTTTTTGTTGTTGTTGAGTATTATTTCATTCTTTCAACATATATTTGAGAGTGGTCTACATGCCAAGGTAAAGTTCTTGCCCTTTTAGAGCTCCTATTTTGATGTTTTCCTTAATATAAATTTTCAGTAATGCCATTTTAGTTGAAAAGATAAGAACATCTTTATGACTTCAGATGCATATAACCAGTAAAATTGCTTTCCAGAAGAATTTTACCTATTTATGTAGTTATCGTTTTATTTTCCATGTAAGTTAACAGTAAAAGTACTGAGATAATAATTTTGAACTTTTTAAGTTGTTGATAAGATTTGCTGTTTATTAGAAAAAGCTCAAACATTTTAGAAACCTTTGGCCATTTACATTCTCTTTTCCCATCAATAAATTGTTTTAAAATGTAGGATGCAAAATGTTATTATTTTTGAAACAGATTCCAAAAAATTTCTTTAGTGGTCCAGAATAGTAATTTTGCATAGACATATCCAAGCTTCACTTCTTGTGACTATGTTTTTGGCATATGCGCTTGTTTGAATATCTTATCCCAAGAGTTAAGGGCAAAGTACAGCATGATTGCTAAGACAATTAGTCAATAAAAATATTCTCTGACTTTATTGTTTGCCTAAGTAATATAGCAAGGAGGCCGACTTAGTTGAAAAGGAGCCAATCTAAGCCAGTCAGATGACTTAACTGCAAAATTGGAAAGGACAGATTTTCACATTTCAGTAGAGTAGTTCCTTATTTTTATATGGTCTGGTGTCTAGTATTGCTGTGTACCCACTAACTGACAATGAACCAGTGAAAAGTCAAAGGAAATGTCACTCTTCTGATGTGTCAGGAGTCTATTTTTCTCCAACTTGTGAGTCTTCACCCAATTTCCAAAAAGATATATTGTGGAGAAAGTAGAAGGTTATTTAAAAAGTTTTGTGTAATTGAAGATATAACAGGTATGTAAAATTTTTAAGAATTACCCATTATTTAAGAATTTTTAAGAATTACCCATAGTTCTAGTCACTCTAACTCAACTATTTTCTTATTTTACACATTGTGCCTTTTCTTGGGCAAAAATATATTACATGCTTATAATCACTACAGACAATATTTTGCATTTAACATAATGTAAGGATTTTTCCATGTTATATTGCACATAGTCTTTATAGATGTTTTTTAAGAATAACTGGTCAAGGGTGCCTGGGTAGCTCAGTCAGTTAAATGACTGACTCAGGGTTCAGGTTGTGATCTCAGGGTTATGAGATTGAGCTTGCACCAAGTGCAGAGTATGCTAGAGATTCTCTCTCCCTCTCCCTCCCACTCTGTTCTCCCCCATGCTCGCATGTTCTCTCTCAATAAATAAATAAAATCTTAAAAAAAACAAACAAAATAAACAAAATAAAAAGCCAGAAAAAGAATTGTATGGTCCATTTGCTTGATGTACTTCAGTGTCTTTATTCAGAGTAATCTAAAGTAGTAGAGGGATTATGATGGACTACTGTTTCACATTTATAAATGAGGATATTGTAGAATAATTTTTAATTTTTTAAGATTATATTTGTTAAGTAATCTCTATACCCAGTGTGGGGCTTGAACTCACGACCCTGAGATCAAGAATTACATGCTTTAAAAAAAAAAAAAAGAATCACAGGCTTAAAGATTTTATTTATTTATTTTTAAGGATTTTACTTTTAAGTAATCTGTACACCCAGTGTGGAGCTTGAACTCCCAACCGTGATATCAAGAGTCGCTTGGGGCACTTGGATGGCTCAGTTAAGCGTCTTTTGGGTTCCCTGCTCAGCAAGGAGCCTGCTTCTCCCTCTTCCCCAGCTTGTGCTTGTTCTCTCTCACTCTCTCTCAAATAAGTAAATCTTGAAGAAAAAAAAAAGTGTCATATGCCCCACCGACTGAGCCAGCCAGGTGCTCCAGTAATTTTTATTTTTATATCTACTTCATTGAGGTTTAATTTACATACAGTCAGATGCACACATCTTGAATGCAGAGTTTGAGTTTTGACAAAGGTATAGACCCATTTAACCACCACCCAATCAAGATATAGAACTCTTCTATAGTTTTTGAAAGCTTCCTTGTGTTCTTTTGCATTCAGTATTTACCCCTGTCTCCCAGACAGCCACTGATTTGATTTTTACCACTGTAGAATAGTTTTGCCTATTCTGGAACTTCAAATAAGTGGAATCAAATAAATCAGACCCTTTTCTGTCTCGCTTCTTTTGCTCAGTTTTTGAGATTCATCCAGGTTGTTGTGGATACCAGTAGTTGGTCCTTTTTATTGCTGAGTAATAGTCCATTGCATAAATATGTCACAATTTTTTTTTAATCTGTTCACCTTTTGAGAGATATTGGGCTATTTTCAGTTTTGGACTTTTATGAATAAAGCCTCAGTGAATATTCAACTGCAATTGTTTGTGTGGATATGTTTTCATTTCTCTTGGATAAATACCTAGGAATGGCATTATTAGGTCATATAGTAAATATGTGTTTAATTTTATAAGAAATTGCCAGATTGTTTTTGCTTTATGCTCCCATCAGCAATGTATGAGAATTCCAGTTCTTCCACATCTTTGGCAAAACTTGATTTTGTCCTCTTTTTTTATTTTAGCCATTCTTGTGGGCATGTAGCCACAGTGTTTTAAACTACATAATTGAAAACAAATCATATTGTTTGCATTTATAGGAATTTATTGTCTATTTTTTTGATGGACTGCCTTTGAGGGACTAATTGCCCTTTAATTTACTTTCTTTGGGACACCTGGGGTGGCTCAGCGGTTGAGCATCTGCCCTTAGCTCAGGGTGTGATCCCGGTCCAGGGATCAAGTCCCTGCATTGTCTCTGCCTCTGTCTGTGTCTCTCATGAATAAATAAGTCTTTTAAAAAAATTTACTTTCTTGAATGTCACAGGGGGTCAAGATAATATTTCTGCTTACCATCCAGAATGGCTCCTTGCTGTGGTACATTAAGTGATTAGCTCTGTCATATTTCCATCCATAGTTTTAGTGTATGCAGCTTCCTTCACAGTATACAAATCCTGACTATTTAGAACTTTTTCCCCCTGCGTTTTAGGGTGTTTATATTAGCTTTACAATTTCCCCAGCTGTCTAACTTTTAGTTGAGTAAAAGTCTTAATCTAAAGCCACTCCCATTAGCTAGCTAAAGGCCCCTGATTGGGCCAGATTTTGGTCTTATATAAAAAATGAGAATTTTATTAAAATTATTAGGTATATTTTTATAATGCTGAAGACACAAAGAAAATTTTGGGTATCATCTACTTACATAAACAAGATTTTTGGTTTTGCAACACCTGGGTGGCTCAGCAGTCGAGCATCTGCCTTTGGCTCAGGTGTGATCCCGCAGTCCCGAGTTTGAGTCCCACATCGGGCTCCCTGCCCAGAGCCTGCTTCTCCCTCTGTCTGTGTGTCTCTGCCTCTCTCTTTGTGTTTCTCATGAATAAATAAGCAAATCTTAAAACAATTTTGGGGGAGTCTTATTTGTGGATTGTTGGGAGTTTTTTTACTAGCCTTCTTTTTTTCCCTCACATTTTATTATGAAAAATCTCAAACATAGAAAAGTTGAAGGAAATGCACAGTGAATACTTGCATAACTACCACCTAGATTTTATAATTAACATTTTGCTGTTTTTGTTTAATCACATATTTGCTGAAAATGTTTTGATAGTGTGTTTAAACCATGCCCTTTCTTTATGGAAGAACATAAATGAGTAGGACCCATTGGGCAGTAGTTACTTTTTGTGTGGTGTATGGTTAGCTGATTCCCTGATGCAGTGGTCTTATGAAGGTGATTCCCTTCTTGTAATGGATCAGCATAAGTTGAGAACTCAATCATTTCCTTTTTAAAAAAAAAAAAAACCACAACATTTTATTTATTTATTCATGAGAGGCAGAGACATTGGCAGAGACAAAGGCAGAGGGAGAAGCAGGCTCCATGCAGGAAGCCCAATGTGGGACTCGATTCTGGAACTCCAGGATCATGCCCTGAGACAAAGGCAGACGCTCAACTGCTGAGCCACCCAGGCGTCCCTCAATCATTTATTTTCAAATGAATTCCAGCTAGATTATATTACAAAAACAGAAGAAAGGCAAAGGAGGTTGGTGGTAGAAAGGATTTGTGTCATCATGAGGCCAACATACTACTGACCTGCTTGCTTAACTGATATATGAGTAGCTATCATTTATTGAGTGGTTACCTTCTAGAGCTTTATCACATTTTAGTTCTCATTCTGTTAGTCATAGGTATTATTAGCACCATTTTATGGTTTGGGAAACTATGTTAGTGAGATTGAATAATATCTGTTAAATGGCACAAGTGATACTCAAACCCAAGCCTGTCTAAAACCTGTGCTTTGAACCAGAAGTCTACTGCTGAAAGTTTATTGCAGAACTTTATTGCAGAACTTATAGTTTACATTTATGTCTTTAGAATTGTCCAAATTGGACCACACTTAATTTGAGCTTGGTATAGTGGCATTCTTGTGGAAAAGATATCACAGAAACATTTTTATGATTGTGAAGGCCTCTTAATTCTTGAGGAGGGAGGACCTTTTTTGAAATTAGACATCCTGGGGTTTTTACTGACCTCATTTCATTCTCTGAAGAATGAAGGCATTTCTAGCCTTCTGTGAAATTGTGGAATGTATAGCATTCCTTCTGTAGTTGAACCATATAAACATTAGCAAATGTGCTTAGAATGTGACACTGGTAGTTACCTTTCTCTCTCTCTCTTTCTCTCTCTTTCTTTTCCCGTTTGTAAAGAGGTTCTTGGGATGATAGCCAATTTGAAGCTTGGTCTTACTGATAAAGAAGTGAAACTAAGCAAGCTCCCTTGCTCCCTGGCTCTTGGAATAAGACTCACTTAAGTTTCTCTGATGACTTTCATGGCTTGTTTTTGTGAGTGACTGTAAGAACAGTGTATTTTTCTAACTTAACTGAATGGGTGAAGGAAATGTGCGTTGAAAGCAGTAGTTCTTCACCTTTCTGGAGGTTATATGCTCTCTTTTGAAGTCAGTGGAAGCTGTGGACCCCATCCTCAGGGGAAAAAAATATGTATATGTACAAATACAGTTTTACATACAAATGCTATAGGTGTTCACCAATCCCTGACCTATTGACAGAGTACCCAGATTAAAGATCCTTTAAAGGGAAAAATTGGGGAGCTGGAAAAGAAGATTTGAGCATAAACTTTTTTTTCATAAATGTGCATTTCATAAAATTAATTGTACTAACATAAAAATCTTGTTTTAGTATCCAAGATGTTCAGTTTCTTTTTTTTTTTTTTAAGATTTTATTCATTTATTCATTGAAGACACACAGAGAGAGGCAGAGACACAGGCAGAGAGAGAAGCAGGCTCCATGTAGGGAGCCTGATGCGGGACTTGATCCTGGGACTCCAGGACCACGCCCTAGGCGGAAGGCAGGTGCTAAACCACTGAGCCACCCAGGGATCCCCTGATGTTCAGTTTCTAAAGCGAGTTTTCCCCGCTTTGTTGAAAAAATATTGAAGATATTCATGTGTAAGCTAAGATTTTTAGGGTTGGACGAAGTTCTCTGTGTTGATTTCTAATTTTTGCTTTTTCAGTTTATTACTTCTACCAGCAAAATATTTTCTCAGAACTAATAAGGCTAAAGATTTAGATGAAATCCTTTGGCAATCCCCAACTTCAGGTTTCCATTTCTTCTTCAGCTAAAATTTCTTCAACAGCTTCACAGTACTTCCTTATTATACCTTCTGATGTAAATGTTCAGGTATTGTTCCCAGCGAGTTAACATGTTTCATTACATTAATCCTCACAGCAGTCCTTGTAGGGGCTTATTATTGTCCCCATATTACAAATGCAGAAAACAATTATAAGAAATTTTATTTTTTAAGATTTTATTTACTTATTCATAGACAGAGAGAGGCAGAGACACAGGCAGAGGGAGAAGCAGGCTCCATGCAGGGAGCCCAATGTGGGACTTGATCCCAGGTCTCGAGGATCACACCCCAGGCTGCATGCAGCGCCAAACCGCTGTGCCACTGGGGCTGCCCTATAAGAAATTTTAAATGACTTAGTCAAGACCAGTGCCTGTTCTAAAGGCAAGGCCAGAATTTGAACCCATAGCTTCAAAGCCCATTTTCTCTCTCATCATCTGGCTCTGTGATCAGAGTTGACCATTTTTTTCTGATTTTTAGTTTGACCTGATACAAATTTTAAATATTCAAATTTCCATCAGTGGAAGGGGTGCTTCTATTTTCTTCTATAGCTAGCCAATTGTAAAATTACTGAATATTTTTGTGTTAGACGTTAGGTTGTGAAATGTCTAGAGTGCTGAATTTATTGATTAGATTGTTAAACCCAAGTAGAAGGAGGCTTAGCTGAGTGATCTCCTGCCTGTTCTGTTTATATAAATGGATGTGTCAGATACCAGAGTCTGATAGAGACAATTCTAGTGACTGAAAAGTCTGTGGAAAACTTGTTACTAAACTTAGCATCATTTTCAGGAAGGAAAAATCCTAATGGTTTGGAATTGAAAAGAGCTTAACTCTAAAGGGTAGATAAGCTTTTATCAAATTGACTAAAGGCCAGGTGTGTGTTTCCTAACTCTCATGGGATAGCCATGGAGGGAACCTGCAGGCCAGCTAGCTGCCTAATGGTTTTTGCTGAGACAGCAGGAAGGGGCAGCATTATAGGAAAGTAGTTCAGTTTGCTAAGTGAGTTTTGTGAGACTCAGCATCTTTCTTGACAGAATTACCTTTCTTAAACCTTGTACTTTTCCTAGTTGCCGCCTTTTATCCAGTGAAACAGGGAAGACAATGAGTAGGTTGATTTACTATATAATTTAAGATGTAGATTTTTTTTTGGTTTAAACTGATGACACAGGGCTTTAAGTGAGATAGCACAGAGCAGAAAGAAGAGTAAAATGCTGAGAAGAAGGTAAAATGCTGAGAGATGTGATTGAGAGGACAAAGGAAGTTGATTCAGATAATGACATTTCAAAATTGCCTTTTTAAAAACCAAGTGATAGAAGAAATTGTGTGTATGAAGATAGATAACATTTAACTCCCAAGGTGATGAGACTTGGTATGAAGGTAAATTAAGTTGACTGATTTGGAGATAGGGTGAAATCAGATCTAAATATAAGAATGATCTTAAGTCATACTTTTTGAGTCTTTACAGATTATAGGAATGCATTTTGTAAAAAATTTCTTCTAACAGAAATTTCAGGAGGTTTAAAAAGAACTTAAGTACAGTTCAAATAGCATTGTTAAAAGCCACTTTGTATTGTATACATGCTTGGTTAGGATGAGGAAATTAGCTTTGAAAGCTTTGTTTCCTCTGCAGCTTCACCATGTGCTTTCCTGAAGCTATGTGTGGGATTCTAGCATAGAGGAAGGGCAGGTCCTCTCACCTGTTTCCATTTTTTCTCCCTGCCATAAATTCACAGACACTTTTTTACATTATGATCTATAAAAATATAAACAGCTTTTCTGGAACCAAATTAATCTTGATTTTATAGTTCATATTGTGTGACACTAGAGTGGGGGCAGGAGGGTGGAGATATAAGGTGTTTGGACCCTTCTGGTTTATGGGATTGTTTTTTTCCCTTTTTCCCCTTAGGAACGGCGTGAATGTTGAGGGGGCGACACACAAGCAGGTGGTGGACCTGATCCGAGCAGGCGAGAAGGAATTGATCTTGACAGTGTTATCTGTACCTCCACATGAGGCAGATAACCTAGATCCCAGTGACGACTCGTTGGGACAATCATTTTATGATTACACAGAAAAGCAAGCAGTGCCCATATCGGTCCCCACATACAAACATGTGGAGCAGAATGGTGAGAAGTTTGTGGTGAGTGTCAGCCCAACTCAATCCTCAAAACATTGAGCTTTATTCCCCCCCACCCAGTCTTGTCATTTATAATATATATTAGAGTGCTAAAAGTAATCACCACAACCTAGGTCAGCTCATCTACCAGGAAGGTGGGTTCACACATAAATAAAAGACACCGACCATGATTTTTTGCAAGGGGTAAAGTACACTAATGGAAACGATTTCTATTTCTGCTTAAATATAAATTCGTTTTCTTTCCAGACAGTTTTATGTTTGCATTCTGGTCTTTTGTAAACACGCAAGTTGGTTTTGTTTGTTTTTATTTGGTCACCATATCTATTTGCTAATAGCAGTCTCTCGCTAACTGTTGACTCTCTAGAGCTATAGAGCTAGTTTTAGAAGATGGTGTCTCCCAAAACATTTGGGTAATATGGAGTTTGTCCACATCAGAATCTACAGGTGCCCTACACTCCTCTCCACCACATCTTGTTCTTTTTCATTTTCTTTCAAGATACCTGTGTGAATGATTAATTTGAGTTTTCCCCAAGCTCCTCATTATACTCTGAATACAGTTCACATGAACTATTCTATATATTTCCAACCTGTTGCTATTGTAGATATGCAGGAAAGTCCACCCTGAGTTCTGGGTGATATGTGCCAGCCCCTTTTTTGAGTGCCTTTGCTTGTTCCTCAAAACCTAATAGCTGCCGGTAACCTAATCTACTTACTTTTTCCCTTTCTCTCTCTCTTTTTAAACTTTTTCTCTTGACTGAAGTATGCTTTATTTGCCTTTGATTATTTGAGGAGTGTTGATATAATGAGAAATTCATTATTCTTTGTAGACAGTGCAGTGAGTTCTGTTGGATATTGGCAGACAGACTACATGTGTTTCAAGCTGAACTACTGATTGAAGTTGCAGTCTTGGAAACTGAGATTTGTTTCCCATATAGGAATGAGCCGCAGGACATTTATGGTAAATTCTTAGTGGGGAGATGAGAAAAGCGAGCAAAGAAGCCAGAAATGTTCAGAAGGATGTAAAAATGTTCGACTGCATTTGTAATTTAGCTGGTGATAATAGCATGTAGCACAGTGTTCTCCAGCTTAGTCTATGGATTCCCAAAGCCATATACCCAAAGTTTAGAGTTTTGTGTTTTGGAGGTGCTATACTTTGAACCATAAGGCATGTAAAACATAGAAACCAAGGTCAGCACCTAAAAGAACAGATTAGATGCTGAGACCTTGGGAATGTATGTAGACTTGAGAAAAGGAATTATCCCTTTTAAGAAAATCAGCATTATTGAGCATAATGTATCTGCATTAACATTCACCTACATAGGGGATCCCTGGGTGGCGCAGCGGTTTGGCGCCTGCATTTGGCCTGGGGCGTGATTCTGGGGACCCGGGATCGAATCCCACGTCGGGCTCCCTGCATGGAGCCTGCTTCTCCCTCTGCCTGTGTCTCTGCCTCTCTGTCTCTCTCTGTGTGACTATCATGAATAAATAAAATCTTAAAAAAAAAAAAAAAACCTTCACCTACATTAAATGTCCAGTTTCATGAATTTGGATAAATGTACATAGCTTTATTTTATTTTCTTTTTTTAAAGATTTTATTTATTTATTCACGAGAGACATACAGAGAGAGGCAGAGACTCAGGCACAGGCAGAGGGAGAAGCAGGCCCCACGCAGGGAGCCCAATGCGGGACTCGATCCCAGGTCCCCAGGATCATGCCATGGGCTGAAGGCAGACACTCAACTGCTGAGCCACCCAGGCGTCCCTGTACATAGTTTTTAATCACCATCACCACAATCCAGATACAGAATATTTTCACCACCGCAGGAAGTTCCCTCTTGACCTTTTGCAGTCAGTCCTCTCCCCATAATACTACCTCTATTGACCACTATCAAGTTCCTGTTAGTATATTTTGCCTTTTCTAGAATGTTAGATCAACAGAATCACATAAGTGGTTTTTGGTGTCTGGCTTTGTTCATTTAGTGTAGTTTTTTTAAGATTGATATGTGTTGCATATATCAGTAGTTTGTTCCTTTAATTGCAGTTAATTTTTAATTGGATAAACTTTACTGCAATTTGTTTATCCAGTGACTTGTTGATGCATGTTTTGGTTGTTTCCAGTTTTATTATGACTGAAGGTGACATGAAATAACATTAATACATGGGGCTTTACATAGATGTCTGTTTTCATTTCTCTTGCATAGCTAGAAGTGGAATTGCAGGATCCTATGGCAAATGGAACTTTAACTTTATAAATACCACTTGTCAAACTTTTCCAAAGAGGCTTTACCATCTTAACATTCTCATCTGCAGTGGAGTTCCAGTTGGAGTTCCAGTTGTTCCATAACCTCTTCAACACTTGGTAATATCAGTTTTTTAAATTCTAGGCATTCTAGTGGTATCTCTTTCTAGTTTTTTTTTTTTTTTTTTAAGATTTTATTTATTCATGAGAGTCACAGAGAGAGAGAGGCACAGGCACAGGCAGAGGGACAAGCAGGCTCCCCATAGGGAGCCCAATGCGGAACTCAATCTAGGACCCTGGAATCGTGACCTGAGCCAAAGGCAGATGCCCAACCACTGAGCCACCCAGGCATCCCCCTCTTTCTAGTTTTAATTTGCATTTGCCTAATGACTCATGATGATGAGTTTTTCTTCTTTTTTTTTTTTTTAAGATTTTATTTATTTATTTGAGAGAGAGAGAGAGAGGGAAAGAGCACAAGTGGTGGGAAGAGGCAGAGGAAGAGGGAGATAAGCAGACTCTGTACTGAGGAGGGAGCCTGACTTGGGGCTCAATCCCATGACCCCAGGATCATGACCTGACCGGAAGGCAGATGCTTAATAGAACGAGCCACCGAGGCACCCCAGAGTTTATTTTCATGTACTTAGTAGCCATCCTTATATTTTCACTGGTTGAAGAGTTCAACTTTTTTTTCCCGTTTTAATTAATTTTAATTAATTTATTTTTAAAGCTCCTATCTATTTATTCATGAGAGACAAAGAAAGGCAGAGGCACAGGCAGAGGGAGAAGCAGGCCCCACGCAGGGAGCCCAATGTGAGACCTGATCCTGCAACTCTGGGATCACGCCCTGAGCTAAAGGCAGACACTCAACCACTATGTCACCCAGGCATTCCTTTACCCCATTAAAAAAAAAAAAAAAAAAAAAAAAAAGATTTTATTTATTTGAGAGATAGCGAGAGTGAAAGAATGAGTGGGGGGAAGGGCAGGGGAAAAGGGAGAAGTGGACTTCCCACTGAGTGTGGAACTGATGGCAGGGCTGGATCCCAGGACTCTGAAAACATGAACTGAGCTGAAGTCAGACGATTCATCTCTTAACCATCTGAGCCACACAGGTGCTCCTCCCAGTTTAAAATTTAAATTGTTTATCTTCTTATTTTGTTGTTAAGAGTTCTTTATATATTTGGAGTCTTTTTTTTTTTCTTTAAGATTTTATTTATTTATTCAGAGACACAGAGAGAGAGGCAGAGACCCAGGCAGAGGGAGAAACCGTCTCCATGCAGGAAGCCTGATGTGGGACTCGATCCTGGGATCACACCCTGAGCTAAAGGCAGATGCTCAACCACTGAGCCACCCAGGCGTCCCTGGAGTCCTTTATCAGAGAGATATTCTTTATTTACTCATGAGACACACAGAGAGAGGCAGAGACACAGGCAAAGGGAGAAGCAGGCTCCATGCAGGAAGCCTGATGTGGGATTCGATCCCAGGACTCCAGGATCACGCCCTCAGCTGAAGGCAGATGCTCAACCACTGAACCACTCAGGCATCCCCTTTTTATTTTCTGTTTAACAGTATCTTTCAAAGAACAGAAATTTTAAATTTTGATGAAGTCCAGTTTGTCTGTTTTGTTCATTTATGGATAATTCATGTTCCAAGACATCTGTCTAACCCAGGGACACTATCTTGTAAAAGTTTTATAGTTTTTTTGTTTTTGTTTTTTTTTAAGATTTCATTTATTTATTCATGAGAGACACAGAGAAAGAGGCAGAGACACAGGCAGAGGGAAGAGCCAGCTCCCCTAGGGGAGCCCGATGTGGGACTCAATCCCAGGACTTAGGGATCACGCCCTGAGCCAAAGGCAGATGCTCAGCCACTGAGCCAACCAGACATCCCAAAAGTTTTATAGTTTTATTTTTGTTTTTGTAATAGCTTTACTGAGATGTGATACATACTAGCAATTGTATACCTTGAGTGTATATAATTCAGTGGTTCTCCCTTTGTTAGAATAGTGCAGCCATTTACCATAGTCAATTTTAGAACATTTTCATCACCTCAAAATGAAACACTATACTTTTTAGCCACAATCCTCCAAACCTCCCATCTGCTCCCTATAAATCTTTCTGTCTCTATAGATCTGCTTATTCTGGACATTCCATGTAATGAAATCATTTGTGTTCTCAGAGTTTATCCATGTTGTAGGATGTATCAGCCAAGTAACATTCCATTGTCTGGACATACCACATTTAATTTATCTCCAGTTGATGAACAGTTATTTCTACTTTTTGACTGTTAGGAATAATGCTGTTTGGAGTATGTATATACAATTTTTTATGTGGATACATGTTTTCATTTCTCTTGTATATTACATAGAAGTGAAATTACTGGGTCATATGGTAACTCTTGTTTTAACCTTCTGAGGAAATGGCAAACTGTTCTCCAAAAAGTGGCTCTGTCAGAGTTTTCACTATTATGTTTAGGTCTGAGGTCCATTCAGAGTTGATTCGTGTATCAATACTGTATGATATATAAAGGTTAAGATTTTTTTCCCCCATATATATATCTAGCTGTTTCAGCAACCTTTGCTGAAAAAAGAATATCCTTTCCTCATTGAAATACCTTGACTTTATTGTTGAAAATCAGTTGAACATATATATATATATGTGGTTCTATTTCTGTATTCTGTTCCAGTGGTTATATCTGAACTTTTTTTTTTAAAGATTTTATTTATTTATTCATGAGAGACACAGAGAGGCAGAGACACAGGCAGAGGGAGAACAGGCTCCATGCAGAGAGCCGATGTGGGACTCGATCTCAGGACTCAAGGATCACGCCCTGAGCTGAAGGCAGACATTCAACTGCTGAGCCACCCACGCGTCTCTATATGTGAACATTTGAATGTTTATGTTATTTTGAGATTGTCCTCTGTTTAGTGTCTTTTCACTTAAAAATGAGTAATAGCCTCCTGGTTCTTTGTACAGAGAGTGACTTTGGATTGTGTCTTGGATATTGTGAATGTTGCATTGTGTAGGCCCAGAGTTCTATGGTGGTCCCCTGGGAAATGTTGATGTTTTATTTTACCTGGCGATTAACTGTAAGCTATGCCCCTAGTTCAACTCTTTCAGACTTTTCTGTGCTAGTTTGAGTCAATTCTGCATGTGTATTATTCAGAGAGAGATCAGTGTTAGAAGGATGTGGTGTTCATTCACAAAATTAAGGCATCCTTTTCTCTATTTCTCTCCTCTGGAATTCCCTATTCATTCTGGTGGCAGTCACAGTTGCCTAGAATCTTTTTTCTCTTCCCTTCAGTCAACAAATGTCAGAATTTCTGCTGGAATTTTAGTTTCTGAACTTAGGTTACTTTGTGACTGATGCCTACTATCAGGACAAAGGCCCTGAAAACAGGAACTCCCCCCACCCCACCCAGCTCTGTGGGGGTCTCCAACCCTCTGCAGCCTGCCTGCATTTAAGTGTAGTATTCAGAATTCTTAAGTAATTGATTTTGCATTTTGTCCAGAGTTTGTAGTTACTGTTACTGGAAGGTTGTTCTGTAGAGGAATCTTTAGTTCTATCAATTTTTTTTTTTTAAATGTATAAGAAACTTGCCTTCTTGATGAATTGGCCCCTTTAATGTTACAAAACATCTCTTTAGTTTTTGTAATACTCTTTGTTCTGAAATCTCTCTGATATTATCATATTAGCCACTAACCTCACCTTTTTTTTTTTTTTTTTAATTTATTCAGGAGCAGCCCTGGTGACTTAGCGGTTTAGTGCCGTCTTCAGCCCAGGGTGTGATCCTGGAGACCCGGGATCGAGTCCCACGTCAGGCTCCCAGCCTGCTTCTCCCTCTGCCTGTCTCTCTTTCTCTGTGTGTGTCTCTAACAAAAAACAAACAAACAAAAATTCATCTGAGAGAGAAATAGCATGAGTGGGGTCGGGGGAGGGGCAGAGGGAGAGGGAGATTCTTCCCCCCCCCCCCCCCCCCCAGCAAACTCCCCACTGAGCATGGATTCCCAACACAGGGCTCCATCCTAAGACCCCAAAATCATGAGCTGAAATCAAGAGTCTGCCACTTAACCGACTGAGCCACCCAGGTGCCCCTCACCTTTCTTGTAGCTATTATTTTCATTGCCAAATTGGATAAAGAAGCAAGACACAGTATATGCTGTCCTAAGACACTCACCTTAAGTACATCTATATAGATAAGTTAAAATTAAGTGAATGGAAAAGATATCCAATGAAAACAATAATTATTTGGAATGTATAGTCTACTTATAATTTCATTTAATTATTGTATAGTCAGCTTTAAGTCTACCATATTACTCTTTATTAACTATATCTTATGTTCTTTATTCCTTTTTTCCTTCTTTCCAGCCTTCTTTTTGATTAGTGGAGTATTTTTTTAGATTTTTTTTTTTTTTTTTAATAATCTCCACATCCAACATGGGGCTTAAATCTACAACCTTGAGATCAAGGTCACATGGCACTACCAACTGAGCCAGGCAGTCCCCCCAGTGGAGATTTTTTTTTTGTTTTCATTTTTGTTGTTTTTTGTTTTTTCAATATTTATTTATTCATGAGAGACACACAGAGAGGCAGAGACACAGGCAGAGGCAGGAGAAGCAGGCTCCATGCAAGGAGCCTGATGTGGGACTCCATCCTGGAACTCCGGGATCACATCCTGAGCCAAAGGCAGATGCTCAGCCGCTGAGCCACCCAGGCGTCCCTGTGTGGTTTGTTTTGTTTTGTTTTTGAGAGAGAGAGAGAGCACATGAGGAGGGGCAGAGTGAAAGAGAATCCCAAGCAGGCTCCATGCCCAGCACAGAGCCTGATGCATGGCTCGATCTCACAACCTGGAGGTGACCTGAACCAGAATCAAAGTCAGACACTTAACTGACTCAGCCACCCATGAACCCCTGGGGTATTTTTTTAATGATTCTATTTATCTCCAATATTATATTACAGATAAACTTGTTTTATTTTATTAGTGGTTGTTTCAGGTTTATGGTATTCGTCTTTATAAGTATTACCTTTAAATAATACAGTATTACTTCTCATATAATAAAAGACTTTTACAACAGTATATATCATTTCCTTCTCTCATCCTTTGTTCAGTTGTTGTCATATATTTTACTTCCATGTGTATTATAAATTCCATGTTACTTATTATTGCTTTAAACAATTCAAGAGATTAAAAATGAGGAAAGAGTTCTTTTATATTTAACCACATATTTACCATTTCTGGTGCCCTTCATTCCTTTGTGTAAATTCAGTTTCCATCTGGTTGCCTATTCCTTCTGCCTGAAGAATTTCCATTAATATTCTCATGGTACAGATTTGCTGGCAATGAATTCTCTTAGCTTTTGTTGGTCTGAAAAAGTCTTTATTTTGCATTTATGTTTGAAAGTTATTTTTACCTGATATAAGATTCTGAGTTGATGATTTTTTTCTGTCAATACGTCAAAAATGTGACTCTGTTGTTCTGGCCTGCATAGTGTCTGACGAGAAGTGAGAGGCCTGCTTGTTTTAGTTTTTGTTCCTCTCTATGTAATGCTTTAGCCCCTTTTAGTTACCTTCAAAGTTTTTAAACTTCAAAACCAAGTCTTTCTTGGTATTTATCCTGCTTGGAGTTTCCTAAATTTTATAGATCTGTGGTTTGATATCTTACTATTTTTCAAAAATTCTCAGTATGTCATCAGATATTTCTTTTTTTTTTTTTTAAGATTTTATTCATTCATGAGAGACACACACACAGAGAGAGAGAGAGGGAGGCAGAGACACAGGCAGAGGGAGAAGCAGGCTCCATGCAGGGAGCCCGACGTGGGACTCAATCTTGGGTCTCCAGGATCATGCCCTGGGCTGAAGGTGGCGCTAAACCGCTGAGCCACCAGGACTGCCCTCACCAGATATTTCTTAAACTGTGTTCTTTTTCTCTTGTCCTTCTGAGATTCCAATTACATGTATGTTAGGCTGTTCAATATTGTCCTACAGCTTTTGGATGCTTTATTTATTTTTTCTTTTTTTCTTTTTTTGCTTTATTTTTATTACCCTGTTTTGTTTTCTTTTTTTAAAAAGGATCCTATTTATTTATTTATGAGAGATACAGAGAGAGAGAGTGTGAGAGCAGAGACATGGGCAGAGGGAGAAGCAGGCTCCTTGCAAAGAGGCCGATGTGGAACCCAATCCCGAGGCCTGGGATAACACCAGAGCCAAAGGCAGACACCCAACCTCTGAGCCACCCAGATGTCCCTACCTTGTTTTTTTTTAATGCAAAAATTCAGGTTTTATTTTTACTTACTCTTACGTTGGTGGGAGCTGATTTTCAGGAACTTATAGGCAAACAAGAACTTTTCTACCTCTTAGCTGAACAAAAACATGCACAATGTGGCATTATCATTAGGCAAGACATGCTTTTTTACATTTCACACAAGAATACAAATGTCCAGATTACTAAGGAAACCATCTTTAGAGGAAATGTTTAATAAGCATATTTTATTTAAATAAATCCTCCAGGAGGAAATGGGAGAATTCACTGTCTTTACTTAGAAGGCAGCTGTTAAGTAGTTATCTGTCAAATTTATCCGTGCAGCTCACCAACATTTCTTTTTTGGAAACATCAATATTTCCACATCACAGTTCCCAAAATGACTTTAAGAGTCTTAAAATTCTGTGTCTCCTTTGGCTTGCTTCTCTCTTGATGTTCACTTCATATGATCATTTCCATCTTCATAAATTTCTTTTAGCAGGTTCATCAGTCCCTCACTAGGATCTGTTTCAGTGTCATAGGAGGGCTTTTCTTTCTTTTTGCATTCTTTTTCAATCTGAGTCAGATAGTCCCACTATGTGTTTTCTGCTTTCTTTCTACATAAAAGAAGAACTGTATCTGTCCTGACTTTTTTTGAACTGCCTTCCACAGAGATGGGTTTTAAGAAATTGTTCACTATCATGGAATAACTCTCTTCCCATTTAGATTCTTTACCAAAAGATCAAATCACCTCTCTGTGAGATGCACTTGCACATTCTCAGTGGGGACTTGAACTCCAGTTAAGGTAATTTAAATTTTCACAAATTTATCTGATTGATCCTATCTGTAATTACTAATTTCCACTGTATATCCTATTGTAACGGGAGCAACCATAGCAGCTGGCTTCTCATTGTCAAGAAGTTCTGCCTTTCTCTGTGATTTCTGCTGCATCTTGTTCTTGATTTCTATCTTGATCTTGGATTTTTCAGCTTTAAGGGCATCACATACTCTTTTTCTATTGGCCTTTTCTAGAAGTACCTTCACCTCTTCTAGATCCTTCTGTAGCTCTTCCAAAGCTGAAGCCATGATTGAGCTGATCAGGCAAGGCCCAAGCTGCAACCACACAGGGGAGAGAACTGTAAACACTGCACAGAACATGCTCACCCGGACATAGGCCCCAGCTGCACGAGTCACATTGCCCAAACTTGCATGCACACCCAACCTAGCAAGACCCGGCTTGCCTCCCCCCAGGCCTATTACCCTATTTTCAAGTTCACTGATTATTTCCTCAGCTATGTCTAATCTACTGTTGAGCTTGTCAGAGAAATTCTTCAGTTCTGATGTTGAGTTTTTTACTTCTATCATTTCCTCTGAAATTCTCCATCTATTTATACATGTTGTCTGCTTTTTCCATTAGATTTTCTAATGTATGAATCATAGTTATTTTAAGGTCCCTGTCTGATGGATTTGACACCTAACTATCTCTGAGATTGCCTGTCTCTTGACATAAGTGGGGTTTTTTTGTCTTCCTTTTTTGTCCTATAAAATATGATTGAGTTCCAGGCATCATGTGTAGAAAAGTAGAGACTGAAGTAAATAGTATTTAAACCCAAAAATATGCATATGTCTTCTGTTAGGGGATTGAGTCAGTAGGTTCAATTTGAGTATTGTTTGGCTTTTGGTACCTTTATTGTGCCATAGGCTTCAAATCCCTTTAATAATAGGCTGCTTTGTGCTTAGAGTAGGGGCTGGGATTAGAGGCTCTGTTTTTCTGTGTTCTGCTCACCTTTCCCTCCCAGCTTTTAGCCACGCCTGCATGCCTGCACCACAGACAAGTTCTCTCCGTCTTTGCCTCTCCGTCACTGGTGGACTGTTCTTGCTTTTTATTTAGACCAGATTTGTAGTAGGGGTTCTCTGTTGTCTGGGCCAGCTTCCATTTTAGACAGGTCTACAGATACTCTCTGCCTATGTCTTGGGAGTGAGGCTTTTTTCATTTTTCTGCCCTTCTTCCTTATCACAGTGAAACTCTGCCGTGTGTCTGTGGTTAGTCTTGGAATTTTTGCTTGTCCCTCCCCAGCTATAGCAGACCTCTACTTAGTATCAGTATAGGAACTTGAGCCTACAATAATTTCCTGCCTCTCACCAGGAGTAAGGAGTAGAGGGGTTTTGCTTTACTTTTTTCCAGAAGCAGTGGATCTTTGCCAGTTGCCCTCTGTATGAAAAGATTTGCTGCCCATCACCTTAAGGCTTAAGGCTTTGCTTAATAGAAGAGAAGGGTCTAGGGGAGATAGGTAGGGCATTGTGTCTGTCCCCCAACAATTGCCAATCACCTCTCTCATGCCTAGGCTGCCACAGTAGCCCATTTCTAGTGTCCTGCTCTGTCCCTAGTCTTTATTGTGAGCACAAGAGGCCCAGGGGGAAGACTTGCACGTGCATGGGAAATCTCTTATATCTGGTGTGGGATTACTGTTCTTGCAGTTTCCTAAATCCTAGATAGAAGCAGCCAAAGATAACTGCTTGATATATTTGTCTGCTACTACTTTTGTTTCTGTCTGTTCTGAGTCTGTTTCTACTGCCTGGAGTTTTCTCCTGCTTATAGGTCAAATTTTCATGCTTCTTTATATGTCTGATAATTTTTGATGTGATATTGGACCCTGTTAATTTAATGTTATTCTGCATTAGATTTTGTTATATTCCTTTAAAAGAATGTTTCTTTCTTTCTTTCTTTCTTTCTTTCTTTCTTTCTTCTCTCTCTCTCTCTCTCTCTCTCTCTCTCTCTCTCTCTCTCTCTCTTTCTTTCTTTCTTTTATTCTGGCATGCAGTTAAATTACCTACAGATTACTTTGATCCCTTTTCAGGTTTGTTTTTAAGCTCTTTTAGGGTGAGCATAGAGTAGCTTTTACTCCAGAGCTAATTCACCTCTACTTGTAAAGCACGACCCTTTTGAATTCTTTTGAATGCCCTGGAGATTCAAGGGAGTTCTCTTTATTCTAGCTGGAGGGAAGTCAAATGATTCCAGATGCTCTTTGAACTCCAGTAATTGTTATTTTTATAGCTCACCCTTAATAGTTCTTTGTTCAAATTACTATTTAACCAGAATTCAAGGGGATCCTATGCAGGTTTCTAGAACTCTTGTCTCTAGCTGCCTCCTCTTGTGTATTCTATCCTACAAATCCTACCTGCTTTGGCCTCTCTGAACTCTACCTAGACTCTTTTCTCCACAACTCAGTGAAGTTGCCACAGTTTGGATGCCCCTGTCTGAGCTGCAGTGCAGGCGTTACCTCTAGACAGAAAGCCTGGGTTATGGTTACGGCTCATCCTGTTTGTTTCTCTTTTCTCAGGGAATCACAGTTCTTAGTTGCCTGTTATCCAGTATCCAAAAATAGATGTTTCCTATGTTTTCCCCCAGTTTTCTAGGTGTTTACTGTGGGAGGTTAATTCCAGATCATTCAAAATTCCCAGATTATCCTATAAAAGCAGAATATTTTTATTTATAGGTAATTCAATTTAAATTTGATTTTCAGTATTCTTGATTTTAAAAGAAATACCAATAGAAGCCTGCTTCATACTATTTAGAAAAATTGATTCCAGATGGATTAAGGACTTAAGTGACAAAATAAAAAAATTAGAATCTCGTAGTAGAAAGTATAAGTGAATAGGTTATTGATTCTGGGTATAAGAATTTAATACAGAAAACAATGGCACTAAAAATATTGATAAATGAGACTCCATAAAACTGAGAAATTTTTAAAAATCAAGTCACTTAATAAAGTGAGATGACAAATGACGCAGGAGAAGATACAATATACACACATGAAAAAGATTGTCAAGAATTTATAAAGAACTCTACAAATCAATGAGAAAAGCACAAAAACTTGGTGTAGTACTGGGCAACATATATGAATGTGTATTTTGCAGAAGAGGACACTTACATGACCAAATATGTGAAGAGATGATCAACATGATGAGATGAAACGTTAGAGAAATGTAAATTAGGACCACAGTGAGAAATCTTTTCACACTCATTCCCCATTGGCAAGAATAACAGGACCTTTTTATGGTTTACTGAAAGGAGTATAAACTGATGTAACCATTTTAGCTTATAGTTTGACATTATCTCTTTAGGTTGGTTATTCACATACTTTATAACCTTGCAGTTCTACTTTGAGTATACCCAAGAGAATCTCTTACAGATGTACAGCAGAGGGCATGTGTACAATTTCATAGCAATATTTGTTCAAGATCGCAAAAATCCGGCAACAACTGAAGTGCCATCAGCGGGATAACAGAGACTTAAAAAGCAAAACAACAGGGACACCTGGGTGGCTCAGCTGTTGAGTGTCTACCTTTGGCTCAGGGTGTGATCCGGGGTCCCAGGATCCCGTCCCACATCGGGCTTCCTGCTTGGAGCCTGCTTCTCCCTCTGCCTGTGTTTGCCTTTCTCTCTGTGTCTCTCATGAGTGAATAAATAAAATCTTTAAATATATATATATATATATATATATAACAAAACAACAAGCTGTTATATAACAAAACAACAAGCTGTTACATACAACAGAATAAACCACACAGGTATGTAACATTGTGGATGAGATTAAGGGAAAAGATAATCCATGGAAGGTCTCACTCTGCATGATAACCTTTTTATAAAACTAAAATACCCCCTTTGTAAAAAATTAGTTTCAGAGGTAGAATTTAGTGATTCATCAGTTGCATATAACACGCAGTGCTCATTACATCAAGTGCCCTCCTTGTTGCCCTTCACCCAATTATCCCATTATTATCCCCCCCAGCAACCCTGTTTATTTCCTAGAGTTCAGTGTCTTATAATTTGCCTCCCCCCCAATTTTTATCTTTATTTTTTCTTCCCTTCCCCCATGTTCATCTGTTTTGTTTCTTAAATTCCATATAGAGTGAAATCATATGACATTTTTCTCTGACTTATTTCGCTTAGCATAATACCTTCTAGTTCCATCCATGTCTTTGCAAATGGCAAGAATTTTTTTTGTAATATTGCATTAAAACTAAAATACCTCTTAAAAATTAAAATAAAGTACAAATTTAAGAATTACATATAAATACAGGAAAGTACAATAAAAAGAAAAGCAAGAGAATGATAAACATGGTTGAGTTTAGGGGGTCAGGGGACCAGGGAGAGGGGATGATGAAGTTGGTGGAGACTATGGTTAGAAATTATCAGGGTCTTAGCTTACAGTTCACTTTTTACAAGGCCAAGAATAACTAATTAAATATCCAAATAAAGAGCTTGCCATAATGAGACTGTATTGTGAACCAAGGATTATGATTAATCCAGTTCGGTCCAAATAAAGAAAAAAAGTAACAGAGACCATTTATAATCCTTCTTAGGGAAAAACACATTCGCGTGCATGTGTGCACAAACAAGGAACCTAAGTTATTTAAGAGCATATCATGGCCTTTATGCTTTTTTATTTCCAAGAAGGAGCCTTTGGGAAAAATCCCTGAGTTAAGAAATCTCCCCTGATTTACCCAGAAATCAACTAAGAGTACTGTATTTCCTTTTGCTTAATAAGCAGCTTGTGAATGGCAAATAATGTAGTCTTTTTAAAGATGAATTTTCAGCTAAAAATAAGATTAAATGGCAGGGTGGTGTTGGAAACAATTTGTTGGTCATAATGTTCATTGAAGATTCATCCAGATCAATAGTAGGAACCAGGACAGCTTATATTTTACTTCTGGAAGCTGAACCTGAGTGGTGGTATTGCCATGGCCAAAATGTCGTCATGCTATTTTTTTTCCCTAATAACTTTTGCATTATATAAGGAGATTCTCTTTTTGTGTTCAGTAGCACAATTCCTGTCAGTTACTAGAGATTTGAGAAAATAAGAACTTTTTGAATATCAGAACCTATATAGGATGAGGCATTATCATTTAAAAGCCTTAAGAAATCTATAGGTGGGGGTTAAGGAACTAACAAAATGAAGATCTCTGATATCTGGGATTTTGGTTTTCCTACTGAATGCAGAGGAATAGAATCCAGATATTACTAGAATTGCTTTCCCTGTTACTAGGGTTGTGCTCATTGTAAGATTTTATCAGTTACAGGGCTCCTGACTGGCTCAGTAGAGCACGAGACTTGATCTCAAGGTTGTGAATTCAAGCCCCACATTAGGCATGAAGCCTATTTAAGAAAAAGAGAAAGAAAGAAAAGAAAAAAAAAAAAAAGAGAAAGAAAAGAATGTATCAGTTACCATCTTCTGTCATTCATTACATAGAATTAAATCGTGAGGCTAGAGAGAGAAACAGCATGGCATGAATTTTCAGCATTTACATATTAGAAATTATTTTGAAGCTGAATTTTAAAAAATTTTTATTTATTCATAAGAGACACAGAAAGAGAGGCAGAGACATAGGCAGAGGGAGAAGCAGGCTCCATGCAGGGAGCCCGATGTGGGACTCTATCCCAGGACTCCAGGATCACGCCCTGAGTCAAAAGCAGACACTTAACAGCTAAGCCACCGAGGCATCCCATGAATTTTGAATCTTAGACTTGCAGAATCCAGAGAAACAAGATTAGACCACTGATAGATGAGTTTTACACTTTCCCCACCTATACTTCATGCCATTTTCCTTTTGGGTTCTTACTAAGCAAAGAGGAACTCAAGAGGACTGAAACTTGTTGATGGCACTAGGAGCGGTGCTGAGCATGCTGGGTTCAGCTTGTGGGCTGCCTCCCAGCTCACCACGTCCTGCCTGCTCTCCATGTGTATATTCACAGACAAACATGAATGGGTAGCAACAGATAATGGTATTGGAAGGGTGAGATTCAGCAGTTTTGCACAGAAAACTCTGGTAGATGTTGCTTAATGTAGTCTTAACCTGAAGTTGGGACAAAATTGAACAAATGATGAATTTGGTGCTTTGGAAAGTGTGGAAAATGCTAGTGAACTCTATTCTCTATCAGGAGAAGCAACTGAAATTAATGAAACTCTTGCAGAAATCCCAGTACTTGTCAACATACCCTTTTATGAAGATGATTGGGTGGTCAAGATAATAGTCAGTAACCTTTAAGAATTGGATGAATTAATGAGTGAAGAAGCATATGAGAAATACATAAAATCTATTAGCAGTGAAAATGGCACCCCTAAACAAACTAGTATGAAACAAAAAAAATTAAAAAGAAATTTGTTACTTCAGACAGCTGGCATTGTAGTGTGAACACCCCGACTTTTGAAGTCTTATAGGATATAGTCAGATCAGAAAGTGACCAGTGATCATTAAATTCAGTGTACTGTCACAAGCTAGACTAACTTCATCTATTCCATTTATAAGCCAGCCAGTCTTAGGGTTTAAATTAAGGTGGAAGCACCCAGGTGGCTCAGTGGTTGAGCATCTGTCTTTGGCTCAGATCGTGATCCTGGGGTCCTGGGCTGGAGTCCCACATCAGGCTCCCTGTGGGGAGCTTGCTTCTCCCTCTGCCTGTGTCTCTGCCTCTCTGGTCTCTCATGAATAAATAAATAAAATCTTTTTTTTTTTAATTTTTTTTTAATTTTTATTTATTTATGATAGTCAGAGAGAGAGAGGCAGAGACACAGGCAGAGGGAGAAGCAGGCTCCATGCACCGGGAGCCCGACGTGGGATTCGATCCCGGGTCTCCAGGATCGCGCCCTGGGCCAAAGGCAGGCGCCAAACCGCTGCGCCACCCAGGGATCCCCAATAAAATCTTTTTTTAAAAAAATGCAAGTGGAAAGATCCCAGAATGCATTAAGTGAACCAGTCTTTTTTTTTTTTTTTTGCAAATGAGTGTGTCCAAACCAGGGAAATAGGAATACTAATAGATCTTGGTTAATTTTAAGGACCAGTGAAGAACAATGCAGTCTCTGTTGGTACCTATTTTAGTATGTTTTTCATTTGCTAAGCACAGTTAATTTAAAAATGGTTTGGCTCCTGTGGAAGCCATTCCTATTTACATCAAAGTACTACAGAATTGTCAGATGCCTGGGTGGCTCAGTCGGTTGGGCATCTGCCTTTGGCTCGGGTCATGATCTTGAGGTCCTGGGATCAAGCCCCAGTTGAGCTCCGTGCTCACTGGGGAGTCTGCTTCTTCCTCTCCCTCTGTGTGCTCTTTCTCTCTGTGTCAAATAAATAAGTAAATCTTAAAGAAAAAAAAAAAAGACTATCAGGGCATACTATTTATATTTCTGTACCCTTTGATGCCACATTTAAATTGAGATTGGTGAGGACTTAAGTGAAAGTCTATTTGATGTTACTCTTCTCACTTTATAAGAAATTGAAAGTTGAATCAACTTTTCAGGTTTCTTGTTGAAATTATCACAAAGGCCTCTCAGGCTGTAGGGTTCTTTTTGCCCTAAGGAAATGTTTTACTGGACTTGAGATCACTCATATGATCACCTTTGAAGAAATGCAGTCATAGTCTTCATGTGCATTATCAAAGACTTAACTCTACTCTTCTTTGGAAAAAGACATTGAGGAATATCTTTGAACTGAAGTGTCATTAACTAGTTTTACCTCCCTCCCTTCCTTCCTAGTATGAGGAACTCAGGCTGATATATATCACCCTTAGTGTTATAGACTTCTTTTTAAGCAAAGGAATGACGCTGTTATTGAGAAATTTGGATAGCTTAGTTTGAGAAGGAAGTATACAAGACCAGGTTGGCTGAATAAGACTTTCTAAGACTTCTGGCCCTGAAGAGAACTGTGGTATTGTTCTAAGGGGGATGCTCTTCTTCATTTTATGCATTTGTACTTCAGGAGGCAGTGATTGGAATGCTTTATAATATATGTGATCCATGACAATTACAACTTTGAGTGATAATCACAGGAAGAAAGCTCATTGATCAGGATCATACTCTTCTCTGGAGACTGTTGCATAGTGATTAGAGGCTCTGCTTTTATTTTTTTTATTTTTTTTATTTTTTTTTTTTTTTGAGGCTCTGCTTTTAATTGAGGAAGGAATCATAGGTGGGGTATTAGGGGAGAGGAGTCTTGAATGAATAAATTATTTTATGTTTGCATTTAATTCATGCTTCCTAAATCACAGAAGCATGGGAAAGATAACTTCTTGAGCGTTGAAGGAAAGGCTTTGGCCTATGCATTCTCGGTGATTAACTCTTGATTCCATGAGTAGATGATCTGTTTTTTGCACATTTGAAATTTGGAATGACTTTTGCAAAACCAGTAAATATGATTCGGGGCCTGTTTTTCCATCTCTGCCTCATTTGTTATGTTCTAAGAATACAGAGGAATTATTAGATGTTTTTGGATTACACATTCTCTCACTTTCCTTTATGAGGGTACATATTCAAGAATTTCACGTATATCCGTTTATTTCTTCATCAAATATTTCCTGAGTGTCTGCTATGTTCCACACCCTGTTCTGGAAGCTTGGCATGTATCTATGAACAATAGACAAAAATCTCTAACCATTTCTTCATGAGGATTATTAATTCTTTGTAATTACAAGGTGGTCCTTATAATACATTTATTCTTCAACTTTTTGTTAACCCCGTTTTAATGATGGAAGGAAGAACAAAACTAAAGATATCTGACTTCAGGAAAGGAGTTGTTTTTTTTTTTTAAGATTTTATTTATTTATTCATGATAGTCATAGAGAGAGAGGCAGAGACATAGGCAGAGGGAGAAGCAAGCTCCATGCAGGGAGCTCGACGTGGGGTTTGATCCCGGGTCTCCAGGATCACGCCCTGGGCCAAAGGCAGGCGCTAAACTGCTGCGCCACCCAGGGATCCCAGGAAAGGAGTTTTTGCAACAAAGACACTTTGCTAACGAAATACTACTGTTACTTAGATCATTTTTAGACCTTCCTCTGGATGTTTGGGCTATACACAAGTATCAGTCACATTGCTTTATAGTACGTCCTCACTAATAAAAGTCCACTCTTAAGAGCTGATAATTGCCTTTGAAGATATTTAAAACAATGTATCGGAGGTGACTTTAATAGCAAAAATAAGATTATGGGCCACTTGAAAGGAGTAGCACTCTTTTGTACATATATCATTTCTGGCATGTTAATTAAAAGTTAGCCTTATTTTACAATGATCTTGAACACATTGTCTGTTAAGTACATAGCAGAATATACCTCACCAGTTACCGGTCTGTGTTTTATTTTAGATGATTCTGTGATTTAATTTGTAGTAAGTAGGCTTTTTTTTTCTTTTCTTTTCTTTCTTTCTTTCTTTCTTTTTTTTTTTTTTTTTGTTCTTTCCCCTCACCAGGTATACAATGTTTATATGGCAGGGAGGCAGCTGTGTTCTAAGCGGTACCGGGAGTTTGCCATCCTACATCAGAACCTGAAGAGAGAGTTTGCCAACTTTACATTTCCCCGACTTCCAGGGAAGTGGCCATTTTCTTTATCAGAACAGCAACTAGATGCCCGACGTCGGGGGTTGGAGGAATATCTAGAAAAAGGTAAGCTGGCTATTAAACTCTACTATTTTAAATAGACATAGAGTCTAGGTATGTGTTGCAACTCCTAAACTTCTTTGCTAAATTTCCTGAAACTCAGTAGTGAAAGCCAATCATATATCTGACCATCAGTGTTGAATGATCTGAGCTTTGAAGCCAAGACTGAAATGTCCAGTACAAGGATTAATAGCCTATTTCACTGACTTGTTGAGCACTTAACAACAACAGAAAAATGTGTAGTTTTTGGTGCATTAGGGACCTAATTATTTATAGGGTTATATTATTTGCCAGCAGACACATACAGACTCATCAACATGCTAAATTGATGGGAACTAAGTGGGCAGTATTTAAAACATTTTTATTAAAATGATTCTCAGTTCACTAGCCTATCCTACTTGAAAACTCGTTTTTCCTCCTACAGGTGCCAAGTTGTAAGTAACCTAAGGTCCCATTGATATAAGCAGGTTATAGGTTGAAGTATTAAAACTCACTTGTTATCTTAGGACTTCCAGATAGTACATCAGAGGTCTGGAATGTGGATGCTGAAACATTTGCTTATCTGAAAGGCAAGGAGAAATGACCCAGATTTCCAGAATAAGATAGTCCATTTTGTGGCTCAGAGAAGAGATCTTGCTTCACTATATTACAGAGTTATATAATTTGTCATCTGTGCAGTAGGCTTTTCTTTAAAATACTAATTTAATAGAATAATGGTCCTTTGTGATATTTATTATGTCCTTGTATAAGAACTAATTGACCTAGTTGAGTTTTTTTTTAAAGATTTTATTTATTTATTTGGGAAAGAGGGAGCATGAGTGGGGGGAGGGGAGAGGGAGAAGGAGACTCCCTGCTGAGCAGGGAGCCCAATGCGGGACTCTGTCCTGGGGACCCGAGCCAAAGATGCTCAGCTGACTGAGCCACCCAGGTGCCCCTGAATTTTTTTTTAAACTTTAGTAGAGAGCCTTATCCCTGAAGAAAAACTATTTCCCCTGTAGAAGGTAGTAAGACTTTATGTGTTTTTAGCTTTCTTCTAACATGGGATGGCCTCTAAACATAGCCCTTGAGAAATGAAAAAGGATATAAATTTTTAAATAAAATGAAGTAAAATCATCAGTATAACTCAATATCTACATGAGAGTGTCAGGAAATTAATTTTCTTAAATTTAAACAATTACCTACTTACTTTCCTTCCTTCTTGTTTCCTTCCTTCCTTCCTTCCTTCCTTCCTTCCTTCCTTCCTTCCTTCCTTCCTTCCTGTTGTTTTGAAGCTAAAGTTAGTGAGGTGAGAAGATGTGCTGAGCTTAGTGCTTAATTAACCATCCATTTTTTTTCCAAAGTAGTTTTAACTGCTTATGGTTCTCTGACTGTCCCGGTTCCTAAGCCAAGTAGACATTTTTCCTTTTGTATTTTAGTTTTGTGTTTGCTTTATTACTTTTTTTTAATATTTTATTTATTCATGAGAGACCACAGAGAGAGAGACAGAGACACAGGCAGAGGGAGAAGCAGGCTCCATGCAGGGAGCCCGATGTGGGATTCGATCCCAGGACTCCAGATCACGCCCTGGGCTGAAGGCAGGGCGCTAAACTGCTAAGCCACCCAGGTGTCCCTGCTTTATTCCTAATTGACCTTACCCTTGCTCTATTGTCTGATTTGTTCTTAACATGAGATCACAAAGTTAGATTTACTCTAGTGTTGTTTTTTGGGGGTAACTTCCTTTGGCTATGTTTAATATTTTTAGGAAGCTTGGGGATCCCTGGGTGGCTCAGTGGTTTGACATCTGCCTTTGGCCCAGGGTGCGATCCTGGAGTCCCGGGATCGAGTGCCGCATCGGGCTCCTGGCATGGAGCCTGCTTCTCCCTCTGCCTGTGTCTCTGCCTCTCTCTCTCTCTCTCTCTGTGTGTCTATCATAAGTAAATAAATAAATCTTTTAAAAAATATTTTTAGGAAGCTTCATCTTTAAACATCCTCTTATTCCCCTCTTCTAGTTCATATTTATAAGAATCTTGTGCCTTATCATGTCATATGTCAGGAATGGCATACCACCTCTGCATTGCCTGCTACTAATGATTTACACTTAAACCTTGATATGTTCTTGACTTTAAAGTCTTGATTCTAGGGCCTCATGCCAGATTCTATTTTTATTTTCTACAGTGTGCTCAATACGAGTCATTGGTGAGAGTGACATCATGCAGGAATTCCTATCAGAATCCGATGAGGTAAGTCCCTTCAGTGACTGTTTACACTTTGGTTTCAAGTGCAGGAAAATAAGATCAATTATAGATGGAATTGCCATAAATTCCCCATATGATTGTTTTTTCAACTTTCCCTTTCTTCTGTATCTTGCTTGTCTTTCAAGACCAATGCTAGGTTCACCTTTTCTTTGAAGCCTTCTCTGATACTCAAGTCATTGGTTTTCCATTCCACCAAGAACTTATATAGTCAGGACTACTCAATCATCACTTTGTTGCTCTCTCATTCTCTAATTTTTTATACATTTAATCAAATTATCACTTTATATTTTTAGTTCACTAGACTGTGAATTACCTATAGATAAGAGCTAAGTCTTTTTTTTTTTTTTTCATTCTTATTCAGGTAGAATTGACAAATAAGAATCATCTATATTGGGCATCCTAGGTGGCTCAGCGGTTTAGTGCTGCCTTCAGCCCAGGGTGTGATCTTGGAGACAGGGGATCAAGTCCCATATCGGGCTCTCTGCATGGAGCCTGCTTCTCCCTTTGCCTCTGTCTCTCTCTCTCTCTCTCTCTCTCTCTGTGTGTCTCTCATGAATAAATAAATTAAAAATCTTAAAAAAATATCTATATTTGAGGCATACAACTTGGTGTTGTATGTATATACATTGTATGATATATGTATACGTTGTGAAAGATCACCACAATCATGCTAGCGAACATATCCATTACCTCATAGTTATTGTTTTCTTTCTTTCTTTTCTGTGTGTGTGTGTGTGCGTGTGTGTCTGTGTCTGGTGAGAACACTTAAGATCTACCCTCCTAGCAAAATTCAAGTATATAGTATAGTATTGTTAACTCTGGTCACTGTGCTCTTATACATTAGACTCAAGAACAAGAGCTAAATCTTGGTCATCTTTATATTCCCAATGCCTTACCACAATGACAAGCATATTGTAGGTGCTTAATAAATATTTATTAAGTAGAAGAATGAATATGTAATGCTGCTATATTAAATAATGTGTAATCTGCTAATTAGTTTATATGTATATGTCTTATTTTCCCAGCTAGATTATAAGTTTCTTTCAGACAAGGGTATATAATGAGTAATGCTTAGGACAACTAATCTAGGTTTTAGATGATAAAAATTTTTTAAGTGGTAAATGAAGGTGGACTTGCTCTTAAATAGTTGTTTCTTGCTAATAAAACTTAGAAGGTCAAATATCCGTTAGAAGAAGGGCACCTGGATGGGTCAGTTGGTTAAGCATCCAGTTCTTGACCTCAGCTCAGGTCTTTTTTTTTTTTCTTCCAGCTCAGGTCTTGTTCTCAGAGTCATGAGTTCAAGCCCCAAATTGGGCTCTATGCTGGGCATGGAGCCTACTTAAAAGAAGTCTGGGGGGTGCCTGAGTGACTCAGTCATTTAAGTGTCTGCCTTTGGCTCAGATCATGATCCTAACTCAGCAGGAAGTCTGCTTCTCCCTCTCTCTCTCTGCCTGCTTGTGCTCTCTCTCATCAAATAAATAAAATCTTTAAAAAAATTCTGTTAATCATCAAAAGCAATAAGAAAGAAGGATCTTTTGAATTAAGGGATAAGACTTGTTTACTCTTCCCTGGAAGAAAATTGGGCGTTACATTAACTCAGATTTCCTGCATTTCATCAATTTTTCCTGTCAGAGGTGTCATGATGACTTCAGGGTTCAGAAAGGAGCTTGGGTTACTACTTGAACCAGTTTAGCATGTGTAACCATTTAAACCCAGAGAATTATTTGTCAAAACTACTGCTTTCAGTTGTATCCTTTTCTCATTTGCAAGTTCCCAGTGTTTGGAAGTAAGTAAAAAATCTCTCCCTGGGTGTTTGACCTAAACTGCTTTACACAAGTGTTCTGTTTAAAATGTGAACACGGGCAGCCCCAGTGGTGCAGCAGTTTGGCGCCGCCTGCAGCCTGGGGTGTGATCCTGAAGACCAGGGATCAAGTCCCACATCAGGATCCCTGCATGGAGCCTGCTTCTCCCTCTGCCTGTGTCTCTGCCTCTCTGTGTGTGTGTCTATGAATAAATAAATAAAATCATAAATAAATAAATAAAATCATAAATAAATAAATAAATAAATAAATAAATAAATAAATAAATAGAATGTGAACACATTGGCTTTAACATTTCTTTCCTCCGTCTTCTTTTTAAAGGTTAACAACATCTGCTGTAGCCTGAATTCAGCTCTTTGATTTATAAAATATATTGACTTTAAGGTGTCTTCTTCCCCCCCTTTTCATTGGAACATGTTTAGATTATTGCTTAGCTAGCATGTTACAAGGAGAATGAGGATATGCTGGCTCATAAATTCTGTCTGTCTTTTCCCCCAGAACTACAATGGTGTCTCCGACGTAGAGCTGAGAGTAGCACTACCAGATGGAACGACTGTTACGGTCAGGGTTAAAAAGAACAGTACTACAGACCAAGTATACCAGGTAAATTAGACTTGAACAAGTAGACTCATCATTAGATGGCTTAAAGCTACGGAAGATGGATTACATGAGTTAGTACATACAAAATGCTTAGACTGTCTATGTAATAAGTTTATTAAATGTTAGCTACTATCACTGATGTTATTATTAATGTGAAAGTACTTTGCTCTCCTTGAAAGAAAGATACAGTATATATCCTGGGCCAGAGTGGTTGTGATTAGCCCTCATTTTAATTGTAAAAAGTTTTAACATACATGAAAACAGAACAGAACCTCCATTTTTGCATCATTCATATTTAATAATCATCAAGATTTTGCCACATTTGCATTATATCTTCTTTTTTCCTTTTCCTTTGTTTAAATATTTTAAAGCAGATTCCATTTTTATTGGGCCTGTGTATATTTCAGTATAAATCTCTAAAAAAAATAAGGACATTCTTATATAAACACAAAGCCATGATCAGACCTAAAAAATTGACAGTAGCCCGGGTGGCTCAGCAGTTTAGCGCTGCCTTCAGCCCAGGATGGGATCCTGGAGATCCGGGATCGAGTCCCACGTCGGGCTCCCTGCATGGAGCCTGCTTCTCCCTCTGCCTGTGTCTCTGCCTCTCTCTCTCATTCTCTCTCTCTCTCTCTCTGTCTCTCATGAATAAATAAATAAAATCTTAAAAAAAAAGTTAACAGTATTTCCTTGGCATTAACTAATCCATTGTCAAATTTTCCCAGCTGTCTGAAAATGATTTTTTATAGTTGATTTGTTAAAATCTAGATCTAAACGAGGCTTGGTTTTTATGTTTGTTTTAATATAAAGTAATCTCCCTTCTCTTCCCCAGCTTTTTATTTCCATGTTATTGGTTTGTTGTGGAAATTAGGTCTGTGTTGCACAATGTCACACATTCTGAATGTATCTGTTTCTCTTATCTATGTCATTTAATACGTCCATCTTCTTACATTTTGCATAAATGGAAATTTGCTCTAGAGGCTCGATTAGATTCAAATTCAGTTTTTTTAAATAGACTACTTCATAATTGGTGATATATATGTACATCCTATTGCTTCTCAACAGGAGATATCCCACTTTTAATGATTCTAAGATTAATCAGTGGATTTAGGTGGTGATAACATGGACTCTTGATTGTAAAATTCCCCATTTATCTGTAATCAGGTGAGTGTATCATTGATGGTTGCTGCCTTAACCAGTGATTTCATTAAGGGTTGCAAAATACTGATTGTCTAATTCTGTCATTTATTCATATTGGTTAGGTAGAATTCTTCTGTAAAGAACTTTTCCTTACTAACTAAGACTATGTAGTTATCCAAAAATGCAGTTTGTAGGAAAGGGAGGATAAATATTTAATTTTCTTATTGCCAATTTCAGAGTAAAGAATTAGTGTCCTTGTTGATTCCAGTGATGTCCAATGAGATAATTATTTTTGTTTTGTTTTATATTATTTTAATATTGTGGGTTTTTAGATATTCCGTGTGATTTAATCAATAGCATATATTATCTTTGATGCTCACATTGTTCCATTTTTGGCCAGTGGAAGCTCCTTCATGTCTGCTTCTGTATTTTTCTGATGCAACTTATTTGTTTGTGATATAGCATTCTTGCTTTTTGGTACAAGATGTTCTGCCCTCACCTTTGTATATTTCCCATCCTAGTTCTAGAACCAGCCACTTTACTCAAGGAGTCCTGGTTTCTTTCTTTTTAAAGTTAATTTTATTTAAATGCAGTTAATTAACATATAATGTATTATTAGTTTCAGAGGTAGAATTCAGTGATTCATCCATAGTTTATAACACCCAGTGCTCACCCTACGTCATGCCCATCACCCAGTTACCCCAACCCTGTTTGCAACCCTCAGTTTGTTTCTTTTTTTTTTTTTAAAGATTTTATTTATTTATTCATGATAGACAGAGAGAGAGAGAGAGAGAGAGGCAGAGACACAGGCAAAGGGAGAAGCAGGCTCCATGCCAGGAGCCCAATGTGGGACTCGACTCGATCCCAGGTCTCCAGGATCACGCCCTGGGCCAAAGGCAGGAGCTGAACCGCTGAGCCACCCAGGGATCCCCTCTCAGTTTGTTTCTTATGATGAAGAGTCTCTCTCTGACTTGGTCTTGTTTTTCCCTCCCTTCCCCTGTGATCCTCTATTTTGTTTTTTAAATTCTGCATATGAGTGAAATCATATGATAATTGTCTTTCTCTGACTGACTTATTTAATTTAGTATAATAGTTCCATCCACAGCATTGCAAATGGTAAGATTTCATCCTGTTTGATGCTGAGTAATATTCTAGTGTGTGTGTGTGTGTACACACACCACCTTTTTTTTAAGATTGTATATATTTATTTGACAGAGATAGCGCTAGTGGGGTAGGTGGGAGAGGGAGAAGCAGGCTCCCTGTTGAGCAGGGAGCCTGACGTGGAACTTGATCCCAAAACCCCAGGATCTTGATCTGAGTCCAAGGCAGACACCTAACCAACTGAGCCACCTAGGCACCCTCTACCACCTCTTTTTTATCCATTCATTGTCAGTGGACATCTGAGCTCTTTCTATACTTTGGCTATTGTGGACATTCCTGCTATAAACATTGGGGTGCAGGTGCTCCTTTAGATCACTACATTTGTATCTTCGGGGGTGCTCCTTTAGATCACTACATTTGTATCTTTGGGGGAAATACCCAGTAGTGCAATTGCTGGGTTGTAGGGTAGCTCTATTTTTAACTTTTTGAGGAACCTCCATACTGTCTTCCAGAGTGGCTTCACCAACTTGCATTCCCACCAGCAGTGTAAGAGAAATCCCCTTTCTCTGCATCCTCACCAACATTTGTTCTTTCCTTACTTGCTAATTTTAGCCATTCTGACTGGTGTGAGGCAGTTTCTCATTGTGGTTTTGATTTGTCCTTCCCTGATGGCAAGTGATGTGGAGTATTTTTTCATGTGTCTGTTGGTTGTTTGTATGTCTTTGGAGAAATGTCTGTTCATGTCTTCTCATTTCTTGATTGGATTTTTTGTTCTTTGGGTATTGAGTTTGATAAGTTCTTTAGAGATTTTGTATACTAGCCTTTTAGCTGATAAGACATTTGCAAATATTTTCTCCCATTCTGTCGGTTGTCTTTTGGTTTTGTCGACTTGTTTTCTTTGCTGTGCAAAAGCTTTTTATCTTGATGAAGTCCCAATAGTTCATTTTTGCTTTTGTTGCCCTTGCCTTTGGAGATGTGTCTAGCAAGAAGTTGCTGCAGCAGAGGTCAAAGAGGTTGCTGCCTGTGTTCTCCTCTAGGATTTTGGTGGATTCCTATCTCACATTTAAGTCTTTCAACCATTTTGAGTTTATCTTTGTGTATGGTGTAAGAGATTGGTCCAGTTTCATTCTTCTGCATGTGCTGTCCAATAATCCCAACAACCATTTGTTGAGGACTGTTTTTTTTTCTTTTGTCTTTTTTCTATTGGTTATTCTTTCCTGCTTTTTTGAAGATTAGTTGGCCATAGTGTTGAGGGTACATTTCTGGGTTCTCTATTCTGAGAAATTATATTTAAAGGTCATAATCTGGGTGCTGGATAAAATCCTTGCTTTTAGGCCTTTTTATTTATCTTTAACTTGATTTGATTAAGACTTTCAGTGGGACTAACAGGTTTCTGGATATTAATGTTTATTTTTCCTTTGTACCAAACAATGTTACCCATTCATTTTTAAAAAGATTTTATTTATTTATTCCTGAGAGACACAAATAGAGAGGCAGAAACAGAGGCAGAGGGAAAAACAGGCTCGCTGCAGGGAGCCCGATGTGGGACTTGATCCCAGAACTCTGGGATCACGCCCTGAGCTGGAGGCAGACACTCAACCACTGAGCCACCCAGGCGTCCCTGTTCCCCATACATTTACTCTTGTACTGTATACCATGGCAAAGGATATATGCAGAATGTGAGGTATTTTTGAAATTACAAAATGCTATGATGATTGTAAGGAAAATGTTAATTTTGTAGGTTGCTGATGTTTTGTTTTGTATTCTTTTTTTTCTCCCAGTATTTCTCTAGCAAGGCCAGTTACTTAATTTTTTGGCACTTTTCTCCTTTCCCTGAGACTTGTAGTTATAAGCCATTTTCCAAATCTTGAAAGCATTTCAGTTTCTGTTCAGTATAGAATGATGACTTAGAATATTTATAAAAATCTCTAGTTTCTACCTCACATTAGGGATGAACTTAGGTTTGATATGTGAGCAGATCTGGGAAGCAGGGTATAATTGTGTTTGATTTACTGAGACACTAATATTTAACAATTTTATCTTGTTCAATTAATACCTTATGTATATTGCAATTGATCTTGAAGAAGAATTGTACTATTTTGTGTTTTTTGAGTTTTGCTGTTGTTTGTAATCTCAGTTTTCATTTATTTACATAGTCTCTTTCAATTGCTTTTTGTCATATGAGCTCCTTAGAAAGAAGGACTAATACTTGTTTAATATGCTCTGTTGTCCTAACATTTTGCTGTTTTCATGTAGATGTTCATGATGATAATTCTTAGGAAATGGAGGTCCCTAACCTGAGGCATGGATCATCCAAAAAATAAATGAGAATAATTTGTGAAGCATGAACAAAACTGACAAACTATTTTAAACTCAAGAACCAAAGACATAGACTTTGTATGTTAACAGACTGTATTAAATGTAGGCTATACGTGTGAGAGTGGATATTTAAGAATTTATTTTCTTCTTAAGATCAGTTCTTAAACAAAATTTTTTTAAAGATTTTATTTATTTATTTATTTATTTATTTATTCATTCATTCATTCATTCATGAGAGACACAGAGTGAGAGAGAGACAGAGACACAGGCAGAGGGAGAAGCAGGCTCCATGCAGGGAGCCTGATGTGGGACTTGATCCCGAGACTCCAGGATCACACCCTGGGCGGAAGGCAGGCACTAAAACACTGAGCCATCCAGGGATCCCTTAAGATCTGTTTTTATCAAGCAGATGACTTAAAAGTGTTGTTAAAAAAGACCTTTGTTGGATGAAGTCATATTTCAGAGAGGAAAGATGATATTTAAGAAGAGATTACTATCAGCTTGAATTGGAGGGGAAACTCCTATTTAGAGATGATAGCTGTTTGGGTCAAATACAGGTATTTTTTTCCCCTTGTATTTCATATGTATGCGTGCATGAGTACATGTACACATACATACAAAGAATAGCTATCGGTCATGAATTTAGTTCATTTGAAAGTAAGATGGCAGAAGTCCTTCCTCTCCCCCAACCCTCCCCCCCCACACACACACATGCACACACCTGTCTTTTCCCACAGCATTGTCTGATTTATTTACCCTGAAATGCATCTATCCTGTTTATACAATAGGCTATTGCAGCAGAGGTTGGCATGGACAGTACGACAGTGAATTACTTTGCTTTATTTGAAGTGATCAATCATTCCTTTGGTAAGTGCCGGTCAGCCAATTTTAAGTTTTGTCTGTGGGTATTTTATTCTAATACATCAGTATGAAGCACCCAGATTGAAACTATTTGCCTAGAGAAGAAGAGCTTGCAGAAGGGGAGATCCCACTTATTAGGACTATCTCCCACAAGTGGACCAGGCAAATCCTATTAAGCCCAAGTCAAAAGGGTGTCTGATCACTGTCAATCCTTTTTCTTCTTTTATAAGTCCAACTTACTTACACCTAGTACTAAAACAGATACTTCATAGTTTTTTAAAAATCAGAGTTTCAAAATTAACATATTTCAATGAAATAGCCAAAAAGAGGGATGTTTTGTTTAGCCACAACTTGGTTTAGTGTGCTTTTATGCTTTTTGTAGGTAATTAAGAATAGCTTTTTATTTTCAGGAGTTAGAAAAAGCCTTTGCTTTAATGCATGTATTGAAGTTTCCATGTAAATAGATATTCTTTTTCTAGGAAATTTTATTGCATAGTGACAGGAAGTTTCTCATGTTATTTTATAAAAACTAGAAACAGTGGTGACATTGGTTGCATTGAGATCACAAAGAGAAGGATGTCTGAGTGCTTGCTGTGAATGTTGTAGATTTCCTATCGTTTATGGGTCTTTTCCACATCATATATATATATATGGGGCTAAGTCCAGAAATAACAGATAATATTGATTGATCACACCTTCCTCATCCAGAAAGGGGGAAAGTTTGGTAGGTTTGGGTCATCTTGCCATCCCTGGTCAGGGTAGAACAAGGTCGATTTCCTCTGAAGCAGCCATCTCATTATTCTTCATCTTCCCAACTCCCTGTGGTCTAACTAGGCAGATAGAAATGTGCAGAAGATTGCTAAACCAGGACACTTGGATTCTAATCTTATCCTTTTTTTCTAAGCTTTAGTTAAGAAATAAAATGGGAAATACTAAACCTTTTTGCAGTGTGACAAAGTCAAGTAAACATTAAGAGAAGAAAACTCTGAGCCTTTCCAAAGTGAAGTAACATAGAAATTAAACGTGGTAGTGTTTTATCGTGCTTGTGCATTGTTAGGAAGAAGAAGAAACATTAGTGGAAAAATACTTTTCTCTTTGATGAATGTCTTAGAGTTGGGGGTGGGGAATGGGAAGAGCCTTTTGGCTCTTAACAGTAGAAGCAGTTCATTGAGAATTGCCACGTGAGAGACTCTGAATGAACCATACCTGGGTGGGTAAGAGGAGAGGCTTGCTTTAAAGATGTCCAGTGGAAATTGCTGTAATTTACCAGATAATGGGTAAGATATCTTAATTGACTTTGGAATAGATGCTGTCAGCACAGTCAGCATGTTAACTGAAGGGTGTGTCATACAGGTGATAGATTTCTGTCACTTTGAGGCTCAGTTGGCCATAGTTATAGTTAGAAGGGATATATTTGGCTAGAGAAATAGTTATTTTGTGGTCCCATAGCAGAGCTCCTTGGTGACTCCCAAGCTGATGTTCTGGTTAAGGATAGCCTGTCATTCTTGATCTGCCTCACACAATTTGTGCTGAGCTAATTCCTTATGTATCTTTTCACTCTAGCTTTCTTTCTTTCATTCTTTTCTTTCTTTCTTTTTTTTTTTAATGTCTTCCCTTCAGTACGTAAGCTGGCACCTAATGAATTTCCTCATAAACTCTACGTCCAGAACTACACGTCAGCAGTGCCAGGCACCTGCCTGGCCATTCGAAAGTGGCTCTTTACCACAGAAGAAGAAATCCTCCTAAATGACAATGACCTTGCTGTTACCTACTTTTTTCATCAGGTGGGTGAATTGATCTTCCTGGAAAGGCTTGATTTCTTTTTTCTGTTTATATGTAGCGAATAATTTGCCAATATAGTGTGAATGCTTAGATAAAACTGCTTTGCCTCCTGGATCGTAGTTAAGTTGCATTTTAAAAATATTCTATCATGGGGCGACTGGTTGGCTCAGTCAGTAGAATATGTAACTCTTGGTGTTGGGTTTGTATATTTGAGCCCCATGTTGGGTGTAGAGATTACTTAAAATCTTTTTTTAAAAAATATTTTACTTATTTCAGAGAGAGAACGCATGTGTACATGGAGGTGGGGAGGAGAGGCAGAGGGAGAAGCTCCCCGTTGAGCAGGGAGCCCGATGTGGGACTCGATCCCAGGATCATGGGATCATGACCCAAGGCGAAGGCAGACGCTCAACCAACTGAGCCACCCAGGTGCCCAAAAATAAAATCTTTAAAAAAATAAATAAAATTAAAAATGTTCTATCCTATTTATGGAAGATAAATAAGTTTAAGAAGTAAAGATGTCCTGGAGTTAAGAATAAATTTATTAGAATGGCTCAGTGGTTGAGTGCCTCCCTTTGGCCCAGGGTGTGATCCTGGAGTCCCGAGATCAAGTCCCACATTGGGCTCCCTGCATGGAGCCTGCTTCTCTCTCTCTCTCTCTCTGTCTCTCTGTGTCTCTCATGAATAGATAAATAAAATCTTTAAAAAAATTAATTTGTTATTACTTTTTAAACAGGAAATGAGCATATGGCTATGTACCTATTAAAAATTTTTCATCAAAATTATACATAGAGTTTAAAGCCTCAAAGAGTTCTACACAGGTTATTATGTATTAGTTACCCCACTTATCTTTATCTCCCCTCCCCTTAGGCAAACATTTTTCACCTCCCTTAGCTTTTGTTTGTTGTTTGTTTTATATTTATTCCCATGTCTCTTTTATAACTTGGTTATATTGATCCTACTTGAATTTTCAGATTCAAGCAGTATCTCTTAATTTCCCACTATCAAAGATGTACTCTAGCTCCATTTCTTTCTCCATTCCCACTACATACCATACCCATACTGAAGTGTACTTTGCTAGATCATAGAGCTAGAACGTTGAACTAGTTTCTTGACTTCAACTCTGAATTTATTCTATTATGTAAATATTTTCCCTTAAAAAGGCTTTGGGGAATGATTTCTACCTTACCAGTCTTCTGGTAAAAGTTCAAGTGGCGGGGATGCCTGGGTGGCTCAGTGGTTTAGCGCCTGCCTTCAGCCCAGGGCATGATCCTGGAATCCCAGGATCGAGTCCCACGTCGGGCTCCCTGCATGGAGCCTGCTTCTCCCTCTACCTGTGTCTCTGCCTCTCTCTCTCTCTCTCTGTGTCTCTCATGAATAAATAAATAAAATCTTTAAAAAAAAATTAAAAAAAAAAAAGTTCAAGTGGCCCCTGCCTATTGCTTGCAAAAGTTGTCCTTGTAGTAAATCACTGCGATTGGATTCTGAAATGCCCTGGACAAATGATTCCATTTGTTCTTTCCCTTCCTTTTTTCTCTCTCCTACAGAGGAGTTTTCCCTTCTATTAGAATTCAAAAGTTTTTCTTGGGGTAGAGTGAGGTGGGGAAGGGGATGTAGCTAAGTCAGGAGTAGTTTAGAATTAACATACTATATCTAGGTACCTTCATGCCTATATCAAGTCCTGTTGGGGATTTTTGTTCTTGTGCGATCTCAGATTTATTGACTCTCTTCCAATTGCTACCACCCTACACTTCATACTTAAAGCACCATAGCATCATCAGTCTCCCTTATTTTATTCTCTCTATAGCTTGATTCATTTGGCACTCATGTATAAATCAGTCTGTCTTTTAAAAATAACACAAGTTTTTATTGCTTATTTTACCTCTAGTAGTCCTTAGTGCTATCCTTAAGTCTAAATTTCTGTGCCTGTTTTCTGGGATCCTTCATGATCTGTTAATTTACCCACCCAGCATTATATTTTGTTGTCCCCTGACACGTACCTTTTATTTAAATCAGGCAGATCTGTCTTCTGAGTGTATATAAGCTCAGTTGGCATTCCTGTTTACTGACTTCCGGTTTGCAGTTTCTTCTGTTCAGCCTAACCTTTGGGGTCCAACTAAGGCTTCCCTGATACATATAATTAGCAAAAAAACTCTGCTGTTCTTATTGAGTGTATTACTTACTATCTAAACCATACATCTTTGCTACCTCATTGTTACCTTTAACAATTATATACTGTTTCTCAGTGTTCTCTCATTGTTTCAACCTGTATAAATTAACTGGAATTTAAATCTCTTAACAGGAGAAACAAGATCCCTGATGTATCTAGAACAATTCTTGAGTACATTTAAGGCACTCTTTAAATGCTACTTATTCCAAAAAATATATCCTTGTGGCAGAGTTCACTGGTGATGATGATCATGGTCCAAATGGTTAAGAGTTGTTCTGAAAATGAATCTGTATCTCTTTATTTTTATCAAGAATGTGCTTGATGATGACTTTAATGTTCCTTTCTTCCCTGCCCTTGTTTTGGTGATAGGCTGTTGATGATGTGAAGAAAGGTTACATCAAGGCAGAGGAAAAGTCCTACCAATTACAGAAGCTGTATGAACAAAGGAAAATGGTCATGGTAGGTTTATGTCTCCATAATCTCTTTATAAAATCCCACTTCTTATCTCTTAAACCTGTTGTTCCAGTCATTTTTGAAAGATGTTACAACTGGTCAGTGGCTTAATTAATTTAAAAAAAAAAAAAAAAGGAGGGGGATATAGACCTTCATGTAGTAGCCCCCTATGTTCCTCCATTTAGCATATAAGAGGATATTTTCCTATATATAGATATAGAACTTTATTATGGACAATAATCAAACAGCATTATTTTTTGATTAAAAAAGTTCTAAAACAGGGGATCCCTGGGTGGCTCAGCGGTTTCGTGCCTGCCTTTGGCCCAGGGATCCAGTACCGCATCGGGCTCCTGGCATGGGGCCTGCTTCTCCCTCTGCCTGTGTCTCTGCCTCTCTCTCTCTCTCTCTCTCTCTCTCTCTCTCTCTGTGTCTATCATAAATAAATAAAAATCTATAAAAAAGAAAAAAGTTCTAAAACAAAGAAGTGCAAAACATTTAATATCAATTCTCTTAAGAGTTGATTTTTTTTTAGTTTGCCTTTTTTTTAAGATTTTATTTTATTTTTGACTTTTTTAAGATTTTATTTATTTACTTGACACACAGAACACAAGCAAAGGGAGTAGCTGGTGGAGGGAGAGAGAGAAGCAAGCTCCCTGCTGAGCAGAGAGCCTGACTTGGGACTAGATCCCAGAACCCTGAGATCATGACCAGAGCTCAAAGCAGATGCTTAACCAACTGAGCCACCCAGGAGCCCCTAAGAGTTGAGATTTAGATTTTTAACATTAGAAATGCTTTTATTTTGGCTCAGGTCATGGTTTCAGGATCATGAGATAGATCCCTACATAGGGCTCCATGCTCATTGGAGAAACAGCTTGAGATTCTCTCTCCCTCTCTCCTCTGCTTCCCCGACCCCCTGCATGCATGTGTGTGCTTATGCGCTTGTTCTCTTTCTCTGTCTCTCTCTCTCTCAGATCTTTGGGGAAAAAGTTATTTGTGGTTTAGCAATTGCAAAATTATGTGTCTTTACAACTTCCTTCTCTGCAGTTGCTTAAAACATGTATACTCAATGGTGTTTTTGGTTAGTGTGATATCTTAGAGCTGTTCTGTTTGATTTGATAGCTGCTGGCCTTATGTGGCTATTTAAATTTAATTTTAAATTCATTTAAATTAAATAAAATTTAAAATTCAATTCCTCAGGTGCACTAGCCTCATTTCAAGTGTTGAGTAGCCACATATTGCTAGTACCTACCATGTTGGACAGCTCAGATACAGAATATTTTCATCATCATAGAAAGTTCTGTTGGAGAGGGCAGTAGACAATAGTCCTTAAATGTTTTAAAATGAGTATTCAGTTGCACTTGCCATAAATACAAGGATAATTGTCAAAAGTAAAATTTGTAAAGAACACTTATGTAGGAATGCCTGGGTTGCTCAGTGATTGAGCATCTGCCTTTGGCTCAGGTCGTGATCCCGGAGTCCAGAGACTGAGTCCCGCATCAGGCTCCCTCTGGGGAGCCTGCTTCTCCCTCGGCCTATGTCTCTGCCTCTTGTTCTGTGTCTCTCATGAATAAATAAAATCCTTAAGAAAAACACAAACTTTCACTCATAACATTTTAAAATTTCTTTCTTGACAAATTCACATATAGTGGAAAGTTTTCCAGTTACAGTTTTTCATGATTTCACACAAGGCAGCTACTAATAGGTCACTTGAATTTCTTTTGTACCCTCTGTGTGAGCACTTTTTTTTTGAGGAAATATTCTCTTTCTAAATTAATTGGTTTGGAATAAGAATGCAAATAAGTCACTCATTGAACTCAGCCCATAATCTTATGTCTAGCTGGGATAGTTATTTTATCACTTATCTGACAACAAGTAATAAATCTGTTTGTCTTAGAAAACTGCCAGAGATCATGGAACCATTTACCACTGTTCATACCAATAGGCTAAAGTAGACAACACAAAAATCTTTTAAACAGAATTAATTCTTGGCAGAATTTTGGTAAAGAGAATTTTACTATGTGAGAAATAGGATTTTAAAACCCATTTTGGGATGGCTCAGTCAGTTGAGCATCTGATTTCCACTCAGGTCATAATCTCAGGATCCTGGGGTTGAGCCCCTGTGTCAGGTCCCATGCTTAGGGGGGAGTCTGCTTTTCCCTCTCCCTCTGAACTACCCCCCCATCTTTCAAATAAATAAAATCTTTATTTAAAAAAAAATTGATTTCCACCTGTTCTTTAAGATCATGGCATTGTCTTCTGTATATTAACACATGATTCTGACCAGCACATCTGCATCTTTTTGGTGAAAAGGACCAAATCCTAAAGGACCATCAGCCTCTGAAATACTTTGCCTTTGCCAAAGGCAACAAATATTTCATAAGGGCATTTGATAACAGCAGTATGGAATATAAATTGTTTTTTTGCACACGTGGTACTCTAGACACTATCTTTCATATATGCATTCAACAACGAATATTTGTTGACTACTAAGTGTGTGCTAGGCATAGTGGAAAATGTTTAAAAAATATAAGTAGGTTTGGGTTGTTCTATGGCAAAATATAGAAGATCTGAATTTAACAAGTATGGTAATCTACTAGAAAATTACTTTTAAGCTCAAATTTATATCCTGTAATCACTCAACTGAGAATTTAAGTACAAGAGCGCTTGGGTGGTACAGTTGGTTGAGCATCCAGCTCTTGGTTTCAGCTCAGGTCGTGGTCTCAGAGTCCGTATCTAAAGGTCATGAGCTCTGAATGGGTGCCTCTGCTTAAGCTCTCACTCCCTCTCCCTCTGCCCCTTCCTTCACCAAGCTCATGCATGTACGCTTCCTCTCTCTCTCAAAAATAAAAAAATGAATTAAAAAAAAAAAAACAAAACTTGTGTACAATTGATGTATCCCCCTTAGATCATTGGAATTGAGTATAAGATATGCTTAAACATTTATGGAATTCTGTTGTCTTGAAAACCTAGTGACAAGTGTGTACTAGCCCTATAATATTGCAATTAGATTTTAAATAAAATCCTACCAAAGTTTGAAAAGCTTGAATTTCATTCAAGTATAATCTCATGTATTCAAGTATTAGTGTTCAAGACGTTAGCCTACGCAGTGGTCATGTTCAGTACATTGAAACTTCCCATACAGATGGACCCTTCTGAGCCCATGCATCTTGATACTATTATCTGTGGCAACTTAATATGGTTGATAGGCCTAAGATCAGGCCAAATCACTACTATTAGTTGCCAAATCACCGTGAGACCTTCAATTCAGTCCACTTCTCAGTTTTAAGTTTTTTTTTTTTCTATAAAATGGGAATGTTCAGATTGCCAGCAATATATCAAGTAGACTTGACAAAATACTCCAAAATTCTGAAACATTCTGTAAGTTCCCTGTTTTCCAAATATAGAGGACAGCTTATATCTTTATCCTTTGAGCGTATCTAGGAATATAGAGATTTACTGAAAGCTGAGAAATACTACGTGAAAACCTTACATTTCCCATACGAGACTTTACCTCTGTCATCTGACCAAGGCCACAGGTGAAACCTGTTTTCCACCACATTGGAAACCTTAGTTTCCACTCAGGTTATTTTTTGAACTTAACACCGTTAGAAAGTCCCTTGAAGGTCCTTTGCTTTCAGGGACTACATTCTTGAATATAGAGGGATAAATCAGGATTTTGATTCAAAGGCAAGAGAGAGGGGCACATACTGTGTGCCTGATACTGTTCTAGGCACAATATGTACATTCTCATTTCCTCCTTAGAACAACCATGCATGGCATATGTTTTTCCCTCTAGCAGGGAAACGAAGTTGGCAGCAGTGTCCTTCATTTCCAGATGGTAGAGGGGAAGCCCCCAGGCAGAGTAACTTACACAAGGTCACAGAGATAGAGTTCAGGGTATGCATAGCTTCATGCCTCATCTGATGTCTTTTCCTAATCCCTCCCTTTGTCTACATGTTTCTCGTTTTGAGAAATAAAATAAAGCTCCCTATTAGGAATATGGCAGAAATATTTTTTAAACAGTATTGGTGCCTTTCAGAGAGGAGAACTCTCAGCAAATGTGTCATATGTGAGGTTGTTTTGGTAAAGGACTCAAGCAGAACCAATTCCAAGGCTATGTGATGATACCTCCCCAGCATTTGCAGAGATCCTAAGCACCTTTGAGCAGAATTTGCTGCTTACTGAGGATGCAAAAACTTTCCCATGACTGTTAGGGGAATGCCTTGGATTGAGCACTGGAGGGCTGCTTGCAGGACACTCTTCTTTTTCTCTTTAATACTTTATTGTAGAAAATTTCAAATATGTAAAGAAGTTGGAATAATAGTACATTTAGCCCCTATGTACTCATTACCTAGTTTCAGCAACCTTCCACTTTTCTGCCATTCATGTTTCATCTGTTTCACACGCATGCTTTTTTTCCCTTGGAGTTTTGAAGAGTAATTTCCATACACATCACTTCACAGGGCATTCCTGAGAGAGAAAATAGTTGAGCCCTCTGGCTAAGGATAATGGAGCCTTTAAAATTATTTTTTAAAGCTATCATTTATTGAATACCTAATTATGTACTAAGTACTATGCTAAATACTGGTCACAAATAACTGTGATATAGGTTTTATTATTTCCCTTTTCACAGGAGAGGAAGCCAAGGCTCCTGGGATTTGGTAATTTGCTGAAGCACAAGTACCTTGCCCAAGGTTACATAGTTAGGAAGTGATGCAGCCAGGATTCAAGCCCAGGGTAGTCTGAGTCCAGGCCCTTGACCACTCTTTATCCTGCCACCTATCTCAACTTTTGTTTCTGCTTATAACCCCAGAAGAGTTCAGTTCCATGGCATACCTGTTCTATATACCAAAATTTAGGGGCCAGGGATATCTTTTTGCTCATAATGCTAATGGAAGGGCCAAGCAGCATCTACTTTTAACCCTAGTACAGGAAGGATGATGAGATATGGGGTTGGAGTTGGGGTGATGGAAGGAGAAATGAGAAAAGAAATGATGCAAATCAGGTATTGTGGCACTTTTGAATCGACTCTGTTGCTATGTTCTTGCTATCATTTTATAATTTTTCCCCTTCAAAGATGCCATTATTTTACTTAAACAGAAATAAATACAAAATAGGGAAGGGAGCATGTGGTGTGATTTTTTTCCCCCCCATGGGCCTTTAAGTCTTTCCAGATAGGGACGCCTGGGTGTCTCAGTGGTTGAGCGGCTGCGTTTGGCTCAGGGCATGATCTCGGGGTCCCGGGATCAAGTTCCACATTGGGCTCCTCACATGGAGCCTGTTTCTCCCTTTGCCTATGTCTCTCTCTCTCTCTGTGTCTCTCATGAGTAAATAAATAAAATCTTTTTTTTAAAGTCCAGATAGGGCAGCCTGGGTGGTGCAGTGGTTTAGCGCCGCCTTCAGCCCGGGGCCTGATCCTGGAGACCCAGGATCAAGTCCGACGTTGGGCTCCCTGCATGGAGCCTGCTTCTTCCTCTGCCTATGTCTCTGCCCCCCTCTCTCTCTCTCTCTCTCTCTCTCTCTCTGCGTGTGTCTCTCATGAATAAATAAAATCTTTAAAAAAAAAAAAAGTCCAGATAATCTCCAGGGCAGTAGCAGTGGTCTTGGGTACCATTCATTGGTACCAGAGCTACAAGTTGCCCAGGGTCCTTTTTGTGCCTCAGTCCCTTTGTCTCTTCTCTCCTAGGCAGGTGACTCTCTAGTGTGTTCCAGTCTCCCTTCCATCTAGTGCAAATCAGCTAGTGTGCTGTGCCTCTGTCTTCTCTCCAGCACTTCCCACATGTCCTGAGTGCTCTGTTCTCCTGTGTGCTGGGCAGCTGGGGGTGTGGGGACTCAAGGCTCTTTGCTTATTTCATAGTCAGTCCCTGAGAGGAAACCGGGTCAGAGTCCATGCGTCTTTTTTTTTTTTTTTAAATCATCTTTTCCCTATTTCTCTTCTGCTCTCCTTCCCACTCATCTTTTACTCTCTCCTCTTAACTCAAAATAGTAAGTTGAGTGAAAGACAGGCCAGTCTTCACTGTAGAGGGGAAAGGACGAAGCTGAATTAGAGCCCTTTCTGAATCAGTCTTGTAGCATTTTACCTCTGAGGGCTGTATATGCCACTCAGTTTGGTCCACATGCTTTTAAGGAGGCACATGTATTTAGAGGCCATGGGATGGTGGTGCTGATTTGGGGACCAAGATTTTCTTTTCTTTTCTTTTTTCCTTTTTTTTTTTTAGTGGCCAAGGAGTTAAACCCGGCTTCTAATCCTGATTGCACCATTTATTATTACCTGTGACCTTAAGCAAGTCTCTTGTGACTCTGGGTCTAGCTTTAACAGTTTTTTTCAACTTAAACATGTTATGAGTAGGAGATTTGGGGTAACCTATGCCTTGTCACAGAGATCCTTGTAACTTTTGATTTGGGAGGAGACATGAGTTCCCTTTCCTTAAACATGCAGATTGGTTTGATTCCCATCTGGGAAGCAAGTGAAAGAAGAGACAGACCTAAAGGCCTTGTGAGTTCCTCTAGACAGAGCACCTCTTCTGGCTTCGTTTGTGTACTTTTTGAGGTAGAGAAAAGAGGTGGGGTTGGAAGTCTGAAGATAGAAGCTGGAAGTGGAACAAAGGATCAGCTCAGAGTCCTGGTTCTTCTTAGGGCTGAGACCAGAGCATGGTCTTCAGGTTACTGGGTGGGAGGATTCTCTTTTTTCTTTCTCTGTTGCCATACCAGCAGCCCTCCATGGTGGTTTAATACCACAGTAACCTGTTTCACCTTTTTTTTTTTTTTTTTTTAGTACCTCAACATGCTAAGAACTTGTGAGGGCTACAATGAAATCATCTTCCCCCACTGTGCCTGCGACTCCAGGAGGAAGGGGCACGTCATCACAGCCATCAGTATCACGCACTTTAAACTGCATGCCTGCACTGAAGAAGGACAGCTGGAGGTGACAGTTCAGCATGGGGCTGGGACTGGGAGCACTAGGGACACTCTTGCTCACTTAACTTGCTGAGATTTTTGTTCCTAATGCGAGGGGAGATTAAATCAAAGCTATTTTGATGGGGTAGGTAAAACCATACTGGATCCACACTAATTCTTATCTTTCTGGCTACTCACACTGACTCTTACTCTTCAAAGTCTTTTCATTGGAATGATGCAGACAAGTCACTCATTTCTCTTCTGCTGTCTGGTTCAGAACCATCCTAGCTAAGCTTCCAGCATTCTCAGACTCACACTCTTGTTCTTCATTTGTTTAGAACCAGGTAATAGCATTTGAATGGGATGAGATGCAGCGATGGGATACAGATGAAGAAGGAATGGCCTTCTGCTTTGAATATGCACGAGGAGAGAAGAAGCCTCGATGGGTTAAAATCTTCACACCATACGTGAGTGGTAGACAGGGAGATACTCTTGGGGAAGGTAGATTGGGTTTGAAGTTCTCAGGCCTAATGCATAAATGAGAGCTGTAGAGATGGCAATTGTGTTTTGAACCCTAGAACCCCCAGGTATCTTCCTGCCTTTCCTGGAGGACCGATTTGACTCACAACTACCACTAGAAGGAGCCAGAGAATAGTAGATGAACCAGGCTTGTTTTGGTTGGTTGGTTGGTTGGTTGGTTGGTTGGTTGGTTGGTTTTGGTTTTTTGGTTGTTGTTGTTTTTGTTTTTGTTTTTTTTTTTGTGGTGCTTGTCAGGGTTTTTCTCTAGGCTGAGCAAGTTTGGAAGGTGGGGTTACTGTGGGCAAGAGTTCAAAGGCATGGCCCTGTGATGCCTGGTCTTGAGAAGTCAGTGTTGCTATGCTGTTTTTGTTTTTGTTTTTCAGTTTAATTATATGCATGAATGCTTCGAGAGGGTGTTCTGTGAACTCAAGTGGAGAAAAGAGGTAATTGTAAGCAATCTTGAATTGACTTTTCATTGTTTTGTTTGTTTAAAATAATAGGCCTATGGCCAAATACCTGGAACCTTCACCTCATCTCAGTCTTTTTAGGAATATTAGCTAGAGACTGTTTATTCTTCTAGAGAGATTATTCTTCTAGCCTTTGGATGCTGAATAGACTGTGCAAAAGAAGCCCTGCTTCTTCCCTCATCTAATGGGTAGCCATTGGCTGCAGGCTGTTCTATCTCCTGTGATTTCATGGACCCTTCTCTGCTGGGTTTTTTTTGTGTTTTGTTTTGTTTTGTTTTGTTTTTTAAATCAAATCACTGCCTTGTTGTTCCTGACCCAAAAGGGCAGCTGTCCTCAATGTTAGCTGTTCTGACTAGAACGGAGTCATGATAGAACCTGTCTGGGCTAATCAAGAACGCATATGCGTGGGAAAGTTTCTGCTCCTGTTTTACTGTTGCCCATATATGCCAGTGGCAGAGCAGAATTTGGAAGATTCTGAATAATTGCTACTTATTCTCAAAGACAGTGTTTCTGAAGTTCAGAAGGTAAAGTCAGGATTATGAAAATTTATTTTTTTGGTATAGTAGGAACCACACTGGTCTCTGAGAATCAGATCAGGATTCTCTCCCAGCTTTTTTCTTCCCTGCAACATGGGGCAAATGAGCCTCCCTAGATCTATTTTCTTGTCTTTTCTCATCTATAAAATGGGAAAGCTGATCCAGATAATTAATATCTAAGCTCCTTTCTGGGTCTAAAAGGCTGTGTTTGTAGATGGGAACTTAGAGGAGAGGCCAATCAGATTGAGTAATCTAGCCATACATTTTTCTCTTTCTGTCTGAGGCTGGCCTCCAGGTGGGAGGAGATGCAGACACCTCAGGCTTCCCAGTAACTGTTCTCTGTTTTCCTTTCAGAACATTTTCCAGATGGCGAGGTCACAGCAGAGAGATGTGGCCACCTAGCCTTTCCTCACCCCCCCTTCTCTTCACCTTCATCCTCTCACCCCTTTCGTCTTCTATGTCAGACAGAGTAACCATTAACATAAAAGAAGAGAGAAAAGGAAAAAAGTCATTATGTTCAAAAGCCCTAAACTAAATACTATTAATAATCCCTCTGAATGTCATGTCTCTGGAATTGAGCTGGTAGAGAACAACAAATTGGTCAGCACCAGGACTCAGCTGAGTTAAGACAGGAAAATAAGCCCAACAACGCGCCAAAGGTATCTTTGTCCTTTCACCTGGGCCTCATACCAACAGACTCTCCTTGTACTATATTTTTAAAACTGGAACTATGAACTCCATCCATTTGCACTGTTCAGACATATATATGTATGTATGTAAAAATTATATATACACAAATTAGCTGCACGTATATACATATATATATTTCTTTTTAAATTTCATATTGATGGCAGTACCTTTTTTAGCTTGTGTTTTTACACACCTTTCACTAGAATTCATGACTTCTCTCTTGCTCTCTTTATTTTGAAACAAACTTTAAAAAGGAAAAAAAAAAATTTTACCAGGAAAATACCTCTCCTCATGAAGGACTCAAAAAGTTTACAACCTGCTTGGGTTTTTTCCCCCCTTTTTTGTATTGAGTGAAAATTCTGGCTCATGGGTTGCCATAGAGTCTGAGGAGCAAGGAGCATAGTTTCTTTATCTTCCAAGAGGCTGCTGAGGAGGAGAAAGAGGAGTGTCTCTCAAGGGCAGCAAGGCTTACAGATCTGCAGGGAGAGTCTAAAGACTTGGTGTGGTCCTTGATTCCAAGACAACTTTCCTGGTCCATCTCTCTCTCTCTCTCTCTCTCTCTCTCTCTCTCTCTCTCTCTCTCTCTTCCACTCATGGCTTTCTAGCCACATTCCACATCTCCTCACTTCCTGAGGGCCCCACTCCTGGGCCTCCACTGGCCTAGAATGGAAGGGAAGGCCAGCTCAGGAGGTGGATGCCACAGGAAGCTGAAACATTTTGTGGTTGTAATTTCCCATTTCCCTGCCATTTCTGAAGCAGGCTGAGTACTAGGGACCAGAGTTAAAGCCAATACCTTTAGGCACAAAGATTGGACTTAGGTAGTTTAGGCACAGAGATTGGACTTGGGTAGGGGAAAGGAAGGAAGAAACGCCTCAAGTACCTAAGCTCTTCCCTATCCATTCCTGACCAATAACCACCCATAACCATTACATTTTCCATGGTTTCCTTAAACAACCATGTTGCGGAGGGATCTGACAATATCCCTCAAGGCCTTGGGGAAACTTGGAATGAGTCAGTAGTCTGTGCCAACCAAACCGGTGCCCATCCAAGCCAGCTGAGGACCCAGGAAGGACCAGTAGGAATATGATTGATGTGAATTGGATCTCAGCTTTGAATGAATAGGAAACTGAAGGGAAGCCTTTTTGTCCCTCAAAGAGCTCCTCATCTCACCTTGCAGTTTGAGCTTTTGAGACCTGAGAGTTGCATTCTAGGACCCGAGGGCCGGGCTGACCAGGCGGGGCAGTACTCTCAGCCCCAGGCTCTGTAGATACTGCGTTGTGAGCTGAAATTGGGCTCTGATGCAACAGAAACACATCTGTGAGCCTTCTTTTCTCTTCTCTACCTTCTAAACAAAAACCTCATTGGGTGGCAGCTTTTGTCTAACTGGGAGGCAACCATGCTTGGTTTAACCACTCCATTGAGCAGTGGTAGGGTGGTTTGAAGTTTCTTTTTTGGTAATTTGTTTTTGCAGATTGTTGTGAGGCCACTTTTATTTTTCTCTCACTCTGTTATCCTGGCAGCTGCTTGCCCCAGGACAGTGTGGGATCGTACAGGACACTTGTCTTCCCTTTCCTTCTCCAAATCTAGGTAGAATCACAGAATGCAGAACGTAGGGATGCTGAATGTTTAAAGTTACAGAGAACGATCCTTGATTTGAAAGTTTTGATACAGGATTAAGTTCTTTTGGCTTAAATAAATTTAATAATGAGTCAAAGAGCCCTAGAAAAAAGATATGCTGATTCTCACTCCAAGATGCTAAAAGAAGTTTTTGGCACCAGTTTTGTTTAGACGGTAAACATAGCAGCAGTTTGCCCCTATTTCCTCATAGTAGGAGAAGAATAAACAAATCTGGAGGCCATGCAGTATCCCAGTTACTGACCTCCTATTGTGAGATGTGAGATGTGGGGGAATGCCGTTAGGATGGATGTCCTTGGGGTAGGTGGATGCTGCTCTGGTCCCTTCATGGCAGAGCATTCATTCACTTCGTGCTTTGGAGACTGGGCGAGAGCCCTGTGGGTATTGGCTTGTTGGCAGAATCTGTTTAGGAACAGCCCCTACTGTGGCTGTACCACTAGCAAAGCACCCATTTGCAGCAAGGAGGGGGAAGGAGGGAGCCCCTAGGACAGCACCTTCTCTTCTTCTACCCACAGCAGGCCTCCTGGACCAGGGCAGAGGTCCCTGTGGCTCCATAGGGTCAACATCTTTTTTTGCATGAAGCAGTGTTAGTGTGACACTCCTTTCCCACCTTGCTCTGTACTTCTTTTCCTAATCCCTGCTATCTTTCTTTGTCCTGGGTTCTGTCCAGGGAGCCATCTGCCCAGTTTTCTTTTCAGTTTGTCTCTGGTGAATAGAGGGACTTCCATGCCCCTCTGCTTTGCCCTTGCAGAGCCAGCAGGATCTTCCTGATCTGTTGTCCTTCCCTTCTGCACCCAGTTTCTATCCTTTTTGGTAAAAGCTCCCAGTTTTGTATAGATCAGGAGAAAATGCAGGCCCTGAGAAACCTGTCCCTGCAGAAAGGTTCCCTTGGGTCATTCTTTGGGCTCTCTGCTCTTTATATTTTTGTTCTACTCTTCCATTTTCTTGCCCTCCCCTAGCCCTTCACCTAAGCTCAGCCCAGGTGTGTGCTCAGGGCAGCTCTTAGGCCTGGCCCATCTAGTTTCATTCTGTCATCACCCAGGCCGGTAGCTAGGTTATCCCCTCTTGTAGCTCCAAACCTAGTGCTTAGAGCAGCAGTACAGGGCATTGACAGGAGGACACCTCTCTCTCAGAAGTTGCCAACCTATGGCCTGGCTCCTAGGAGGCAGTTTGAGGGGAACTGCATCCTGGCTGACCTGGAGTCTTCAGACCTAGAAGGACTACTGTGCCCCCTTTTTCTCTTCATTGTGCTTTCTGGCTAGATCAGTTCAGCATAGAGACCGTTTGGGCTGTTGGAGCCCAGTACATTGCTAGGTTTCCTTGCCAGGCTGATTGTGTCCCATTGGCTTCCTTTTGAAGGGAGGACAATGCAGTTGATACTCAGGAGAGAGGCAGTGGATTTGCTTCTTCAACTCCTGTCTTCCAGTTCCACCTCCTGCCTTCCTTTCCCCTAACCTGAGCATGTCATGCCAGGCCTCACTTCTACCAAGACAGCAGCTCACTCCTCAGCAATAACCTCAAGTGTGGGGAATGCTTAGGGTTATGGGAAAGGACAGGAGAAAGAGGGGAGTTCTGTGGGTTCGAGGCACTTGGCCAACTGCTAAATTGAACACCAGTTTTATATCATGCCCCCTTTTTAAGCCGGTGAGCTGGGCTTCAGTTTCCCCCAGGCCATGCATACTTTTAATTTATTTGAGAAACTCTTAATTGTATTTTCACTGCAGTATCTTGTATTTTTTATTTGTGATTTAAGAAATGTGAAGAGAAAATACACAGACACATAATGGCTAACAGTGTTTCTTTCATTCCTTGTTCTAGAGCTAACCACTCTAAAATTGTTTGGTAATGTCACTTAGTGTAATTAATTGTAACATATTCTTTTAAATAAATTGATTTATTGATGAAACTAGTCTATGCCTTCCTAGACTACAATCCTTTGGGTTGCATGGGAAACAGTGAAGAGGGACCTTTGAGATTGGAGTTAGAAACGTCAGTCTGAAAATGGGAAGGAACACCTGACTGGTTCTCCAAGTAGCTAGAGGGGCAGTTTTTTGAGGGCAGAAGAAGAACCTGGGAGGTCCCTCGCCTAAAGTTCAGTTTCCTGTGGCTCCTTTGAAAATGCCTTCTCCTCCTCCAGATGTCAGAGTTGATTGTGCCAGAGCCTCCAAATCCATGGTAAGACTCACAGGACTCCTCTTCCTCAGCCTGGCAGAGTCTTTGGGACAGATCTTAGTACTGACCCCCTTCCCCAGCAACATGATATATACTATTATTCAAGTACCTCAGGAGGCTGGTCTCCCGAATCTGAACCTTGTGAGTGCCGGCATTATAACAGGTATTCTGGGTGGTTCATAGTCCTTCCTCTGCCCACACCCTGAGAATGAAGGTAGTCCTGAATGTACTTTTATTTTACAGAGAAATCTCAGGTGCTGTGGCCTAATGACCTACTCCAAAGAGTACCTGCTCCTCTCTTTACATTAGCTCATGGGCCGAATCTGCTCTGGAAAGCTTAGCAGTTGTGTAAGGTCAGATATTTTTGTTATTTTTGTAAACGTTTTTTATTTTTATAACCCCTGACCATACGTTTTTGCTTCTTGATTGAAGACTGTAAAAGCATGAACTAGTTTGACATTTCTTTTGGCAGTTTAGGGAGAGAAATTTGTTCTGGGTCTCATTTACTCAGCCATCAGCATTAAATAATTGGAATCTGATAATGATGAAATAATTTTTTTTTCTTTAACAAGGAAAAAATCTGTAGAGAAATAGAAAGTGGAATCCCAGAGTTGGATTACAGAAGTTTAAGTCAACAGACATTTACTTATTGGCTATCTGCCACGCGTAGGGCCTCATGTTCCATAGCACAGCAGATACAAAGGCGAAGTAAGAGCCATTGTTCCAGCTTTCAGCCCAGCAGAGAAATGAGAGATTTATGGAATGACACAATACGCAGCAGTGGAAGGTTGAAGTGCCATAAGACTAGGAAAAAGAGAGGGAAAAAAAGACCTATGGATGAAAGAAACTAAGGAAATCTTCATGAAGAAGGTGGCATTTAAGCAGAATTCCAACAAAAAGGTTTTCTGCAAACTTTGTTGAGCTGTTAGGTGCCTAACACTTGTAATTGGGAATGAAGAGCCGTGGTGGGGAGGGGAAGGATCAAACATGTCCAAATGAACAATGAATAGTCCTATTTGATTAGACCTTAGGGATGTGTAGGAATAATAAGATGGAAGATGAGGCTTTGAAGAGCCTTGAATGCTAGAGTGAAGTGTTCTACATTTTTTATTTTTTTTTTATTTTTATTTTTTTAATTTTTATTTATTTATGATAGTCACACAGAGAGAGAGAGAGAGGCAGAGATACAGGCAGAGGGAGAAGCAGGCTCCATGCACCGGGAGCCTGACGTGGGATTCGATCCCGGGTCTCCAGGATCACGCCCTGGGCCAAAGGCAGGCGCCAAACCGCTGCGCCACCCAGGGATCCCAGTGTTCTACATTTTTTAAAAACAGCATTGTTTTTTTTTAATCAGCTGCACTTTAGAAACATTAGTGCTTCAGAATACATACAAAGGATCAATTAGGACACTGCTATGATTAGTTGATAAGTGGAGGCAGTAATAATTGAAAGGAGGGACATTGGATGTGAGAAAAAAATTGTGGAAGTAAAATCTTTTGTGATTTAATAACATTGAATGAATGTGTCAGGAGCAAAACACTCCCAAGGTTTCATGTCTAGATGGCTAAAAAATAGAAGTATTTAAGAGTTGGAAATAGGGAGAAAATATTTTAGCTTTGGACCTATTATGATTTAGGCATGGGTGAGAAATCTATATAGATATAGAAATACAGATATATAGGTATATAGATATATAGATATATCTATCCAGAAGTTACTTCTCAGTTATTTGCTGAGGGCCTTCTAATGCTCTGGGCACCGTTGAGGGTGATGCAGATACAGTTGTAAACAAGGTGGAGGATGGACTCAGTATCCATCCGTGAACGGATCTATAGAAGACTCCCATGTAGAAAACAGGTTGTAGGACGGCAGGAGGGAAACGACAGAAACATGAGGATACCACAGGGCTCTGGGGTGACTTTGGACTCTGTGGCCATGGAGATAGACAGATGTGCGAAGGTCAACAATATATTTGAGAGAGAGGACAAATAGGGCTTTGCACCTGGGTTGCCTAGGAGGTGTGAGAGGGTAAGCAGTAGTGCTGGATACCTGTGAGGAATACTAAGGGAGAAAGGCACTACTCTGACTGGGTTCAGGACAGAAGTTCAGTTAGAAACGCACTGGTGGGAGTCCTCATCAGTGGATGAGAGGATGCAGTGTATTGGGAGGGAGACCCCATCCATGGAGGGCAAGAGGAAGCTGCCTCATTACTCAGGGAAGAAGGAGGCCCAGAGGATGGGAATCTTGAAAGGACCAGATGCTTGGCTCAGGGTGACTCAAGTTGTCAGACTTGGAGAAGAAAGTGAGTCTTGGCCACAAGTGGAAACGCCTACAGTCGCAATACTAGAAGCCAAGGCTGTGAAGGCTTTGACATTTTAGCAGGAGAGTAAGAAGACAAAGGAAACCCTCCAAGTTGGGCTGGTCCTGCAGGGTCTCTGCCAGAGGAAATGGAAACACCTTGCCTGACGTTTGTGCATTTCTCAGCTCTCAAACTCTGGCCAGGGCATGGGGCTGCATTGGAGGAATTATCCAGGGCTTTTCCTGGCCACACTCTCATCCCTGGAGCCCCCCTGACTCAGGAGGATATTTTTTTAAATGTCTCTTTTCATTTCTATAAATTGGAAGGTTTCTCCCAATCCCTGCTATGAATCTGTCAGCTCCACTCTTCTTGCCTTAAATTCTTTTCCGTTTCCCTTCTTTTTTTTTGCTGCCATTGAGCATTTTAGAAGTAGCTAAGTTTCATGCTGCTTGGTCTGACTTAGGGGATCCTATTGTCCTCATTTCTTATTTCTACTGCTGCCCCATTTCATTACTGCTCAGAAGAGATGGTAGTGAGCTTTGAGAGCTAACAGAACTACCCTACTTTATACCCTTCCTACTCTATTTGAAGCTAATATGATGCCTGAGAAATTGGTTTATTCAGAATACAAGTTCGAAGTTTCCATTTCTGTCTGCAGGTGCCCTACGTTTTGCCATTAAAGTACCTGGAGATGATGGGCACTGGATGACGTATGGAATTATTGAACTACTATATTGTATACCAGAAACTATATAACACTGTGAATATACTGGAATTAAAATAATTTTTAAAAAGGACCTGGAGAATCCCTGCCCCCAAAATGTTTTCTTTTCCCCAAAAAACCCCTCTGTGTCTCCATCTTCATCATTCAAAGACTAGGATTTTCTCTCCTGCTTTTCTCTCCTGCTTCTCTGGAGAAAATCTGGCTAAAGTGTGTTGCAGAGAGGGGTGCAGCAGTGAGCAGTGAGACAATAAGTAGTTTCCAGTGTTTGGGGAGAGCTGCCTGAGAGCAGGGAGGATGCCAGGAGGAGGAGACTTCTGAGTCCTTTTGCCTCCCAACTCCCACATCCTTGAGAACCCATCAGTCAGTATGCCACTTGGGAGATGCTCTTCAGTCTAATATTCACCTTCTATCTTTCTGTCCTGACCCAGAAACTGCAGTGAGGCCATGGCAAGACAGTTCAAGGGAAAATTCTAGTGTTGACACCAACACCTGCTATCCTTGCAAACATTTTTGCCTGTCTGTGACCACACACACACACACACACACACACACACACACACACACGTATTTGAGATTTCAGATTCTTCTAGCCACATTTTCTTCCGAGTAAGGCCCCATGGCAAAACAGTTCAAGGGAAAATTCTAGTGTTTGATACCAACTCCTGCTATCCTTGCAAACATTTTTGCCTGTTTGTGACCACACACACACACACACACACACACACACACACACATCTGTATTTGAGATTTCAGATTCTCCAAGCTGGATTTTCTTCCTTCTGAGTAAGGCCCCATCCCTAATCTCTGCCAATCTAAGAGACTTTTTTTCCTGAAACAATGTCCACAGATATGTTTCTAGTGCACTTCACATGTTGCTTCTCTTTTTACTACTCTCAGTTTGGGGCAATTTAAGAGGTCAAGGTACAGGTCTGAGGTGCAGGTGAGCAGTGAGGATTTACACAGCTTTGTGCTCTGGTGGAACAGCTCTGGCCTAAGGCTGGCCGGGCTGGAAGGTAAGCAGGTGGGGGGGGGGGGGTGCTTAATAAGGGTGGGGGTAGCAGATTGTTGCAAAAAGCAAATGGCCCAGGTGCTGGCCCCCCCGGTGAGCCCCTGAGCCTAACCCCAGAGTAGTTTACAGAGAAGAATTTAAGAACCGAACTGGAGGGACCTTAGGGTTTATGCAATCCACTTTCCACTTGGTGGGACTCACTGCCACAGCCTGCTTGATACTTGTTGGGATCTTTGCCTTGGGTCAAAAAAACAGGTTGTTGACAACACCTGCTGGACAAGACCATCATGGGCTCTGGAGTCTAACGTACTGGGCCTCCTTCCTGCCGCCCATCCCTTTGTAATTCTAGGACTCTGGGGAAGTTGGTTACCCTCCAAAGACCTTATTAACCTGTCTGTAAAATTGTATCCTGCCTCCCAGAGTTGTGGCAAGATTAAATGAGGAAATGCACACTGACAGCCTGTAACAGAATCACAGAGCAAAAACTTAGCTCCCTGTATCCCCACTGGTAGGTGCAGGGGCAGCTCACCCCCATGAACAAGGGAGACCTGGAGATCAGGAACAAGAGAGTCCAGTCCCAAGCCTTCAGAGGGGCAGGGCTGGATATGGGAGAGGCCTGCTGCCCTGTTTCCTTCCTGTGCCTGGCGTTGCAGAGCATGTGGAACTAAACCCCAAGGAAGGGTGAAAGAGTGTCATCATGAGCCATGGTTAAGGTCTCTCTCCCAAATCTCTCCCCTCCCCTTCCCAGCACGCAAAAGTCCCTACCCTCAACTCTCCCAAGACTCAGTTGATGCTTTTAAACTTTTTTCTTTATTTAGACAGAAAAGACCAACTCTTTAAAAGTAAAATGCAATAAATAAATAAGTTAAGCATAGAGAAGTGTCTGAAACAGACTCCCCAGTCTCCCCTTACCACTCCCACCCCCCCCACCCATTTATGTCCCCTAAAACCTTTTCCTAAAGAAAATGATCAGGTAATAAACCCTTGTAACCCTCCCCACACCCATCCTCCCAAATACCCAATTACCCCCAAACCAAAGGGAGAAATCAAGAGAGAAAAAATCCAAGGGAAACATTGTCTAAACTCCCAGAAAGAGAGATGGCAGCGTCCGGGCCGGGCCGGGCTGGATAACGCACGGGTGGTAGTGGTATTTACACGGAGGGGACCAGCAGAGACTGTAAACATTTTTAAGGGTTTGGGGAGGTCTTTTCCTCATATGAAAGGAGGAGGGTCTCTGTGGCTGACTGGTGGCAAGGCAGCCCTCAGGGCTCCCCCACACCCTCCTTAGAGGGGGCCCATGGGGGAGGCAGTGAGTTTTAGGGCTGGGAGCCCAGGGTTCAGGGATATCCTACCTCTAACTGAGGGTGGTAGGGAGTTTGAGAACCAGCTTCTGAGAAACCCCTAGTATGGGGAAGAGGCTAGGGCAAGGGTGAGGTGGGGAGTTTGTGGAGGCCCCTCTACCCTTCCAGGGCCACAAGCCCGCTGGTGGGGAGGTGAGTGTGAAAGCTGGGCACAGGAGGTCACCGCAGGAGCCCCAGCAGAAGGCAGATACCCCGGAGCCTTCGGGCCTGTCCCACGCTCCCTCACAAAGGCCAAAAGGGCACCTGGGAGCAAACAGGCCCTTCAGGAGGGCGGGGTGGTGGGAGTGGGCCACGGCCCTGTTCCCCCAGGGCTGTGAAGCAGCTTTTGCCCCAGAGCCCCATCGAGGCCCGAGCAGGTGTGCAGAAAGGGCTGGGACCACGTGGGGCGAGGGGTTTGGTGCCCCTTCCTCTGGTGTCTCCAGACCTGTGAAGGAAGGAGACACGGGTGACGCTGTGGCCACAGTCCCCGGTGGGGAAGAGTGGCTGGGCTGGTGGACGCAGCCACCAGGAGGGAAGGGGACCGCCCAGAGAAGGCAGGGCGGCGGCAGAAAGGCCTCAGCTGCTGGACGGGGGCAGTGGTGGCTGGCGGGGATGGGAGGGAGCGGCCCACCATATGAGAAACCCAAGGATATCCAGAGGAGATATTCACACAGCCCAGGAGAAGGAGAAGAGCTGGAAGGTATGGTGACAGGGACTGGAGGGGACGAAGCAAAGGAGTGAGACAACAGGCAGGCAGGCAGAGAGAGCAAAGAGAAAGGAGAAGGGGCAGCAGACAGACGGACACCTGGAGGAAGAGCAGGGCAGCCAGGCTGGGACCTGGGGCTGGGCTTGGGGCCGCAGACTTGAGGGCTGGGATCCCCAGCCCCTAGACCGTGCTCTCATTCCTTTTCGGAAAGGAACAAAGAAAGCAAGAGAGAAACGCACAGAACACAGAGCACAGTCACCAACCACTGTTGACCAAGCACATCCCGCGAGCTGCCCCCGGCCCTGACCCTGGGCTGAGGGGCGCTTCCCTCCGCGGCCCCCTCCCCAAGTAACGAACAATCGGCTGCAAAGACAACACGCTCGTTCCATGCGACTTACAGGGGCCCGGAGCGGGGGTCCGGGGTGGGGGCTTCGGCCGACAATAGACACGGGCCCTGGGCAGGGGGGCCCCCAGGGTGGGGGGGATTAAGCAGCCAGGATTGGGGGGAAAGGGGGAGAAACAAAATGTGGGTATTGTTCTTGGGTTGTGTTTTTTCAGGGGTTTGGTCCAAAGGAGATCAAACACAAAAGTCACCAAAGCTCACAGCTCTGTGGCCATGAGGCCAGGGTCGTGTGGGTAATGGGTAGAGGGGACCCAGTTAGTGAAATGCAGGCCGTCTAGCATTTTGGCCTTCTCCACCTAACTGGAAGCTGCTCCCAGGAGGCCTGAAGCTTGGACTTCCCCAGTCTATCCTGTGCACTCTCCACTGTCCCATGGGTCTACACTACAGAAGAGTCCACGGGCTATGCTCCCCGGAGTCCAGGGCACTGAGGGCCCGATGTCCCCACCTCTGAGGAGGATAGACAGTCCAGGAGCTATGATTCTAGAAACCAGCCTCCTTACTTCCCCAACCTACTCCCCTAATTCCACTCCAACCCAAAGGAAAACCAGAAAAAGAGAGACACACAAACACATGGACACTGACCAGACAAACAAGACCAGATACTGAGGAAGACCTGGGGAGTGGACACAGATATAGACAGACTCGGCTCTCTCTGGGGTCACTGTGTGTGTGTGTGAGTGTGCACACATGTGTGTGTGAGAGAGAGACTGACTCTGGTGACTGAAACATGTACATGTGTGTCTGAGAGAGAGACTGACGTGGGTGACTGAAAGAGCAGAAGGAGCTATACCAGATCCCTTCAAGTGCCCAGAGTCAGGGGTGGGGTGGGCATCCCTGATGCTGGGGGGACGTGGGGTAAGGGACAGTCCAAGTGAGAGCCCTGGCTTCAGTGTGAGGGAGATGAAGAGGTCACAGGATGGGAACAGGACCCACCTGGGGGGCCCTCAGTAGGGCCGGTTGGCATCCTTAGGCCGCTTTAGCTGGACTTTGAGGCGTTTCATGCCAATCTGGAAACCGTTCATGGCCTGGATGGCAGCCTGGGCACTGGCCGGATTGTCGAAACTCACAAAGCCTGAGATGAAAGGGGCATAAGGCCCAGCCCAACCCCACCTGACTCGCCTGTGCTTAGGGCCAGAACCTGCTTTTTGGTTCCCCGGCACTGCCCAACTTCCTCTCAGGATCTTGAATGGCTGGCCCACAGCAGGCATTTGGTGGGTAGCTGCTGATGGGTAGGTTGAGTGAATGAATGCAGTGCAGCCACTCACATGCACTGGGACATTCTTTCCGGCACTCTTTGAGGGGCAGCCCTTCTCAGCCCAGAGAACTGTGAACCTGCCTTTTGAAAACACCCCTTGTGGCCCTTCACGACTTCCCACACAGGGAAGACCAAGGCTCCTCTCCCCTGAAGCAACCTTTCAAGACGAGGCAAAATACTATGCTCCCTAGGCCTTCCTCTCGGAAGCCAGACCTCTCATTCCTGAGCTTCTCCCAGGCCTCATGGAGCATGAATTTGACCAGTGCTCATAGAGAAGAGTGAGGCTGCAATTTTGGGAGAAGCTGGGCCTGGGCAGCAGCAGTATGTGATGCCAAGAGGATAAGAAAGGTTCTTTCCCACTCTTGATCATCTGGATTTCAAAGTTTGGGCCCACTGTGACCAAAAATGCCTTCAGATGTCTTGGACCTTGTCCACATTTGGAGTTTGGCAAAAATGTGCTATAGTTTATCTTTTGGATCGTCATGTTCTTACCAAAACACTTGCTCTGATTGGTGGCCCGGTCAACAAAGACTTTGGCTGAGATGACGTGGCCGAAGGGGACAAACATCTGGAGGATCTCTGAGTCTGTGAACTCCTGGGGCAGGTGGTAGATGAAGATGTTGCAGCCGTCAGGGCCTGGGTGGCAGCAGAGACAGAGGAAGAGCTCAGTGATTGGGCAACACTCCTGGGGCCTGGGCCCCACAGGGAATGGGCCGGGAGGACCCTCCAAACCCAGCCCATGGCATGCAGGCCGGGGCACCAGACACCTCATCCCCACTCGCTTTCTTTCCAGGTGTGGAGCGAGCGACAGGGAGCCCACAGCCCATGACAAGGGCGCTCCTATCCCTGGGGGCTCCCGGCCAGGAGGAGCAGTCTGGGAGGAGCGCTCAGGTCACACCTTCCCGTTGCTGCTGCTGCTGCTGCTGCTGCTGCTGCTGCTGGGGAGGAGGAGGGGGTTGCTGGGCGACCAGGGCAGGAGGCTGCGGGAACGCGGGTGCCACCAAGCTGTAGGCTGCTGGGTAGGCTGCTGGGGTGGGAGAACAGAGAACTAGTGGGGGGGTGGTCTTGAGATTCCTAACCTGGCCCCCAGGAACCCCTGACCAGTCCCACAACATCCAGCCCAGGCCAGCAAGGGGGATGGGCAGAGAGGTGCCACAGAAGGAGCCACTTGGACTCTGGGCACTGGCCCCTAACAGTAGGTCCCTTAGGACCAGGAAGGAAGCCCCAGGGGGTAGCTGGTGCCAGGGGCAGCTGGCAGGGAGCCTGGAAAGCCAGCCTGTCCCACACAGTCCCTCCCATCAGGGCTTGGGCTCCTCACCTGTGTAGTGCTGCATCCCTGCGTAGGCCTGCTGCAGGGGGTCCACGGGGGCCGCGGGGCTCTGGGCTGGGGAGAGCAGCACCGACTGTGAGGGGGGGCAGGATGCAGAGCAAAGGCCAGGCGGAGAGGGTGGGTACTGCCTCCCAGGGCCCGGGGGTGACAGGAGAGCATGCAAATGCACAGAGCCACAGGGAGGAGAAGGCAGAGCGTGGAGTGTGTGATTGGCTATGCAACTGCGGACTTCACTCAGCCTCAGCTTGATGGCGGGCAGGAGCATCCCTGCCCTAGGATGACAGGGCAGGAGAAAGACCTGATGACCCAGAGGCCTGGAGAGGGAGGCTGTGTCACGGCTGCCCACCGGCAATGGGAGCGGAGGCTGGGATAGTTGCTGGATGAGGGGGGGCAGGCAGAGACCCCCACCTGGGTAGGGGTGAACCCCGTTGGGATACAGAGCATCAGGGGCAGGCTGCCCGGTGGGCTGGGTAGGCACGGGGCTGTAGCCGTTGACGCCCAGGGCAGCAGGGATTGCAGACACGGGCGTGGCAGCGATGGCAGGAGGGGTGCTGGTTCCTAAGGAGGAGAAGGCGACAAAGACAGAGCAAAGAAGCAGGCAGACATGCACACACACACACACACACACACACACACACACACAAATGCAGAGGACCAGTCAGCAAGTCTGAGGGCAGAAGGGAGGAAGCAGGCCACTCTCACCCCTGAGTCCCTTCCAGACCCTGTGGCTTCCCTGAGCAATGTGCCCCCCACACACACACACTATGTGGTAGTTCATCTCACCTGTCCTGTTCACACCCAACCCAGCCTGCCTTGCCTGGGTCTTACCTGAGGATGGGGTGATGGGAGTGGCGATGAGGCCATTGGCATTGATGGCAGCCATGTGCTGCATCTGCACGGCAGCCATGGTGGCCATGGGGCTGAGGTAGGCACTGTGAGCCGCTACCAGGGCCGCCTGCTGCTGCATCAACTGGGGGAAGGGGAGGAGAGGAGGGTGGGGCCAGGTATCCCACACCCAATCTGGTTCCCCTCCCAACTCTGGGTGTTGGCCTTGGGAGAGTGGGGACTGGTCCTGGATGCCAGGAGGAAACAGGGATGGGCCAGGCCCAGCACCCCAGGGGTCAGTGCTCACGGCCTGGGTGTAGGCGCTGTAGGCTCCAAACTGCAGTGCGATGGGGCTGAACATGCCCAGCTGGGTAGCCACCTGCTGCATTCGGCGGAGACCTCGCTCCTTCTCCGTGTCAGCAAACTTCACCACCAGGCTGGATGAGGCACCCTGGGCATGGGCCACGCATGTGGTCAGAGGGACAGGATCAGGATCTCTCCTCCCAACAGCCCTCAGGGCCTGGCCTCAGTTCTACCCTTCCTGGCCCAGCTTCTTTGGGAGGACAGCCACATTGCACCTCTGTCACCGGGAGGATTTTAATCCCAACCTCCTCCTGTGCCAGGATGTGTGAGAGACTAGAAAAAGTTGAGAAGCTTGAAGGCGTGTGCTTGAAAAGGGAAAGGCCTACTGGAATCCAGAGGGCATCCCTGGCTTCTCTGTGAGGATTCTGAGCTGGAAGTTACCTCCAAAGAGGATCAAGCCACAGCAAACGTTTCGTCTCAGGCTGGTCTGCCAGGAAGCTGCCCTAGACCTGTACCGTGACTTCTATCCCCACACCCCAAACCTCACAGTGTGCTCAGAGGAGAAGCCTTAAATTGCAATACCACCCTGCACTAAATAAAAACCAAACCGAAGCACAGGGATTGTTGTAGAATCCTAGAGTCTAGAATGCAGCTCTCCATTCAGTGTTGCATCCCTTTGCCCAAGTTCCTGCTAAATGCTTGCTGGGCATCTGCTGAGGGAGCTTCAGAGTCGGCTAGCTCCGTAGGAGAAATTTATTCTGCGGGAAAGCCCTTCCACAGTGCAATCTGCTAATGTGCAGAGAGCATAAGTGTTCAGATGCCCAGCCAGGGAGGGTGGGGTGGGAAGATGAGAGAAGAGACAGGAGACAGAGTGGCCAGAGAGGAGTGCAGGGTATGTGGGCTGGAGGGGATGGGTGAGGTAGGGGTCGGAGGTGGGGAGCGGGCATCTAAAACATGGATGTGAGTGGGGCTCACCGGCAGGGTCCGGCTGCTGTGAAGGGTGTTGATGGCCGCCTGGGCCTCAGCATGGGTCTGGAACTTCACAAAGGCGCAGCCTAGAGTAGAGCATCCAAGAGCAAGAAGGAAAGGGTGAGTGCTCCCCGTCAAGGGCCCCCACGTCCTGTTGCCCAGAAGCCAGTGGAGAAGGGGCAGGAGGGCCAGAAGGCCTGTTGAGGAAGGGGCAGCAGCCAGGTACCTTTGCTGGTGCCATCTGGCCCCCGGAGCACAGTGCACTCGTCTATGGTCCCAAAAGGCTCGAACATCTTCCTGACGTCCTCATCTGTCTGCTGCTTCCCTAGCATCCCCACAAAGAGCTTCCGGTCTTCTGGGGGGTAGGGCACAGGATGAGGGGGACATTCAGGGTCCCCTGGCTGCTTTCCCAACTCCATTCCCCCTGGGACAGGCTGAAATCCTGCCCTTTACCCTCAGCAACTCCCTGGAGCTCCAAATATTCCCCTCCCCCGGGACTCATGCTTCCAGCGTGTAAAATCTGTGATGTTGGGGGAAATGGGGTACAGTTACAGAGTCCTCAGCCCAGTTCTGAGGGACTTGCACTTGCACTCCAGCTTCCCTACAATGGGCTGGATGACATCCCCTCTGACCACACTGACTTCAATCCCCACCTTGACTGGGAACCCTTTGGAACTCTCAGATTTTCTTTTTCAAGAGAGGCTGCACCTCACTGCTCCAAGCCCTGGGCCTGGGTTCAAAGTCCAAAGGTACAGAACCTACCTCCTCGGCTCTCGCTGTCGGCTGGCTTGACCTGGATCGGCCTGTTCATCTAAAAGGAAAGAAGAGAAGGCACTGCTGGGGATCTCCCCTGAACACCCCCCCCAAGAGCCCTCCCTAGGCCCGGAGCTGCAGAGGGGCTAGAGAGAGTGAACCCCAGGCCCTAAATTGCTGATGGGAAGGAAGGGATCGGGGTTTCATCTTGTTTAGGATTAGGACCTGAGGGGATTAGAGGCATTGGAAGGTGAGGATGTAGGGAGGATGCTCCTGGGGCCAGCTCCAGGCTGTGAGGCCCCAGGTGACTTGGCCAGGGTAAGTGATGTTTTCTTTAGGGGGAGAACGGAACTTCCTATAGGACATGGGTCCTGAGGCAGAGCCCAACTGAGGGGCTATTCAGCAAGAGCTGCCTCAATTTTACAAAGTAGGGGCAGCAGAGGCCACTCCATGAAGGAGCCCCAAAGAAGACTCTCAACCACTGCACAGATGCCCCGACTTCCTTCTGACCCCCAGAGGTGTGTCTGCTTCTCTATCTGCCCCCCTACACCCCGTGACCCCAGGGGGAAGGCTTACTCGGGCAGCACAAAGGGAGCAGATGCCCAGTCTCCGTGGCAACGGGAGAATGCGCGCCATGGCAACCGCCCACTCAGCCTGATTTATCCCTCCCGTCGCCCTGGCGACCGTGGTGACGTCATCACTTCTGTTGCTCCACACACCAGGAGAAGGAGTGGGGGGGTGGTGGGAACAGGGTATGCTGGGGGTGGATTCGGTAGGACTGGGAGGTGGGGGAGGGGCTCAGGACAAGCTTCCTGATTCGTGTTGAGCAGGCTCTGCAGGGCCACACTGTCCCCTCCCTGCCTTCCTGCTCCAGATCAAATCCTTGGAGTCTGGCAGCTGAGAGGGCTCTGAAGGAGGAGCTGCTGTCCCATGCTCCTTTGACATTCTCCCTGTACCCTCAAGTTCTCTAGAGCTCTCCCTTCTCTTTGCTCCTGCAGCATCTCCCTTTGTTCAGTCTCCAGTGGAAATGCAGACACCCCCCAGTTCCACTCTCTGTTCTTGTCTGGTGAGAGGGCTCAGCAATGACTCCAGCAGGTTGATTTCCTTAACTAGGGCAGGGGACATCTTCCGAACTGGAGGGAGGGGAACGACTCAGCATTTCGCGTCTGAGAATACTTGGCTTTTGAGGACTAGGACCATGGGGGCCGCACATGGTCACTCCACCCTCTCATTTGACGGGGGGCAGTCCGAGCTCCAGTGACCAAAAATAGATATTAAACAAAAGCAACCATTTATCTACATTCTGAGGGGGGCTACGGGCATCCTCAGGAAAAGCACTGGGTTGCGGGTCAGGAGACCCTGCTTCAAGAACTGGCTCTGCCACTCTCTAGCTAGGTGACCTTGGCCAAGTCACTTCTCTCCTGGGGCCTCAATTTTCTCATCTGTAAAACCGTGGGGGTGGGATCCCTGGGTGGCTCAGCGATTTAGCGCCTGCCTTCGGCTCAGGGCATGATCCTGGAGTCCTAGGATCGAGTCCCACATCGGGCTCCCTGCATGGAGCCTGCTTCTCCCTCTGCCTCTCTGTCTCTCATGAATAAATAAATAAAATCTAAATTAAAAAAAACAACAACAACAACCATGGGGCAAATCAGGTGGTGGCGAGTCAGGTTCCCTTCAGTTCTAGAGTTCCAGCTGTGGGTCTTGTGTGTCTGCTTCACACAGAGAAATGCCCCCTGCCCTTTCTCACACCAACCCTTTTCTCTGGTACGGACCATTCCAGTCAGTGTGACTGACTGGACTCTGTGGTGAGGTATTCCCAGCCCTGGATCCAACCTAAGCCCCACCTCCGCGGACACTCCTGTCCTGACCCACCCCCACTTAGGGATCTGAGAGCAGCTGGCTGGGGGAGGTGGGGAAGAGTCACCCAAATCCTCCAACCAATCCGCCCCCAGCTTTATCCTCCAGCAATCTGGGATTATCCCATGGAGGTTCAATCTCCTCAGGAGCCTCTGTGTGTGTGTGTATGTGTGTGTGTGTGTGTGTGTGTGTGTGAAGCCCAGGGCCCTCAGTCTTGAACCCTTCTCCTCTCTGTATTCTCCCTAAAGCAATCAAGAAGTGCCCCTGGGCACTCAGCACCAGCCATAACCCCTACAGCAGAGGTAGACTGAATTAGGGTCTGTCCACAGCCTCAGGGAATTCCTTACTTGACCCTAAACCCTTCCCCAGATGCCCCTAGGTATTTGCTATTCTAGTCCGGGTGGGGACCCTGAGGTCCAGAGAGAATCAATGCCATTCCCTTGCTGCATGGCGGGCTCCCAGGCACAAAAATAGCACCTCAATAAATATCCACAGCTGATGGGAATTTGCACAAAGACACACACAAGTGCATAGGCCGCAGTGCAGACCACAGTGACAGAAGGCTCCCCTCACTCCCTCACAGCCAGCCTCCCTCTGTGGCCCCTAGTGACCCAGGCCCAGGCTCTCCCCCTTGGCCTGGCACTTCCTGTGGGGAGCTCGGTCTTTGTTAGCTCAGCTCGGCACACCTGCCCCCTCCCCTGAGTCCAGCTGGGCCCTGTTTACCTGGCAACATGGAGTCGGGCACCTCTGCTCCCTAGCCACCACCAGCCAGGTGATAAGCCCTCCCCAGGGCCTCCCAAAGAAGAGGCTATTTATATTCCACGTATCACTGAGACCGCTCCCCACCGCCAGACTGGTCATTCATAAGGCCCTCATCCTTCTCACCAATAGCAAAGACCCCACTGCTCTTCCTGTAAGGAAGAGCTCACATTTCCAAAAAATCTAATTCTCCTGAGGTCACAGGTCTGCTGCCTGCCTCCCTGGCTTCAGGCTTCCTTCCGCCCAGTGTCCCAGACACACACAGAGTCCTTTCCACGGGGTCAGAATTCACTGACCAACAGTAAGCGGATGCAGCCCATTCCCCAGAGTGGGATTTTGGCCCAAGAAGAGCACATCGGGCAGGCTAGGCAGAGGTCCCTCCCACCACCACCTCAAGGAGGCCACACCCTTGGGACAGGAAGAATCCAGGGGCCTGTGGCATAGCCCCTCCTGGGAATGCTCCAGGGAGAAAAGGAAATGGGGCTTGACAGCCACAGGCCCAGCCTCCATTCTTCCTTTCTGCTGTGGAAGCATCATCCTGATATGGTGGCACTGGTGACAGAGACGGGGAGAAAGGAGAGAGGGCTAAATGCCTCCACTAAAAAAAAAGCCTGTATTAGGGCAGCTGCTTGGCGCAGTCAGTGGGGTGGGTGATTCTTGAGCTTGGGGTCATGAGTTTGAGCCCCACGTTGAGTGTAGAGATGACTTAAAATCTAAAAAAAAAAAAAGAAGAAGAAGGCCTATACTATATTAGGAGGGTTTGGAGATTAGATAGCAGGAAGAACTTCCCACAGGGCTGGCACACACACACACACACACACACACACACACACACACACTGAACAATTGAGGAAATAACGCTGCCAGGAGGGCAGGTGGCAGAGAAAAGACCTGGGGCATACAAAGGGTCAGGGAGAGTGGGCGCTGACATCTGCTCCCCAAAACGGCTGGTCTGCTCCCCTAGGCTCCTGGAGGACAGGAGCTCCATCCCCTGCTGGAGGTCCTGTCAGACCACTCTGGATCCTGCCCCCAGGCCTTGGTGTCACCTGGGAGCTCGCTGGCTGATCATTAACCAGGCATCCTTCTCCCTGGGCCCATATATATATATATATATATATATATGTATATATATATATATATATATATATATTTTTTTTTTTTTTTCCCCCAGGAACGGGAGGCAGAGCCTTTCCACATCACCAGGCCTGCCGCTGCCGACCACAACCAGAGCCCTGCCCAAGCGCGGGTACAGCTGGGGGGAGGCCAAGGCGGCACCCCTGCTAGCAAGACCAGGAAAAGCCGGGATGAGGCCATGGAGATGAAAACTACCGATTTGTCAGGGTCTCCACAGAGAACAGGAAAGCAAGGAAAGTTGAGATGTGACGTGATCGAAACCAGGCTTCCCAGGGCTGCGTGTGCCCACACCCACACACCCGGGCCACGTGCACACGCACGCGCACACGCAGGCTCCCCAGATCCTGAGCCTACTCACACACACCGAGGGTCCTCGGTTCCGTGGGCAAGGACCCTTCAGCTACCCTGCCACCGGCTAGGACAGGATGAACTGCGAGGGCTGAGGGCCACAGGGTGGGTGTCACAGACCTACCGAAGGCTTGAAGTTGGGAACAGCTGAAGTGGTCTCGATTTTCCTGGATGCCCCCACCCTTGTTGCCCATCTGTTTGGTCTATTTCCCTCCCAGGAAATAAAGGAGAATCAGCCCTTTTTCCCATTTCCCACACAGGGGAAGGGGTAGAGGTTGTGACACATGTGTCTCCAGCACCCAGGCTGGGCTCAGGAAACGTTTGCTGAAGGGCCGGATGGGGTTAGCTCTCAGGACTACTTCCTGGGCCTCAGGGGCAGGAGACAACAGAAGCAGGTAGACAGTGGAATAGAACAGGACAGCCTTCCCCCCCTGGCTGCATGGCTGGAGGCATCTCGAGATTCTCTCTCTCTCTCTCTCTCTCTCTGTCAGCCCAGGCCTGGGGCAATCAGCAAGGCTGTCCCAGAAGAAAAGCAACAGAGCTCAGACTCTACAGGAGAGAGGCCATGTCAGAGGGCACCTCTGCCACCTTGGACACCTTTGCGGGTCAGGCCTGATCCTCCGCAATGATGTCCACCCATGCCGTTGCTCGCACCCCCAGCCCGGGCCGGCCCAGGCCCTGCTCCACCCTGATGCCCAAAGCTCTCCCTGGGAGGCACCAGGTGAGTCCATCAGAGCCCAGCAGCCAGCACAGAGATGCTAGTCCAGCAGGCACCAGCCGCCCCTGTCACAACCAGACATCCCACCTTCAAGAGTGCCTGGGTGCCTCCTGCTTACTTTGCCACACACTTGGTGTTCAGAGTCTGTCCCCACGCCTCCCAACCAGCTCCGTTCCCTAAGTGTTGCCCCATGAGCAGGTTGGGAAGTGGGGAAGGGGCTGCATCTGCTCCTTACAAAGGTCACATTTGCTCTGCTAACCACTGCCTTTCTTCTCTCCAGGTAAAAGAAGAATGGATCTCCAGCAAGAAAGAGGAATGTTAGAAGGAGAGGGGGCTTCCTAGTGATGAGAGGAGGTAGAAAACAAGCTCCATGTCTCAGGAAGGTGGTGAGCCCCTGACCCCTTCCAGGGTCCTTCTCAGCCCTCTTGCCTTATAAGTATAGGACTCACCCCTGGAAGCGTCTTCTGTTCGTGCAGGGCACTCTGGGCCTTCAGGGCTGAATCGCGGGCACAGTATGTCAGGAAGGCACATCCTGAGGAGGAGCAGGGGCAGAGGAGATGGGGTTGGGATGAGTCCCCAGTGTCCCCTCTCTAGAAGATTCCCTCCACCATGAGACTGAGGACGGATTGTTTCTTCTTGCCGCCTTCTGCCTGCTGGAGTTGGGAGGTGTCTGAGAGGGAGTCTCTGGGTTACTGAGCTCAGGGCAGAGACCCAGAGCTGGGAGGTTTGTGTGGTGGTGGCACTGGGAGAGGGGGCTTCGTGTGGGGGCAGAAGGGGCCTGTGGTTGCCAGACAAGCATGTGTGCCCTGTGACTTCTTTCCTCCTTAGCTGGCCTCTTCCGTTTCGCCTTTGCCTCCACCTCCCTCCATCTTGCTCCCTGTCACCCCTCTCCTCTCCCATTTTCCCTATTTCTTCATCTCTCTCCAACTCCTCAGGAGGCAGGTACAGGGTGAAGCATGGGAGAGAGGGGAAGGAAAGGGAAGAGCAGTTCCCTGCATGTTCCCAGGCCAGTGGAGGGGGAGGCAGTGCCCCCCAGCCCCTCCCCCCAGCTCTCCAAGTCCTGACCAGGGCCTGACCTGGCTTAGCAGGAGCACACAGCCCTGGACAGGCCCAAGGAGTGCCTCTGGCTGGCTCTCTGAACTTCCTGCCCCACACTTCCAGATCCACACCCTGGAGCTTCCCTGCAAAGTCCACGTCCATTCTTGCCAGGTTGACCCCCACCCCAATAGTGTCTAAGGCTACTAATAATCTCAGGCGTGTGTGCACACACGCATGTGCACACACACACACACACACACACACCCCTGCCTGGCTCCTTATCTCCCAAGCCAGATCTCTTGGTCCCCCATCCTCCTTTGAGTTCACCCACAACATCACCCCCTCATCCCTGGGATCTAACATCTCTGTGTCCCCCAGGAGGCCCCCCTGAGGCCTGCATCAGAGTCCTCGCTTGCTCACCCTGCTGCTCTCTTATGGCTCCTCCATCCACTCCTTATCCCTGAACTCTTCCCATCCACATCAGCCCTTCCCAGCCGCTCCAGCCCTGCAAGCTGGCTTCCCTTCCTCCCAGTCTCCTCTCCCAGCCCTGCTGCCTCCGCAGCCTGGCCTGACCCCTCACCCTTGTGCAGCCCGGTGTACTTGTCCTTGATGACAGTCAGCTCGAAGATCCGACCAAACTGTTCGAAGATGGGCTTCAGGTCCTTTTCCTCCAGATGCCTCGGGATCTGCCCCACAAACAGCTTGATGGCATCCGGCTCCTTCATTGGGGCGGCCCAGGAGGAGGGGCCCAAAGGCCTGGGGGAGCTGCCCAGCGAGGAGGCAAGTGGCGGGGGCCGGAGCCCAGCCGGGGCTGGCTTTCCCTTTGGCCCCAACCACAGTGCTGAGCAGAGGGGCAGCGCTTCACACAAAGGAGGCCCAGGGAGTTGAGGGCTAGGGGTCAGGGGTCTAGGCAGACACTGTCATGCCACCAGGGGGCATAGCCCAAACAAATGATCTTCCTCCCCGAGATCTGGAAATATCCCAGGATGGGGGTCAGTGTGCTCAAGATCTGGGGGGCCAGAGGGGTATCAGGGACGCTGGGAGCTGGGGTGAACAGCTGGAGTCGGGGAAAGGGCCTGAGGAGGGTGATGGAGAAGGGGGCTGGGGGTGGCCAGCAGCGTGGGGGGGGGCACTCCTGATGTGGGGCAGGTGGAGCTCTCGTCGGCTTTCCCGGGAAGACACCTCCCCTGTGGCCGATCCTTCTGCTGGGTCCGAAGATCCCTGATGCCAGATGCTTGGTCTCTGATGGCGGCAGGGCTCTAGGGTTCCCTTTCGCCCTGCCGCCCCCCTTCGGGTCCTCCCCTCAGCCCCCCTCCCACCCCACCCTGGTCCCCGGGCCTGTGCTGCTGCTGGCTGCTCCCGCTGCTGGGGCTGCCTGCTTTCCCGGTCACCTGGGTCCCGGAGCTCTGCTCTCCGGCCGCGCTCTCCTCAACAAAAACCTCCCCCCTCCACACCCCCCTCCCACTCCCACCTCCTTTCCCCTGACATCAGTGATGTCAGTCTCAGGGGTGGAATACAAATTCTCTACCCTGGAGAGGGACGCACAATCCAGACGAGAGCCACGCCCTCTTTCTATCTCCTTCCTCTCTGACTCCTTTCCCGCCCCCGCCCCCGCCCCCAGAAGAGCAGCTGGTCCTGTTGATAATAACCCTTCCCCCATCTTACTCCCCAATCACGAGTTGGGCAAAACACTAAGATGGAGAATTTATAGAGGAGCCCTAAGGTGGGGTCCATTGTTCCGGGGGCTGGAGCTGTCCCCGGTGCTGGAAGCGAAGACCCAGGAGAGGGGAGCAGGGGGAGGAGAGGGGAGCCGGCATCTGGGGAGACTGAGTGTGGGGAGCCAGGGAAAGAATCCAGGGACAAGAAAATAGCAGAGAAACGGTTGGGCAGGTTGGGGGTGGGGAGAGGAGGGAGATGTAGATGGGGCGGGAACAGGTCTCAGAGCCTGGGGGAAAGGGCAGAAGAGGACCCGGAGAGGAGAGGTGGAAAGGGGGGCGGGGAAGGAGAGAGCGGGTGAAACGAGCACAGAAAGAGAACTGTGTATTTTCCAGAAAAGGATCCAAGTAAAACTATGTCTTGCTGGCATTTGCCAACGCCCCCTTCTCTCCCTCTGGGTGGTTTGTGTGTTTAAGTGCGTGGGCAGGGAGGCGGCGGTGGTGACGACTTCCAGAGCTAGCACTTCTAAGCTCCTTGAAGCCCAGGGCACTGGTTAATTCAACATTTCACTGTTTGGGGTCTAGCACAGTGTCTTGCTCATACGTAGCTGCTCAACAATTATTTCTTGAGTAAACGGTTGATGCAAAGAACCTCTGATAAGAGCAGATTCCTGATTCCTTTAGGGGAAGGAACCACAGTTGGCAAGCTCCTGTTTAGGGCAGAGGAAACCCAATTTCTCTTCCCTTTCCCCCCCTCTCCCAGTTAGGTTCCTTGAGTGGGACTCTCAAAGTGAGTCAGGTAGCCAAGAGCGGTGGGGGGAGCACATTTGGGGGCCATTATTATCCTGAACAACTATTCCTTTTATGGAAAATCTGTTTCGCCCCTAATCCCAAGGGAGCTTAATTCCTCCAGGCACTGGACCCACTCACAGTACCCTTCCAGGCAGGGAGTACCTGCTGCCATCAACTTTCCTGAACAGGACAGTCCTTGTGGGATGCCCTGTCTCTCGTCATTCCTTCTTCACCCCAGAGTGGGGCTGATGTCTCCACAGTGCCACTGGTGTCTCTGAAATGCATCCCAACTGGATCCCAGCAGCCGCCATTCCTCAGCTATCACAGCAAGCAAGCTTCAGGAAGAAAAGTAATAGTAATAGCCCTTAGATGACACTTAGGGTGTCCCAGGCACATTGTTCCAAGTGCTTTATATTTACTAATTTGTTTAACCCTCAGCACCACCCTATGATGTAGGTTCTACCATTACCTCCAAATAAAGACAAGGGAACCAGGGCACCAAGAGATAAAATGGCTTGCCTAATGCCACACAGCTAGAAAGAGGTCTCAATGAGGCTGAGGTCCCGTGAGACTGGGGTCCCTGGGAGGCTGGTTCCTGAGTCCTGACTTTAACCCCCACACCAAATGCTCCCTGTGGGAATGGGAGGAGTTGTTAAGCCTGGCTTTCTTCCTCTTATGTCTTCATTTGAGCCCTGTGTGAGAGATGGCCTTTCAACTGCTTGTTTCTCTGTTGAACCACCTTCCATCCCTCCTTAGTCTGGGTTTGAGTGTGTGTGTGTGTAAATACAATTACACTTCATGATATGGATGCCCAGGTCCCCCCAGTTGGGCCACTAAGATGGGGGTGGGGTGGGAGATGGTAGAGGACCCAGTACTGGGTGGTCAGAACACGTGATGGCAGTGCCAGGGAACCAGGAGTGCAAACACATCTGGAAAGTAACTTTCTACTCCCTACTCCACCCTCACTGCTCCTTTTCTTCCCTCCTAATCTGATCTTAGTATTTATGGAGATGCTAAACAGATCGTACCCTCTGAGGATGGAGTCCAGGAAGACCCCACAGCCCTGTTGATCTTGTTACTCTGTGTCTTGTCAGCAGATCTGCTGCCCTGCTGCTCATTCAGGCTTGAGGCTAATCACATTAATTGAGATATTAAACATTTACAAAAATGAATTATAATGAACTCTCCTCGTTCTTCCTCCCAATCAGCAATGGGGGTGGGGTGGGGAGACAGCTGCAGGCAGCAACATGCTTCCAACCCTTTGCTTACTTTGTGGTCCCCAGATGGAGGCTTCCATCTAAAAGGAGAGGCAGGGCTAAGGGAAGAGTGGGAGCTTGTGGCAGGCCATCCTTGCTGGGGACTGGGGGCACATCTCTGTCCTGTGCTGTAACTCCGGGGTGGGGTTAGGGGAGCCTTATAACTCAAAGGCCCATTCTGGGGGATGCTCTCCAGGAGGAAATGAGGATTCCAAGCCCTAGTTCTCCCAAGGTCCTTTCTCTTTCTGCCATCCCCAAGCTCACCTTCTTTCTTACTCTTCTGCACTCAATGCTAAGCTGCCCTACATAAAAAGATTGACTTTATGAAGGCAGAGCTCTACTCCTAATTTAGATTCTTAGAAAATGAATAATTGGGATCTTTTTCAGAAAGGCAAAATGTAGTGGTGGTTTATGTGGGCAGAGTGGCTAGTACCCAAACACTTGCTGGCCTCACCAACTGAAAGCATAGTGAAGCCACATGCAGCAGAAACCATGAGACTACATAAAGAATCTACTCTATGGTCTTCTTTTCCTTAAGTGGCTTCTGCCTCAGATAGCAAGTAAGACAGGCCAATACCATGTGGGATAGTGAGGACTGAGGTGCTGTAAGAAAACAAAAGTAAGTTAGAAGTAGCCTCTCTTATTTACACATAGTGGTATTTGTGTCATGGGAAGTGCTCAGTCAAGAAAGGCTTGGTTGATTCTCAAAGTGTAAGACCACAGACTAGCAGAAGAAGGACATTACTTATTTTATGCACAGGGATGGGAAGATGGAGAAATTTTACATATTTATGCATGTGTGTGTGTGTATAGATTTGCCAGTCCAGACCAGCAGTGTTTAATATAAGGCAAGACATAGATATAATTTAAATTTCTAGTAGCCACAATAAAAAAGAAGTGAAATTACTTTTACTGATAGATTTTATTTAACTGATATATCCCAAATATTACTCAACGTGTTTATATGATATATCCAAAATATTCAACATCATCAACATAAAGATGAATAAGATATTTTACTTTTTTTTAACTATACGTTCAAAATCCAACGTGTATTTTACACTTTTTTAAAAAGATTTTATTTATTTATTCATGAGATACACACAGAGAGATAGAGAGAGGCAGAGACACAGGCAGAGGAAGAAGCAGGCTCCATGCAGGGAACCTGATGCGGGACTTGATCCTGGGTTTCCAGGATCACCTACTGGGCCAAAGGCAGGCGCCCAACCACTGAGCCACCCAGGCATCCCAAGATGGTGCAGCTCTTTTTTTTTTTTTTTAGATTTTTAAAAAATATTTTATTTATTTATTCATGAGAGACACAACACAGAGAGAGATTGAGGCAGAAGCAGGCTCCATGCAGGGAGTCCAATGCAGGACTCTATCCGGGGTCTCTCCAGGATCACACCCTGAGCTGCAGGTGGCACCAAACCGCTGCACCACTGGGGCTGCCCCGATGGTGCAGCTCCTAAGCTAGTTGGGTTGCCCCAGTAGCTTTTCTGTGGGTGGAGGGGTGCGAAGAAAGAAGTCTGGCCAACAGGAACTATCACCTCCAATTAACCTTTGCTCCTGCCTGAAAAAAATCACTTGTGACAGATGGCAGCTTATCTACCTCTCTATTAACCCTTCCTCCTAAAAAACCAAACAGCCACAATGATTACTAACTTGGATGCGATTTCTGGGAAGAGTCCTGTAGCTCACTGCATAATCTATCTTCCGTGGTGTTTTCCTGGTGTGGGTACTGCCAACATTTTCTGTTCTCCTCAGTGTTTGCGGAGGATAGAGCTATACCAGTGAGAGACCCCCTCCAAACCATGGTCTAAATGCTAGGTTTGTTTCTCCTTGGGCAGTTGTTCTCAAATCTGAAGGACCTGCCTCCCTTGGGAGGTCTGGTCCCTGTCCCAGGGGGCCTCTGCTGGGCATGGTCTGGTGTGTGTGTGTGTGTGGACAGACAGGCTCCTGCCCTTTCCAGGCCTATTTTCAGTTCCCTTTCTTAGTTAACTTCCCTTTCTTAGTTAGAAACTCAAAGAACATACCTTGAAGACCAACTGTCCTTCCCCGCCTCTGTTCCACTGGGAGTGGGAGAGAGAATTGAGTTTATGAGGAGCAAGTGAACCTATATATAGTCAGTTCAAGAGGGAGAACCTTTGGCAGAATGTCCCCTAAGTCCTTTCCCGTTTGGTCAGTGCAAGGACCTTTCTTCCTTTGCAGAACTCCCCTCCATCCAAGGGATGCCTTCGTGTCACTAAGTATCAAGTTCGGGGGCGGGGGGAGATGGGGGGGTGGCGGCGGGAGTGGGGGGGGTGGGGGGGTTGGCTAATAAGCCTTCTGAAGGGGAAGGAGCTGGGTTTCTGCTGTCTGGTGTTGTCGTCCCCCTCCCTCCCGCCCCCGCAAGCCCCGGCCCATGGGGCTTCAACAGCTGCCAGAGAACGGACAGGGTCATGAATCAGGTTCTGTGAGACTTTGCCTTAGGAATTCCTTCGCCAGTTTTTCTCTGGAGTCGAGAAAAACAAAACTATTTGTGGTTGGGTGGGGTCAGGAAGGAGGCCTCCTTCCTTGCACGACTCAGCCAGGAAGTGAGCCCCCCAGTCTGAGGAAGGCGATCCCATGGAGGCCCCCCCAGGCTCGTCTAGAGTCTCCTCCTCGGCTTCTGCAAGCCCCCGTCTCACTTCTCCCCCAGGGACCACTCCCTGCGAGCAGAGCAGCCGAGGCCCCGACTGGACTGGGCGAGGGGGAAGGGGAGCGGAAGGGATGGGGAGGGGCGGGGCCTCCGCGCCCGCGTCCCCGTCGCCCTGACGACCCGGACAAGATGGCGACGCTGCAGGGCGGGCTTCTGGGGCCGGACCCTGGGGCGCTGAGCCCCGCGCAGCAGGAGCAGCTGCGGGACTTCAAGGTGGGTGCATCCTGACCCCGCGTCCATCCAAGTGCAGCCGCCCGGGGCGGGGGCCGTAGGCCAGGGTGGGGGAGGGCGGAGGGGCGGGGAGCCCGTCCTCAGGTGAGGGCCGGAAGGCCGCTGTGGGGGCTAGGGGGAGGGAGGGTCTGGGAGGGGGCCCGGAGGAGGGCGACGAGCGGGCCCGGGGGGAGCCCGTCCCCAGGTGAGGGCCGGAGGCCCGGGGAACCAGGCGGAGCCCTACGGGCCCCTCGCGGTGCGGGAAGAAAGGTCACAGGCACCCAGCGGGAACGGCCCGGGAGGACTGGCGGAGACGGTGACTCGGACACGGACGAGGGCTCCCGGACGGCGTAGAGCAGACACCGGCACAGTTAGCGCCGCGGCCCCGAGCCCGACGGCGCCCCACGGAGCTGGGCGGCCTGGGCGGCCTGGGGCTGCGGGGCGGGCGGCCGGGCGGGGCTGCGGGGCGGGTGAAGGCGTCAGACCTCCCGCTCCAGGGCGCGCCTGGGGCCCGCGGCCTTACCCCCAGGGCTTGCCCCCGAAACCTGCCTCCTCCTTTGCTCTCTTACCCCCAGATTCAGACTCGGATTGCTAACGAAAAATACCTGAGGACCCACAAAGAAGTGGACTTGCTCATAAGTGGTTTCTTCAGGTAGGTGGGTGTTCCCAGTCGGCCTTGACCACCAGTGGAAGATGCTACGAAAACTTGCTGCGGAGATGAGCGCCTGCTGCCCTCAGGGTCAGAGGTGGCGGACCATAAGGTAACATAACAACTAAATAAATACGCACACACACACACACACATATTTGGGTAGACAAGTATTTTAAGATTGAGTGTTTTCTGAGATCTGTATCATCCAGGGCATTCTTGAGTTATCTCTCTTCAGTTATCTGTAAATTCTCAAAAATATTAATATTCAGTCATTTTCGCTGTTAGGGTAAATATATATCTTCTGACTTTTGGAAGAGGTAATTTGGCATTGAGAAACTCAACAGGCAGCCATTGGGTGTAGAACACTATTTCTGCATCAGAGGAGCTTAACAAGATCACTAGAACTTAAAAAAAAAAAAAAAAAATCAGAGTCTGGCCCTTCTGTCCCTGAGAGCTTTGTTGTGGAAAGACGCCAATGGTTCGCCTGTAAGTCTTGGGGAAAAGACTGTTTTCCACCATATCCTGGGGCATGTTTTTCTTTCCCTTACATTGCCCTTAAGTGTGTCATTTGTTTCAATGGAAAATTCTCCTGATGGGATGAAAGGCAAAGAACTGTAAAAAAAAAAAAAAAAAAAAAAATGTAGCAGCAACAAGGATAAAAACAATAGAGCTATTTCCAATACTGTTTGGCTACAGATAAGTAGGCAAGGTTTAAATGATAATAATGGCTTCCAATTCCAGGCACTGTGCTCAATTTCATGAGCCCTTATCACACTGAACTGTAATTTCATTGTCCTCTTCTGCTTCTGTCCCTGGTCAGAATGCCAAGCCAGCGGAGCCATGTCTGTGTCTCTGGCACGTGCATAGCGTGCATAGTGCATAGTGTATGGCGTCTTGGTACTTGGGCTGATCTTCCCAGCAACGACAAAACACAGCTTATCTTCACTCCTGTTTTATAGGTGGAGAGGTGAAGTACCTTCCCCAGGATGCTGAACCAGGATCCAGACCCCTGGTATTTCCACTGTGTTGGGTTGAAAGCTCACAGAAGGGGAGCCAGAGGCAGGGCTCTTCTTTATCTTCTCAACAGTAGACCTGGAGCTGTGTCTTTTTTCCAGGCTCCTTTCTTTCTCGGATCTCACTGTCCTTGATCTCCTAGTCATTTCTCCAGAGGCTGCAGATTCTCACAGGGCAGATAGGGGATGGAGAAAGGGAAGACAGAAACTTCTCTGTGAAGGTTGGTTTTGTTTGGCTCAGGGCTAAGGCTTAGGCAAAAAGATGGTGTAGGGGTCTTCTGTCAGTGTCAGTCCTGGGGATCAGGCTATCATTTTTTGCACTTTTTCTTCTAAAGGGAAATAAAGGTTGACCTCATTCCTATCGCGGGGAGCTCCAAGTTAGGAATGATTCCAGCAGGGAGGTTGAGGATAGATATTAAAAGCCTGAATTAAATCACCATTTGCATTGTTCACAAACACAAGGAATGGGTAGTGGTGGGGACAGTGGTGAATGAAGAGGGTAGTGTTTTTAGTTACATGTCAGGGATGGCCCAGCTTCTCTGTCCAGGAAGTTTCCAGGAGGAACTGGGTGTCTGCTCCTGGCTGCCTCGAGAACAGCTTTCCTCCCTTCCTTATTATCCCCACTACCACCACCCCACCCACCAACCCCTCCGGCCAGGTAGGCCACCAGGCTCTCCCTTTGAAGTTCTTGAAGCTACCTACAGGAAATTCTCCTGCCCCTTTCAGGCTTTTCTCTTTCTGAGGTGGAGGTGGGAGGGGGAGAAGAAGTGTTTAAAGTTTGAGGGTTTGCTTTTGTTGTTTTTGGGGTTCCTGTTACTTCTTCAGAAGAAACTGGGATGAGTTAGAATCAGCCCCCCATCATTTATACTGGATACTTCAGACGGTATTCCCCTTAGGAAAAGAGGAAAGGAGAATAGGGGACAGAATTCTGGGCAGCATACCTGCCCTTATCTCTTCTGCAGGTCCCTGCACTAGACTTACTCCAACCCATTGAGGACCTCCAAGATGTTTTTGTTGGGAAGCGAGCCCCCTACTTGGATTTTCCAGATCCTATAGCGATTCACTCACAGCTCTTCAGGGTGTACTTTTCATACACAGTGTATGAAACTCTTAATACCTTGAATTTTGGACCTGAAAAATAGAAAGGGTAGGGATTTAACTTATTTTAGGCACCCAGGGATCTTGGGTTTTAGGCTGGAGATATGATCGCAAAGTATGAAATTGTAGAAAGACTTTATTAGTTATTTTTCTAAGTAGCCAGGCAGATGAACCTTCCCCAAACTTACTTACTTACTTATTTATTTATTTATTTATTTATTTATTTATTTATTTATTTTTTCCTTCCCCAAATTTAGAACTGATTATGTCATTCCTTAGCCAGAAAAATCTTCAGTGGCTCTATAGCAATGCCCCCCCCCCCACTTTTTTTTTTTTTTTAACATTCCGTTGAAATATAATGAAAAATGGCATATCCTAAACTGGGTGAACTTTTGCAAGATGAGAATATACATGGCACGAGGGTCCAGATCAAGAAATAGAACCTGACTAGCATCACAGACTGTCTGTGGCCTCTTCCAGGTACTTCCCCTCAAAAGGTAGCCAGTATCCTGACTTCTCTTGTGGCACAGATTTGTTTTGCCTTTTTGTACTTTATATAAGTGGAATTCTGCAGTATGTACTCTTTTTGCCTGGCTTCTGTTGCCCAACAGTGTCTTAGAGATCCTTCAATCTTGAAACTGCTGGGGATGTTCCACTGTGTGACTAGTGTGAGCTTTACCCATTCCCCTTGCTTTTTGAATTGATATAAATGTCTCTCCTTGGCCTTCCAGGCTCTCCATAGTAGAGCCCCTTTGCTCCCTACTGCTCTCTGTTCTGGCCCCCCACTCCAGCCAGATGGAAGCTCTGATCACTCCATGGACCTCCCCACTGACCCTGTCAGGGACACTGACACTTTAAGTGCTCCTCTGAACTCTGGGGATACAAAAGGTGGATATTCTGGTTCCTACCCTTGAGGAGTTCACCATCTATAGGACACAGGCTGTTTCCTTTGATTTCTTGATCTTTATTCTTGCCACTTCTCTGGGTCTGGGATGCCCTTATCCTGCCTGCCGAAACCCTGAGTGCACGGGGTACCAGCTGCTCTGTGAAGATTGCTGGGTCTCTGCTCTCAGAAGCCATCCTCCTTGTCCGTAGCACAGTGTTAACACCCTCTTAGAGCACTGCCAGGAGGTTCCTTGGCCTTTTGGACATTTGGGAACTTACCTGTTCCCTTTTACTTGACTAATTTCTCTGAGGTGGTGCTGTATTTTATTTTATTTTTTTAAATCAATCCCTCATATCTAGTATAGTCACACAGAATTTGTGCTCAATAATTATCAAGTGGAATTCAAGGAGAAGGAAGGCAAATTCTTAAGGCTTGGGAGGTAGGGGCTTTCAGGGCCAGGAAGCCTTCTTCCAGGCTGGTGGGCAGAGCGGCCATGGCCAATTGGAGGTATTGTAGAGAACACTGGCCTTGGAATCATAAGACCTGGGCTCTCTGCCTTTTATTTACATGCTTTGTGAACTTGGGCAAATGATTAACCTTTTGAAAGTTTGATTTCTTCATATGTAAAATGGGGCACAGTCGTTGCTGTTTCACAGGGTTGTTGTAAAATGAGACAATATTTGTGAACATTCTTTATGAACAATAAAACTCCATGCGAGATAAGGCAGTTCCCCTCCCCAGTGGCACCAGCGCTGCAGGCCTTATCAGTGTTCTGGTCAAGGCAGGTAAACAAGCAGCCTAAGTCTGCCCTCTCAGCTCTGCTGATGGCATTGCTCCCCCCACCTCGCCACCCCTTTGGGCACCCGTGGCTAAATGCAGTTACCAGCTGTGGGGTTGCATATGTGTCCGACCACACAGGAAGGCCTCGAGGACTAGGCAATGTGTCCTTCATCTTTACCTCCTGTCCCTAGCTTGGTCTCTGGTTCTGTGAAAATGTTTGTTGAATGAATGACATTCTTTGCCTGTCTGTGGCACAGCTGTCTTGTGAGGTGAGCTTGGTGCCATTTTTAATGTTTTGCCCTTTGCTTCAGAGCCTGACCTGAGGGAAAATAACGAATGCAAGGGTCTTGGTCAGGAGGTCCCCGGCTTACTGACTCCCAGAACGCTGTGTCTCAGGCCAATCTACTCCCTGAGGGTGGGGACCTGTGGCTGAGGCTGAGCGCAGCCTGCCTTCAGGCCTGCTTTATTCTTGCCCTTATTCCTATGTCTTCCAGAGAAATGTTTCTGAAAAGACCAGACAACATCCAAGAATTTGCTGCAGGTAAGTGAGGCAGTGTGTGTTGTGGGTGTTTGAGAAACCAGCCTAAGGGATATTGTTGCAGATGTAGACTCGGACAAGCCCCAATTCTCCCTGCAGAGTCTGGGGTGCTTCTTCACTCCATGTCACCTTAAGGAGCTTTTTTCAGAAGGCTACTTCATTGTCATTTCCTCAAAATGAGGACAGATGAAAAATGAGACAGAGCTTCCTTGTGGGGAGGGTTAAGAATTTTGAGATTCCCAAAGGAACACATTGGTCGCTCTTTACCTGGGCATCGTAAAGCAAGGTCCCCCAACCTTGCTATACCTGGGGAGCTTTTAAGGAATGCTGATGCCTGGGCCCAGCCCAAGAGGTTGGTGTTTCAGTAGCTCAGGTGGGGCCAGGCCCCACAGTTGAAAAAGTCCCCAGGTGACTCTAAGGGGTCAATGGTACTGAGAGGTCAATGCCTTAAGGTCAGTGGTACTGAGAGGGAAGGGCTGAGCTGGCTGCTTCCTTGGGTCCTGTTGGCCCAGGGACGTAGTTCTGGCCTTGCACCATTTCTAACTGAATTTGATGTGTCTGCTGCCACAGCAGATGATGCCTCTGGTTCACATTATGCTGGGTGTATAAAAACTCCTCTGTCGTCATCGTGTGAGAGCCTGGCTCTCCTCTGAGAGGATATTCTCAGAGAGGAGAGGGCGTGATATCTCAGAGATGAGCTGGCAAGCTGAGCTGAGCTGAGAATAACATTTGGCATTTATTTGGGCCTCAGGATGGGCTGGGAGGAGAAAACCCAGAGATCCCTCGGCCCTCTGATGGCTCTTGTGCATCAGGAAGCTGAGGAACTGCAGGATAGCGAGGAAGGGACAGGAGCCATCCTGTGTAAGCCCCTCTTGGGAACGCTTGAGCTCACAGGCTCAGCACCACTCCAGGCGGGGACAGTGACCACGGGATCTGCTGTGACTTCTAGTGTGTTGGAAAGCAGGGCCGCCTTGAACAGCCCTGCGAGGCTGAGCCATCCTAGCTCTTGAGCAGAGTAAGTGGTCTCCTTCCCTGCCTTTCCCCTTTGGGTTTAGATAATTTCTTCTTTTCGATTCTTATCCCAGACTATTTCACGGATCCAAGACTTCCCAACAAGATTCACATGCAGCTAATTAAGGAGAAGAAAGCAGCTTAATTAGCAGAATCATGATGCTCAGCTGCTGAGAGAGACCAGAAAGAATCCAGCCTTAGGGTGGGTGTTAACCTCACTTACAGACAGAGGCTTCTTTACTCTTGTCAAAATAAGCACTGGCTTCTCAGCCCAGGGTGTGAAAGAAACCAAAGGGAGAAGCTGCAGAGAAGTTTCATGCAAGTGTTTCGTTTTCTTGACACTATTTTGGGGAATTAGGGGCTGTGAAGAGCAGCCCGGGGTTTGTCTGGCATGTCCGTGGCAGGAAGAGACAGCTGTCTTCTGAGCCTAGTGAAACGTAGTCAGAGTGGAAGCGGAATCGTGTGGGAGTGAAGGGTGGCAGGGAAATGGGGGTGGGGCCTGCCAGCATCCAGACCCCGCTGTCAGACTGCAGAATATTGAGTGCTCCCTGCAGATGGCCTTTTCCTTCTTCCCTGGTGCTGGGAGCAGAGGGGGTTCCCGTTGCTTCTGGAAGGGGCGGGTACCATTTCCCTCGTTGTATCTCTTGGACTAGGGACTTTCCTGCTCCCCCTCATCTTCAAACCAGGCTCTACTGTGAGAGCCATCTCACATATCTCAGGATGATTTCTGAAAGGATTCTGCAGATTGGGAATTTTTCACGTGAGGTGGGCAAAAGCCACATTCCTGATTTCATGGCACCATTTGTATTTTGCAGGGTCTCCTGGAAGCAAGGGAGCCCTTTGTCATCATCAGTGTGTGGTTCCAAGCCTCCTTGGGCCGTGTCTGCTGTTGCAAAGGCTTTTAAAGATATTCATTAAAAACAGACCTTTCCACTCTTTCTGCTGTATTTCACTCCAAAGGAGGAAGCCATCCAGCACAGAGGGCTGTTGTGCCCCTCCTTTGACCTGAGAAGCCACAGGGTGGGTGGGCCGTCTGCAGCAGCCCATGGGCCTCCGCTAGGTCAGGGGCTGCTCCCACATGTGCCTCAACACTGTGTCCTCTCTGCCCCTCCAGGCCACTTGCTCCCAAAGCCAAGGCTGGACAAAAGAATGAGGGTGGGGATCCTGCGAGGACCACAGTTGATCAGGGTGGTACTGAAGCCCTGTCCACACTTTAGCATGGCTTGTTTGTTGTTTGTTTTTCCCATCTTCCCTCCTGGGTTACTGTATGGGGTGTACAGGTGGTGGTTTAACTCTTTTCTACCAGCGATAATAGCAGCTGGGCTGGAAAGACAGTAAAAAAATGAGATTGGACAAAGAAAACCCATTCAGGGCCATGCCACTTGTAAAATATGAATCTAACAGGTGACTCAGGTGGTGGACTTTGTTCTTGAGGATTTTTAGCAACAAGCCACCTATCCATTTGGTTTTCAGCTAACAGGCAGGGGAGTGGGCCAGTTGGCCTCTTGACATCCTTTCCAGGCCCAGAAGGCATCCATGTCTTCTGTGTTATGCCCCGTTTCTCTGGCCTCCACAACCCACTGTATGAAGGACCTCTCACCTATGTGTGTCATGTCCACATCACCATGGCAACAGAGGCTTAGCCCAAAGCAGGGGCTGTGTTCTTTTTCTTTCCCTTGTCCCTGTCCATCTCATTCCCGGCTACCAGCCCCTGCCATGGTGGAAGGGCAACAAAACCAGGTGGCAAGAGAACTATTAAATCTATGCATAATAAGCGATGTAGCAGGAACCGAAGAGTTGTTTCAAGTGCTTTCAGAATTACACTTCAGTGGCTATGGCTCTGACAGTGAGGTATCCCTGTTTAGAAAATCCAGATGAAGCCTTCAGCAGAAAACACATGTACCAAGGACCTCTGATGAGATGTGTTAAATTAGACTCTTGAAAGCTTTCCTGGGAAGAGAGGTCTGCAACAAGGTGGGGAAAGAACAAAGTGTTTTTCAGATGCTTGAGTGCATGATAAGATACTGCAAGAGTATAGTGGCTCATTCTTGGGGGGTTCCTGGTAGAAATAAGAAATGCATTTCAAAAAAAAAAACAACAACAACAAAAAAAGAAATGCATTTCAATTAGAACATATTTCCAAGCCAAGGAAAGAAGGCATTTGGCACACTGTCCAGAGAGCATCTGCTCTGTACGACATCGTGTGCCAGGTTCTGAGGGTAAGGTGGGGAGGTCATCCTGCCACGCGGTGCTGTATCGTCTGGGAGGAGATGTGGAACTTATCACCCCAAACTTTAACTGTCCGGATAGCTCACCTTTTAGACTAAAAGTGCCATCAGAACAGGGAGAAAAATCTAAAAATCGGACCTGTTCACTGTTGAATTCCTGACTGCTGGCCCAGTGTCCGGCATAGAGTAAGTGCTCAGTGAGCATCTGAAGAGAATGAATGCTCATATAATTGAGTGAGCAATCATGTTCTATCAGCCCCTATAAAGATTATAAAGCAGGATGCCTGGGTGGCTCAGCAGTTGAACATTTGCCTTCGGCTTGGGTCGTGATCCTGGGTTCCTGGGATCTAGTCCCACGTTGGGCTCCCTGCAAGGAGTCTGCTTCTCCCATTGCCTATGTCTCTGCCTCTTTATGTGTCTCATAAATAAATAAATAAAATCTTAAACTATAAAGCTACACAGCTCTGATGGATGTAGATACATCTACAGGAGGGGTAAGAAAGAATACCCAGTCTACCTGCAGCAGGAAAGAGAGGGACCTCAGGGAAACTGGCATGTGATGGGTGGGAAAGTACTTGCCAGGCAATGTGAAGAGCAATGTGGGGGGAGCCAGGGTATGGCAGGTGCTTCCATTTTGCTGAGCAGGGTGGTGGTCGCTGGCCCTGTTTGTCACCTGCTCATCCTCCTTACCCCTTTCTTCCTTGCTGACTGATCACCAGCTTTGTTGAGGGCAGCAGTGGGCTCAGCCCCAAGTGGTAGATGGTATTCTAAGCCAGCCACAGTACCACATTCCCTGGTTTCCCAGCCTGCCTTGCAAGGGGCAGCCATGTATAAAAGTGTGCTGCAGGTTTCTAGGAAAGCTTTTGCTTTCTTTTTTTTTTTTTTTTCTTTTTTTTTTTTTTAGCTTTTGCTTTCTTAACAGGAATAAGGGGATGGAGGATGATAGATTAAGTCGGTGTAGCCTTCCCTTTACCCACCTTTCTGTTGTGACCCTGAATGTAATGTCTAGAGTCGAGTGGCCATGGTAAGGCCATGAAGTGACCAGCAGGAGGAAGACCGGCCGTCCTCCAAAGTGGCAGAAAGGAAAGATCAGAACACTGAGGCCCTGGTGGCGTCTTTGAGTACTTGAACAACCCAGCAAATGCCTGCCTTCAGACTTGTTGACAAGTGGGAAAAATACATCTCTAATTTGTTTTGAAAGCATACCGGTGTTTAATCCCGACCCACCACTTACTAGATGTGTGGCCTTGGCCAAGCCACTTTTCTTGTGAGGTTTCATATGTAAACCAAGACATGTAATTACCAGCTCTCAGGGCTGCTGGGTTAGGAACGAAGGAGGGGCAGTGCCTGACACATGGGCAGTGTTCACAGGGGGCTCTGACTGGAGGTGGGCACGATGCAGGGAGAAGAGGCCAGACAGGAAGATGGGACCAATTGTGAGGAGCATCACACACGAGGCACAGAAGGTTGATTTTTATCATCTGGGCAATGGAGAGCCAGCAAAAAATTTTAAGCCAAGAGGAGTTCCTGAAGAGATTTACATTCAGAAAATGCCAGAGTGTGGAAGACAAACTAGGGGAAACTTAAGCTAGAAGTGGAAAAACCCATGGTCCAAGCCATCACCAACCTCTCTCTGCATCTTGTCACTCACGTCTCAGCAGGCCTGTGCTGACTCCTGCCCACCCCAGCTGAGAGCCAACTTCACTGCCTGGAACAAAAAACCCAGTTCATAGCTGCTTAATTTTTCTCACCTGATAGAATGTCTGGCTGTAGGCAGAATTCAAAGGTTCAGTGGTATCAGTAAGGACCCAGACCAGGCTTCCATTCCCTGCTCCCCTCCCGCCTCAGCTGGCTCTGGCCTGTGGCTCACCTCTGCAAGGGGCTGCCTCTATCCTCCAACAGGGAGAAGGAAGTGGCCATGCCAGCCCCGTCTGTACCATTTTGTCAGGAAAGAAGGTTTCCCTGAAAGTCCTTTCCACCTGTGTTTCACAGGGCCAGATCAGGGTCCTGTGGTCCACCCAAGTGCTCCAGAGACTTCTAGAGAAGAAGGTGTCCAGAGGAGAATGGGGGTTGCTGGTGGGTCAGCCCCAAAGCTGTGTCTGCAGCTTGCTGGTTCCTTCTCCATGTCTCAGAATGGTTGCTTTTAAGGGGTGCCTGGGTGGCTCAGCAGTTTAGCGCCTGCCTTCTGCTTAGGGTGTGATCCTGGAGTCCTGGGATCGAGTCCCACATCGGGCTTCCTGCAGGGAGCTGCTTCTCTTCTGCCTGTGTCTCTGCCTCTCTCTGTGTGTCTCGTGAATAAATAAAGGTTCAGAATAAATAAACAAATAAAATCTTCTTTAAAAAGGGGGTGCCTGGGTGGCTTGGTTTTTGTCTGACTCCTAGTGTTGGCTCAGGTTGGTATCTCATGGGTCCTGGGATTCTCCGTGTTGGGTTCTCCGTGTTGGGCTCCATGCCTGCCAGGGAGTCTCCTGGAAGATTCTCTTCTGCCCCTCCCCCGATTTGTGCTCTTTCCCTCTCAAGTAAATAAATAAATAGAAAAAGAAATAGAAAACAAACCCAGATCAGAGCCTGCCTAAAACCCTACCAGTGGTCTTCCAGGCACTTAAACCAGGTGGCTCTCTGGGCTTTTCAAGACCCTCTCCATCCCTCAGACTTTTTCTGCCCCCTGCCTCCCACCTGCCCGTGTTCTAGACACACAGGTCTTTCCTCCCTTCTTCAGGTATACCAGGGGAGTTTGGGAGTTAGGGCCTTTGAACTGTGCCTGGATTTTTCTTCACAGGTCTTCACAGGGCTGGGGTGCTCTGCTCTGAAAGGAAGCTTCTAAGGGAGCAGGCCATGCTTTTCTCACATGGCACAACTCACATGGTTGGTTTAGGACCTGCCTCTGCAGCTTCCTCCTTTTCCCTCATGGCCAAAGGATGAGCAGGAAGGACTGCAGCAGGGATACTTGTCTTTCTTTTCTGGAAAGCAGGTCTTCCCTGGTACAGCCCCTCCACCTCTGCCAAGTCCCCCTCAAATCTCATTGGCCAGACCCCTTTAAGGGAGGCTGGGAAGTTGAGTCTCCAGCCAGCCAACAGTGCCCTGGAGAGCTGCTTGTCGCTTCCTCAGAGTCCTTTCCTAGGGATCTAATTGAAGTAGCCTCACCCACATATTTTTAATACTTAATTTAAAAAGATGTCTAATTAGGGATCCCTGGGTGGCGCAGCGCTTTGGCGCTTGCCTTTGGCCCAGGGCGCGATCCTGGAGACCCGGGATCGAATCCCACGTCAGGCTCCCGGTGCATGGAGCCTGCTTCTCCCTCTGCCTATGTCTCTGCCTCTCTCTCTGTCTCTCTGTGACTATCATAAATAAATAAAAAATTAAAAAAAATTAAAAAAAGATGTCTAATTAAAAAAAAAGTCCACCCCCACCCGCCCTGGTCGTCTTCTCTCATACACTGTCTTCTTCACAACATCTGTCACTGTGATCTTGTCTGCTGTCTGTGGCCTGGAGAATGCGAGCTGTGGCGAGAGCTGGCCTGGTCAGCCGTGTTTGTCACCCGGGGCCACACAGTGGAGCCTGGGACTCAGCTGCCCAGAGTGCATTTGCTGTGTGAAGGCGACCTGCATGGGGGCAGGGCTTCAGGAGATGGAGTCTTGAATTTAGGAGGAGAGCTGGCAGGACTGTGGTTCCAATGGGCTAAGTCATTCTAGATTCTAGAATGACTTCTCTGTTTCCTTCACAGGCAAAGGGAGAGGTGTGGGGTTATCCTGGATCTCCAGGATCACACCCTGGGCCAAAGGCAGGCGCTAAACCGCTGTGCCACCCAGGGATCCCTGGTTTTGGGTGAAATTAGCGTGAATCACTGTGCTGGGGTCAATAGGAGTTGGATTGAGTGGAATTCTAGTGGTTGTGAGATGGGGATGTGGGTGTGGATGCACATGGCTTTCTGGGAGGATGGTCATTAGAGGAAGGGCACGGGTTAGAAGGGGAAGCTGGGTCAAGGATGGGCTTCTGTAAAGGGAGGTGCTGGAGCATACAGGGGCCTGGTGTCTTTCATCTTTTGAGATCTGTATTTTTAATTTTTAAAAAAAGATTTTATTTATTCATGAGACACACAGAAAGAGGCAGAGACATAGAGGGAGAAGCAGGCTCCTTGCAGGGAGCCTGATGTGAGGCTCCATCCCAGGACCTGGGGATCATCCCCCAAGCCAAAGGCAGATGCTCAACTGCTGAGACACCCAGGCATCCCATGAGATCTGTTTTACTTTCAGGCTAAAAACAGTAGGAGCTTTTTGGAAATGTTGCACAGGGCAGCCCCGGTGGCTCAGCCGTTTAGCGCCGCCTGCAGCCCAGGGTGTGATCCTGGAGACCCGGGATTGAGTCCCACGTCAGGCTCCCTGCATGGAGCCTGCTTCTCCCTCTGCCTGTGTCTGCCTCTCTCTCTCTCCTCTCTGTGTATTGTCATGAATAAATAAATAAAATCTTAAAAAAAAAAAAAAGGAAATGTTGCACAGATCAGACCTGATATCAGAGGTAATGGGGACCAACAGGCAGGCCTAACTGCCACCGTGTGACCTGCAGTGACCTGTGTCAGCTGGGGCAGTGGCTCTCACAGGCCTGCAGTGAGAATGCCCCCAGTCTCATAGCACAAGTGGAAGGGGGAAGAGCAGCATTCGTGCGAGGCCCTCTTCTTCTAACCAGACGGGCCTCTACTGCCCTCTGCTGGCCATGCCTGCAAAGCTGGAGACCGCCTGAGGGACAGCATCAGCAGGAGAGAAAAAGGGCTTAGGAAGGATGAAAGTAGTCACCAACTCACAGATTCCCCTAGAAGGAAGTTTCTTCAGAAGTTACAACATCCAGGGCCTTGTCTCTAGCAGTCCTGCTCTATGAGCAGCCTAGATGTTTCCTTTTTTCAAAAAAAGATTTTATTTGAGAGAGAGACAGGAGGAGTGAAAGCAAGAGAGCACGAGTGGAAGGCAGAGGGCAGGAGGCAGAGAGGGAGAGGGAGAAGCAGACTCCCCACCGAGCAGGGGGTGGCTCAGTGGGTTAGGCATCTGCCTTCCTGCGCAGGTCATGATCTCAGGGTCTTGGGATCAAGCCCGACATCAGGCTCCCTGCTCAGCAAGGAGCCTGCTTCTTCTCCCCACTGCTTGTGTTCTCTTTCGGTATCTTGGTCTCTTTCTCTCTCAAATAAATAAATAAATAAATAAATAAATAAATAAATAAATAAAATATTTTTTAAAAATGAGGGGGAAAAACCTTGCAAAGTTGATTATTCATTCATCCATTCATTTAGTCACTTAGTGCCTACTCATTTATTCAACAAATATTATGGTACATTATGTATTGAGGATGCAGTTTTGGGAATCGGATATTCTTTCCTCAGGGAACTCATGATCTAGTGACTAAAGACAGATACATAGATAATTATAAAACAGCTTCAAAGGTGAAGAGAAACACACAAGGCATGATGGGTGTGCAAGACAGTGCCTCCCAATGTGGATGCAGAATGCTAACAGATGGATCAGGACCAGGACAGGGCCTAAGTTCTGTCTAATACCATGTCTCTCATTGTCAACTCTGAGGGGTGATTTTCGTTTTCTACAAGGAAAGTTCTTCCTGAAGTCTTCCTTCACTTTTATCTCTCTGTTTCATACAGTTGTTAGGGCCTTGCTTTTCACATCTATAGAAAGAGGGATGTACTATTAGATGTTAAGGTTGAATATCATTGACACGACTGAACTCTATGAATGCTAACATTGATGTGTTAAAACATCTCCCGGGAGCAAGGCGGCATGTGCCTATGGCCATCCTTGGGAAAATTCAGCTTTAGGCCCCCGGAACCAAATATGCCTTACAAACAATTGCCTCTGCCTAAATGCTTGTTAAAAAACAACAGATTCTGGGATCCCTGGGTGGTGCAGCGGTTTGGTGCCTGCCTTTGGCCCAGGGCGCAATCCTGGAGACCGGGGATCGAATCCCATGTCGGGCTCCCGGTGCATGGAGCCTGCTTCTCCCTCTGCCTGTGTCTCTGCCTCTCTCTCTCTGTGTGACTATCATAAATAAATAAAAATTAAAAAAAAAAAAACAAAAAAAAACAAAAAACCAGATTCTTAGTGTTCTTAAACCATTCCTGTTCTCTTGGGTGGCTGAGTTTCTTAATCTTTAAAGGGGATAAGATGTCCCTTGTGGATTTTGTTGTGAGGGCTGGTACTGCACACCTGGGCATCCATACTTGTGTCTGGCCCATGGCAGGCCTTCATAGATAGCAGCTACTATTTCAGTGAAGGGCAAAACTCAGTGCATTATTTTCCTATAGCCAGGGGCGGCCCCTGAGGAGAGGTCACAGGTGTGGGCACCCTGGCAAGAAGAGGGAATAAACTAAAATTAAACACAAGTTGACATGTTGGAGTTTAGGACTATTTCATGTAGACTAAAAACTTAGAACTTTCTCAAGAAAGCTTCTTCAGGCCTCCGGACTTCTCTGGGGCCAGCAGCCACCCGACCAGTGGCCAGGGGCTGCAGGCTCAGCTAACTACCATGGGCTCTGTGTCAAACCAGCAGTTTGCAGGTGGCTGTGCCAAGGCGCTGGAGGACGCTGCCTGGGGAAGCAGAGGAGCCGCGGCTGCTGCATGGTGCTGGCATCTGTAAGTGGTTCAGCTTGCGCAAGGGGTTCAGCTTCCTGTCCATGATCACCCACGCCAGGATCGCGCTTGACTCCCCAGTGGATATCTTTGTGCACCAGAGTAAGCTGCACATGGAGGGCTTCTGGAGCCTGGAGGAGGGTGAGGCAGTGGAGTTCACCTTTAAGAAGTCTGCTAAAGGCTTAGAATCTATCAGGGTCACTGGGCCTGGTGGGGTATTTTGTATTGGGAGCGAGAGGTGGCCCAAAGGGAAGAACATGCAGAAGCACAGATCAAGGGGAGACAGGTGCTACAGAGGTCTAGACCACCATGCCGAGGAATGCAAACTGCCCCCAGCCCAAGAAGTGCCACTTGTGCCAGAGCATCAGCCATATGGTGGCCTCATGTCCACTGAAGGTCCAGGAGGCCCCCAGCTCACAGGGAAAGCCAGCATACTTTGGGGAGGAAGAAGAAGAGATCTATAGCCCTGCCCTACTCCCAGAGGCCCAGAATTGAGCTATAGTGGGTGAGGGTAATTCATTTGTGATCAGGAAGTTTGGAGGAGCAGGCATCAATCGGCAGAGTGGAGAAAGTGGGGACAAAGTGGGTAGGGGGCAGCTGGCTCTGCCGTACATCTCAGGCCAGGGTCCCACAGCATCACCCCCTCTTCCCTCTTGGCAGGGTTGGGGGGAAGGGGTGAGGCAAATGAACTACAACCGTGCTCTATCCAAATGCTTGCAGAGGGTTCTGGAGAAAATCCCTCCCAGTGTGCTTTACCTGAGTCTCCACCCTCAGATCTCCAGGTTTTGAAAGTGGCCTGGATAGGAAAGTTGTTTTCCTTTCAAAGAAGGACATGTAATAATAATTTTCCCATGCCAGAGTATAGAGATGAAGCATGAGACCAGATTGATGGGCCCAACCCACGAACCACTATATTCTGTGGGGAGGGAACCCCTAAGGGGTAAGGCAGGGTTTTTCCACATCTTGTCCCATAACCCACTCTTGGGATAGGGTGCTGAGGACTGGGTTGTGACAGTAGCCACAGGGATTGTTGGGGGAATAGCTACAGACCTCCTGCTCCTAAACTTAATCCCACCCCATTCTGGGCCGATAGGATTTTATTTATTTGCTCCCTTGGACAACCGTACCTTGGGCCCCACTTTCTCCAGGATGCCAACTGCACTAGCTGTGTGCGAATGACGTTTCTTGTGCATTTTAACTTTTCTTTTCATAATATAAATATTCTGGTTTTTGTATTTTTGTGTATTTTTAAAAAGATTTATTTATTTATTCATTCAGAGAGAGCGAAGAGAGAGGCAGAGACACAGGCAGAGGGAGAAGCAGGCTCCATGCAGGAAGCCCTATGCGGGACTCGATCCTGGGTCTCCAGGATCACACCCCGGGCTGCAGGCGGCGCTAAACTGCTGCACCACCGGGGCTGCCCTATTTTTGTGTATTTTCATCTTAAGGCCCTTGTTCCTGCACTATGTTCTCAGGTACATAAACAATCTCAGGGATAAGTCAGCAGCAGCTCCAGGTCTGCACAGGAGGAATACTTTTTTGTTTTATCACCAGGAAAAACAACTATTTGGAGTGCATAGCCTATTGAACTACCTCATTTTTGCCAATTAGAGCTGGCTTTTCTGCCATAGTGTTCTCTTGAAACCCCTCTACCTTCAGTGTTCCACGGGAGATGAGGTTTTGTTTGTTTGTTTTTAAATATTTTATTTAAAAAAAAGATTTTATTTTATTTATTCATGACAGATATAGAGAGGGGGGCAGAGACACAGGCAGAGGGAGAAGCAGGCTCCATGCAGGAGCCTGATGTGGGACTCGATCCTGGGTCTCCAGGATCATGGCCTTGGCTGAAGGCAGCGCCAAAATGCTGGGCTATCAGGACTGCCCAGGAGATGAGGTTTTTTTTTTTTTTTAATTTTTTTTATTTATTTATGATAGTTACAGAGAGAGATAGAGAGGCAGAGACACAGGCAGAGGGAGAAGCAGGCTCCATGCACCGGGAGCCCGACGTGGGATTCGATCCGGGATCTCCAGGATCGCGCCCTGGGCCAAAGGCAGGCTCCAAACCGCTGCGCCACCCAGGGATCCCAGGAGATGAGGTTTTAACTCAGTTGCCCCATGACTTGATCTCCTTCTAGTGGAATATTGGAAATTGGTCTGAACAGGAAAAGCTGGTACAGGAAGTAACGTTAGGAGAGGCCGCACCAGCTGAAAGGTGTGGAGGGGAAGCCAGGATTAGTCAAGAGGTGTCTATACATGTAATAAAGGATTCCTGTTCCATACTTCTAATCCCAGGGCACAGGACTCACTTTACATACCAGATACATCCTTCACTGGATTGGGCTAGGCCTACCATGCACAACAGAGAGTGTGTGTGTGTGCGTGCACATGCGCGTGCATATTTTATTTTTTTATTTTTTTTAAATCTCTTTTTTTTTAAATTTTTATTTATTTATGATAGTCACACAGGGAGAGAGAGAGAGGCAGAGACACAGGCAGAGGGAGAAGCAGGCTCCATGCACCGGGAGCCCGACGTGGGATTCGATCCCGGGTCTCCAGGATCGTGCCCTGGGCCAAAGGCAGGTGCCAAACCGCTGCGCCACCCAGGGATCCCCGCGCGTGCATATTTTATTTTATTTTATTTTTTTTTAATTTTTTTTTAATTTTTTTATTTTTATTTTTTTTTATTTATTTATGATAGGCACACAGTGAGAGAGAGAGAGAGAGGCAGAGACACAGGCAGAGGGAGAAGCAGGCTCCATGCACCGGGAGCCCGACGTGGGATTCGATCCCGGGTCTCCAGGATCGCGCCCTGGGCCAAAGGCAGGCGCTAAACCGCTGCGCCACCCAGGGATCCCCCGCGCGTGCATATTTTAAAGATGAGTTGGTAAGGATAGGTTTAAGAATAGTAACTCTGGAACCCATCTTGAGCTGCCCAGGGATGGAGTGTATGAAGCTAACTTTCTTAACCTTTATAAATTCTGGGTTTTTCTTGTTGACTTCTAGAGAGACCATAAGCCATGGCTTCCTTGCAGTGTCCAGAACCAGTGTCCTGCCCTGCTGCAGCAGTGATTAGTGTCATGGTAGCTAAAGGATAAAAGAAGGTTTTACTTAATATGCTATGAGATCACCACAAACCTACCTCACTGTGTTGAAATGGGGCAGATGCAATAGAACATATTGAGTGATGTGTGTCTGATCCTGGGTTCTTGTCTTCCCTACTTGCTGCCCCCTCTAGTGATTGTATTTGTCTGGGTTTTGTAGGTTTTCATGAATAGCTGATTGGGTGATTGCTAGGTGGCCTGGTTTGTATAAATATAATGTGTTGATCTTCTCCATGTTCTTTTGGGGTTTTATTGTTTACAAACTTCTTTTTGTATTGAGAAAAAGAGCCAAAGCATCTTTGACAAAAGGTTCTGCACCAGGAAAAGAAACTGGAACATAGCTTGGTGACCCCTCTTGAGGTGTGGCAGCCTTGGACTATTCTTTTGTGTTCCCTTCCCGTATTTCCTTTTTTGGGCCAGATCTTCTGTCCTAAAAACCTGACTCCTACCCTATCCCCCACTCCCAAGAAAAGGCCCCACACATACACATTTCACATTCTCCCTTGTTCCCAATCCCCTGTGTCAAGACCATTCCTTGATCTGCTTCATACTAATACACTTGCATTTGGATGGAACAAACCTACTTTAATCTCTCCAGGCTGAGGGTAGAGAAGCAACAAGGGGGGCCTTGAATGTAGAAAGTAGGGTTGGGAGACCAAGAAAGGAAGATGAATGTATATCCAAGTCATTCAGGAACTCTTATGCAGGTGCAAGAAACTTCTGTCAAAGTGGCCACAAGATTGTTTAATAGGAGATGGACGAATGTAACTCCATGTTTACTGCTAGAAACCAAAGCTTTGTGTGAAATCTTGAATTTATTGGGGGTGGGGGTGGGGGTGGTAGGAAAGCTATACCTATCTGTTCTTAACCTGATCCCTTCCCCTCATTTCTGAACTGCAGGAGACTGAGCCCTCTTGGGCTTTAGTGACTCCATCTCTGGGGAGTGTTTATTTGATGGTTGGTGTTGCTGTGCCAGGTACTTCCTTTCCCACTTGCTATTGTCTTGTAATGCACATGCTGACCCTTTTCCCTTCTCTTTTTACCTTGGGAAAATACAATGAATAAAAACTTATTAGTACTGAAAAAGAAAGAAAGAAAAAAGAAAGAAAAGAAAGAAAAGAAAAGAAAAGAAAAGAAAAGAAAAAAGAAAAGAAAGAAAAGAAAAGAAAAGAAAAGAAAAGAAAAGAAAGAAAAGAAAAGAAAGAAAGCTTCTTCAGAGCCCAATACAGTGCTTCAGTAGTCATACTTCTGACACCATCTCTCACAGCCCCCAGGTGGACTGGAATCAGGTCCTGCAGAAGCAGGACTTCACAAAGTACCTGATTCTTTTCTCATCAGGGTGGAGAAGTGAGAGCACAGATCCCTCAAAGAGTTACAAGGATGAGAAAGACTCTGGGGGCTGGGAGAACAGAATGCCAGCAGTTGTCTGGTAGCTGGAGGGTAGCTTTGTTGTCCAATTAGCAAGTACCTGAAAACAAAATCTGATGGAGAGGCTAAATCCATTACTGGATTGGAGAGGCAGTCAGGGTCTGGGTTTGACCAACGGAGTGCTAGAGGTCACTTGTGGAACATGGCTTTCCGGGTAACAAGGTAGATGGCACTCCACAAGGCTATTATTGCTCGATCTGTACAATAAAAAAGAAACCAAGAATGGATGATAGGGAGGCTGAGGACAGCTACCTTGATAAAAAGTTACAATTCCTTTCTGTTTCTACACCCTGAACCAGTCAGCTTTATTTTTTTTTAAAGATTTTATTTATTTATGAGAGAGAGAGAGAGAGAGAGAGAGAGAGGCTAGACATAGGCAGAGGGAGGAGAAGCAGGCTCCATGCAGGGAGCCTGATGTGGGACTCAGTCCCAGGACTCCAGGATCATGCCCTGAGCTGAAGGCAGACACTTAACCTCTGAGCCACCCAGGCATCCCAACCAGTCAGCATTAAAAAATAATTCTTTATTGAAGTATAATTTACTTACATTAAAACACCAACTTAAAATGTACACTTTAGGGGCACCTGGGTGACTCAGTCCATTAAGTATCTTCAGCTCAGATCCTATGCCCAGTGATGTACCAGAGCCAACTTATACCATCTAGTGAGATCCAGTTGTTAGCTAGCACCCTCTTCCATACTCAGTGTCTAGTGATGTTGCACTGGATATGTGAAATTGTCATTGGAAAGGACATTATACAAGAAACTGGCAAATGTGGGGTGCCTGGGTGGCTCAGTTGGTTAAGTGTCCAACCTTGCTTTCGAATCAGGTCATGATGTCAGGGTTGTGAGATTGAACCCCACATCAGGCTCTGCACTGAGAATGGAGCCTGCTTACAACTCTCTCTCCCTCTCCCTCTCCCCCTCTTCTTGTGCTGGAATGCATTCTCTCTCTCTCTCTCTCTCTCTCTCTCTCTTTCCCTCTAAAAAAAGAAATTGGCAAATGCTAATTGCCAATGCTAAACCAGGACTTCCTTCTCACTGAAAGCTGGTTGTTAAACATTTACTAGCCTATCACTGCTCTTGCCCCTTTGCAGTCCACTCCCCATCCAAAGCTCTGGCTCTTAGCCACTGCTAATGCTTTATCACAAGAGTTTCACATAAATTGGAATCACACAGCATGTAGTTCTTTGTGTCCAACTTCTTTCATGAGCACTTTTTAGATTTATCAGTGTGGTGTGTATCATTAGTTCCTTTATCTTGCTGAGTAGTATTCCATTATTTATGTAACACTGATGGCCATTTGATTTGTTTCCATTTGGGGTCATAAAGTTCCTATGAACATCGATACATCATTAGTAACTTAATTTCTCTTTGATAAGTGCCTGGGAACAGGATGGCTGTGTTAAATGGTAAGGGTATTCCTTTGTAAGGAATTGCCAAACTCTTTCCCAAAGTGGCTACCCCATCCTGCATTCCTACCAGCAACATCTGACCATTTTTTCTGCATCCTCACCAGCATTCGGTATTGTCACAATTTTTAATTTTAGACATTTTGATAGGTGTATAGTAATATCTCATTGTGGTTTTAATTTGCATCCTCTCATGGCTAATTGTGTTGAACATCTTTTCATGTGCTTATTTTCTCTCTTTATATCTTTTTTGGTAAATTTTTTTTTACCCACTTTCTGATCAGATTGTAGTTTTTTTTTCTTGAGTTTGAGAGTTCTTTTTACACTCAAGATACTGCTCCTTTATTAAATCTATAGTTTGCAAATATTGTTTCCCAGTGGCTTTTCTTTTCACACTCTTCACATGGGCTTATTAGGAGCCTAATATTTAAATTTTAATGAGGACCAAATTCTTGATTTTCCCTGTTATGGATCATTTAGTATCCAATTTAAGAACTCTTTGGGGTGCCTGGCTGGCTGTAAATTTGAGCCCCATGTTGGATGTAGAGATTACTTAACAATAAAAATCTTTAGGGGCACCTGGGTGCCTCAGTCAGTTAAGCATCTGGTTCAGATCATGATCTCAGAGTCCTGGGATTGAGCCCCACATTGGGCTCCCTGCTCAGTGGGGAGTCTGCTTCTCCCTTTCCCTCTGTACCGTATGTGCACATGCTCTCTCTCTCTCAAATAGATAAACAGAATCTTAAAAAAAAACAAACAAACTGAGAAGCTTGTTTAAAAAAATCTTTAAGGGACGCCCGGCTGGCTCAGTGGTTGAACACCTGCCTTCGGCCCAGCGTGTGATACTGGGGTCCTGGGATCGAGTCGCACATTGGGCTCCCCGCAGGGAGCCTGCTTCTCCCTCTGCCTATGTCTCTGTGCCTCTTTCTCTGTGTCTCTCATGAATAAATAAATAAAATCTGTAACCAAAAGAAAAAAAAATCTCTTTGTTTCTTCATAGATCTTGAAAATTTTCTATTTTTATAAAACAGTTTTATAGTTTTAGTTTATTTTTAGGTCCTTGGCCATTCTGAGTTAATTTTTGTTGTAGGTTAAGTCTCATTTTGTGCCTATGGCTATCCAATTACTCTAGCATTTGTTGAAAAGGCTATCTTTCCTCCACTGAATAGCTTTGGTAACTTTGTCCAAAAAACCGAGTTTGGGCATATTTGTGAGTCTGTTCCTGGGATCTATATTCTGTTCCATTGATCTATGTGTCTATCATTCTACCTATAGAGTATACACAGCATTGATTATTATAGCTATATAATAAATATAAAAATTGTGTAATTTCTCACACTTTTTTCTTTTTCAAAAAAAAATTTTTAAAGATTTTTATTTATTTATGAGAGACAGAGAGGTAGAGACATAGGCAGAGGGAGGAGAAGCAGGCTCCATGCAGGGAGCCCGACGTGGGACTCGATCCCGGGTCTCCCAGATTAGGCCTTGGGCTGAAGGTGGCACTAAACCACTGAGCCACCAGGGCTGCCCATTTTTCAAAATTCTTTAAGCTATTCTAGTTCCTTTGCCTTCCACATAAATTTTAGGAAAATCTTGTAAATGTTTACAAAAAATTTTGGGATTTTGATAGTAATTACATTAAACCTGCATATCAATTTGGGGAAGAAGTTCAAGTTCTCTTACAAAGCTGTGATCACCAAGACATTATGGTACTGGCACAAAAACAGACACATAGATCAACAGAACAGACTAGAGAACCCAGAAATGGACTCACAACTCTATGGCCAACTAATCTTTGACAGAGCGGGAAAGAATATCCAATGGATAAAAGACAGTGTCTTCAATAAATGATGTTGGGAAAATTGGACAGCCACAAGCAGAAGAATGAAACTGGACCATTTCCTTATACCATACAAAAAAATAGACTAAAAATGGATAAAAAAACCTAAATGTGAGATAGGAATCCATCAAAATCCTAGAGAAGAACACAGGCAGCAATCTCTGTGGCCTTGGCTGCAGCAACTTCTTGCTAGACAGGTCTTCAAACACAAGAGAAACAAAGGCAAAAATGAACTATTGGGACTTCATCAAGAGAAAAAGCTTTTGCACAGCAAAGGAAACAGTAAAAAAAACCCAAAAGACAACCGATAGAATGGGAGAAGATATCTGCAAATGTCTTATCAGATACCGGGCAGGTATCTAAAATATCTAAAGAACTTACCAAACTCAACACCCAAAGAACAAAGAATCCAATCAAGAAATGATCAGAAGACATAGACATTTCTCCAAAGACAAATGACCAACAGACACGTGAAAAAATGCTCCACATCACTTGCCATCAGGGAAATACAAATCAAAACCACAATGAGATACCACCTCACACCAGTGAGAATGGCTAAAATTAACAAGTCAGGAAACAACAAATGTTGGTGAGGATGCGGAGAAAGGGGAATCATCATACAGTGTTGGTGGGAATGCAAGCTGATGCAGCCACTCTGGAAAACAGTATGGAGGTTCCTCAAAAAGTTGAAAATAGAGCTACCCTACAACCCAGGAATTGCACTACTGGGTATTTACCCCAAAGATACAGATGTAGTGATCCAATGGGGCACCTGCACCCCAATGTTTATAGCAGCCATGTCCACAATAGACAAACTGTGGAAAGAGCACATATGTCTGTCAACAGACAGACATATAAAGATAAAGATAAAGAAGATGTGGTATATATACAATGGAATATTACCCATCAGGAAATGGAATCTTGCCATTTGCAATGACGTGGATGGAACTAGAGGGTATTATGCTAAGCAAAGTAAGTCAGAGGAAGACCATTATTCTATGGTTTCACTCATGGAATTTAAGAAACAAAATAGAGGATCACAGGGGAAGAGGAAAAAATAAAACGACAAAATCAGAGAGGGAGGCAAACCATAAGAAACTTCATTTTTAAAAAGATTTTATTGGGGCGCCTGGGTGGCTCAGGGGTTGAACGTCTGCCTTCAGCTCAGGTCGTGATCCCAGGATCCAGGGATCAAGTTCCACATCGGGCTCCCTGCATGGAGTCTGCTTCTCCCTCTGTCTGTGTCTCTGCCTCTCTCTCTGTATGTCTCTCATGAATAAATAAATAAAATCTTTAAAAAATAATAAAAATATTTTATTTATTTATTTGACACAGAGAGAGTGAGAGCACAAGCGGGGAGGGGGTGGTGGTAGGTAGAGGGAGAGGGAGAAGCAGTCTCCCTGCTAAGGGAGGAACCCAATGTGGCCCATTCCAGGACCTTGGGGTCATGACCTGAGCCAAACGCAGGTGTTTAACTGACTGAGCCACCCAGGTGCCCCCATAAGAGACTCTTAATCACAGGAAACAAAGTGAAGGTCGCTGGAGGGGAGGTAGGTGGGGGGAATGGTGTAACTGGGTGATGGGCATGAAGGAGGGCACTTGATGTAATTAATGATCACTAGGTGTTATATAAGACTGATGAGGGGCACCTGGATAGCTCAGCGGTTGAGCGTCTGCCTTCAGCTCAGGGCGTAATCCCGGGTCCGGGGATAGAGTTCCGCATCGGGCTCCTGCATGGAGCCTGCTTCTCCCTCTGCCTGTGTCTCTGCCTCTCTCAGTGTGTCTCTCATGAATAAATAAATAAAATCTTAAAAAAAAAAAAGACTGATAAATCACTGGCCTCTATCTCTGAAACCAGTAATACATTATATGTTAATTGAATTTAAATTTAAAAAATAATACAAATTTGAGGACATATTTTTACTATGTTGAGTCTTTTGTTTTGTTTTTAAAGATTTTATCTATTTATTCATGATAGACATAGGGGGAGAAAGAGGCAGAGACACAGGCAGAGGCAGCTCCATGCAGGGAGCCTGACGTGGGACTCGATCCAGGGACTCCAGGATCGCGCCCTGGGCCAAAGGCAGGCGCCAAACCGCTGAGCCACCCAGGGATACCATGTTGAGTCTTTTGATCCATGAACACTGTCTCTCCATTTATATAGATCTTTGATTTTTTTCATCAACATTGTGTGATTTTCAGCACATAAATCTGTATTTTATTAGATTTATACCTACATATTTTTGGGCAATTTTAAAGAGTATTGTATTTTTAATTTTGGTGTCCACATGGGATTTGTGTTTATGTGTGTGTGCATGCATGCATGTATGCATGAGTGCACGTGAATGTGTATGAACTTTAGTTTCTTTTTGTAGATTCCCTGAGATTTTCTACATAATCATGTCATCAGTAAATGCGAACAATTTTCTTTTCTCATCTGTAAGCTTTTTACTTCCCTTTCTTGCCTTATTGCAGTGTCTAGAACTGCTAGCATTATGTTGAAGGTGGGTTCTGCCTTCAGCTCAGGTCATGAACTCTGGGATCCTGGGATTGAGCCCCACTTTGGGCTTCCTGCTCAATGCAGTCTGTTTCTCCCTCTTCCTCTGCCCCTCCCTTGTTCATTCTTGTTCTCTGTTCTCTCTCAAATAATATCTTAAAAAACAAACATGGATGGGCGTAGGCTTGTCAAATGATTCTTCTCAAATAAATAAAATCTTAAAAAAAATTATACAGAATTAGTTACTTCTTTAAATTTTTGGTAGAATTGTCCAGAGAAACCATATAGGCCTGAGAGTTTTTTAGGGGAGGTGAAGGGGGGAGCTTTAGTATATGTGCTGCCGAAGCGAGCACAAGGGGGGAGCTTTATTTATTTATTTTTTAAATATTTTATTTATTTATTCATGAGAGACAAAGAGAGAGAGGCAGAGACACAGGCAGAGGGAGAAGCAGGCTCCCTGCAGGAAGCCCGATGTGGGACTCGATCCTGGGACTCCAGGATCACGCCCTGGGCTGAAGGCAGATGCTCAACCACTGAGCCACCCAGGTGTCCCAAGGGGGGAGCTTTAAATTATGAATTAATTCTCCTTAATTGTTATAGGGCTATTCAAATGATCTATTTCACATTGGGTCATTACGGTAGTTTGTATTTTTCAAGGGTTTTTGTCTGAGTTGTCAAATTCATGCATATAGAGTTCATACCAACTTTCTGGTATCTGTAAAGTCTCTAGTGATATGCTGTGTTTCATCTCTGATATTTGTAGTTTGTGTCTTAGTCTTGCTAGTGGCTTGTCAATTTTAATGTTTTTTCAAAGAACTAGCTCTTTATTTCATTGATTTTCTCTATTTCCTCTCATAAATTTCATTGCTTTCTGGTTCCTTTTCTCATTTTTATTATTTCCTTGCTCATGCTTGCTTAGGATTTACTTTGCTCTTCTTTTCTAGGTTCTAGAGGTGGGACGTTAGATGATTGACTTTAGACTTTTCCTCTTTCCTAATGTATGCATTTAGTACTTGATTTTCCCTCAGCACTGCTTTAGCTGTGCTACAAATTTTGATATGTTGTTTTCATTTTTATTCAGTTCAATGTATTAAATTTCTTTTTCCTTGAGAATTCCTCACTGACCCATGGATTATTTACAAGTGCATTTAATTTTGAAGTAGTGTAAGATTTTCCTCCTTTCTCTCATTGATTTGAGTCGATGGTGATCAGAGAACACATTCTGTATGATTCCTTTTTTTTTTTTTTTTTTTTTAAGATTTTATTTATTTGAGGGATCCCTGGGTGGCGCAGCGGTTTAGCACCTGCCTTTGGCCCAGGGCGCGATCCTGGAGACCCGGGATCAAATCCCACGTCGGGCTCCCGGTGCATGGAGCCTGCGTCTCCCTCTGCCTGTGTCTCTGCCTCTCTCTCTCTCTGTGTAACTATCATAAATAAATACATTAAAAAAAAAAGATTTTATTTATTTGAGAGAGAGAGCACAAGCAGGGGGAGCTGCAGGCAGAGAGAGAGAAGCAGGTGAGGAGCTCCTTGCTATTTGCTTGGTTGAGGAGCCCGATGCAGGGCTCTATCCCAGGACCCTGGGATCATGACCTGAGCCAAAGGCAGATGCTTAACCAACTGAGCTATGCAGGCTCCCCTGTGTGACTCCATTTTCAAATTGGTTGAGATTTATTTTTTGGTCCAGGATATGGTCTATCTTGGTATATGTTCTGTGGGAGCATAAATAAAGGTCTACTTCACTGTTGTTTGGTGGAATGTTTTATAAATGTTGACTCAGCCCTGTTGGCGATTGTGTTGTCATCTCAGTATCAGCATTTACTATCTTTTTTCATTCAGTTTGAGATCTTCCTGGTTCTTGGTATGATGAGAGACTTTTTTCCCCAAGTAATCTCTATGCCCAAGGTGGGGTTTGAACTTACCACCCCAAGATCAGGAGTCCCAACTGAGCCAGGCAGGCAACCCATGAGGAGAGTCTTTTTATTGGAACCTGGGACATTTTTGTGTTATGAGATTGAATCAAAATTTAAAATTGTTTTAACAAACTTCCTGTGAACTTTTTTGGCATGGGAGGGGAAAGTGATCCTCCATGATCCTCCACCAGCTCTAATCTCTGGCTTTATTTGGGATTCCCCCCTCTGTACTGCTCCCTACACTACAGTGCAGGAAACTACCTCTAGGCAATAAACTGAGGCGATCAGAGGGCTCACCCCATTTATTTCCCTTTTCTCATTTAATGAAGTTCTGTACTACCTGCTTTTCAATGTCCATAAACATTATAATTTTGTCCATTTTTTTGTTATTTATAGTGGAATGGTGATTTTTTTTTTTTAAGATTTTATTATTTATTCATGACAGAGAGAGGCAGAGATACAGGCAGAGGGAGAAACAGGCTCTATGCAGGAAGCCTGACCTGGGACTCGATCCTGGGACTCCAGGATCACATCTTGAGCCAAAGGCAGGCACCCAACCGTTGGGCCACCCAGGAGTCCTGGGAAGGAGATTTCTATAGCTGTAATCACTTCATGGGTAGAAATGGAAGTCTTCCTGAGCCGGTTTTTCAGCTGGAACAACTGATGTGAGAGGCTAGACTCTTAAGAGAAAGGACCTTGAAACAGCATGATAAGTGTATAAGGTAATAATTCTCCCAGTCCTATCCCATAAGGACTCATGACCTTTTTTTTTTTTTTTTTTTTTTTTTTTAGGACTCATGACCTTTTGTTTGTACAAGACACACTGGAAAAAAGGGGATATTCAGACATTTGAAGAATTATTTCATTCAGGGTCCTACGTGATAATGATGTCCACAGATCTGAAGCATCATCACTGACCCATTAGATTGGCAGTATATGGGGATGAGCTGACAAATGGATTCTAGACCTAGGTATGGCTCTCAGGGGTTCTACTGGGTTCAATAGATCCACCTAGCAGTCATTTCATTGGTCTTTAATGGGGTAACTGAGATGGGCATAGTTGATAGTTGGCAGAACTACAGTGACCATTACAGGGTAAAAGCTATCACAGTGAAGGCCAGCATGAAGCTCTTGAAACTGCCTCCACTATCTCAGGCCAAGATAATAAAACAATTGCATCAGTGGCCCTCGAAGACCTAAAGGTATCTATCAGGTAACCTCTCTGAACCAGAAGTACAAGTTGAGGGGTACAGATAGGAATCTAGATGGGGAGTAGAGGAGGAAGGTAAATACCCTTTGCAGACAGGATGGCTGTAGCAGCAGGGGCTGTGAGCTGTCCCAGACCCTCCTCTGTTAGTTTTCCCAGGAAAAGGGGCCCATCAGGATCCTGAAGGGATTATTCTAGAACTTATGAAGTAAATGGATCTGAAGAGGACTGAGCATGTGGCTCTGATCTCCCATTCCAGGACTAAGGCATTCATTTCCCAAGTTGCTGAGAATGCTGCCAGCACTCATCTGGGTTCCCCCTGGGAAATGCCTTTGCCTGAAGTCAGTCACCTCACCCAAGCACATGACCCTTCCCTGGCCCATGTAGGGGTATGCATGTCCGGCCACTTGGCTCAACAGGTTATACATTTCTACACAGCTATCCTAGCTTGAGGGTGAGGGGCTGATTAAGATCTTTGTTGAGACCACTCAGTTCAACCTCCCCCTACGCAGTCAGGCTTCCTCCACAGGTACTGATTCGGAGGACTCCCCCATCATAAACTTCCTGCGCACAAGTTTCCAATTCAGTCTGTTTTGCCAGGGACTCACACTATAACAAATTAAAATTTAAACACTTTGAAATTAGCTGTGTGGAATGTTGTGCCCGTTGCTCAGACAATTTCAGAGAACTCCATGATGCTGACGGTCGTGGTGTGGAAAGATTTTTTTTTTTACAATTTTATTTATTTATTCACGAGAGACAGAGAGAGGCAGAGACACAGGCAGAGGGACAAGCAGGCTCCCCGCAGGGAGTCCGATGCGGGACTCAATCCAGGGATCACGCCCTGAACCAAAGGCAGATGCTCAACCACTCAGAGCTCAGAACCACCCAGGAATCCCTGGAAAGATGTTAAATGAGCTTTTCATCCTAACAGTAGGGATGGAGATTATCGAAATGGCAAATTTCAAACAGTACCATGCCAGACTTGCGTTATGGAGTCTGGCAAGTGTGAGGCTGGCTATAGTTATCAGTGCAGCTGATGCCAGACCTGTTAGCTGGGATGGCCTCATGTGAATGTGTTACTCAGACAGTAAGCTCAAACACTATGATAGAAACTAGTTTCTGTGAGCTTCTGGTAAGGAGAGGAGAGTCAATGGTCCCTTTACCCTTCCTAACCTCTGTGACCTCATATTATATTTGAGTGACTATAGTGACTAGCATAATCCATTTGTCAACAGCTGGTCTTTGGCCCATTCACAAACCTTGAATTTAGGCAGAACTGTCTACTTCCCTTATCTCCCATCAAGATACCTATTCCATAATTACCCAATGACCAGCCCTAGATCTTAACCCTAGTCTAGAAACTAAGGTATCATCTTTTTCATAATTTCAGGAACTGGTCATAGAAACAAAACAGAGTTCTCCTTAAATTTCTTTCATCTTAGTTTCATTTTCTCCAACAATTATCCTTAGGCCTTATTTGGATCCCTTTAGAAAAGTAGAATCCATTGTCCATTCATGCCTTTATCAATATACCTAACAAAAATAATTCTTAAGACCAAAGACATATCCACTTAAGTACATTGCCCACAGCACCCATGGGATGTAGCCTACAAATGCATTCTCCCTTTCTGTACCAAACCCCAATAGCTCAAGAGGACAACGCACTTGGAGGTCCTATCTCCAGTCTACTCAAGCCTGGTAAACAACATCTAAAAAGAACACCACCTCTATAGTCAATGGTATTATAATAGTGTTGCATGGTGACAAAAGGCAGCTATACTTGTGGTAAGCACGGCATAACATACAGAATTATCCAATCACTATGCCGTACACCTGAGACTAATGTAACATGTAATGTACTAATGTAACATACTTTGATTGAAGTATAATACAACCAAAAAAATTTAAAAATTAAAAAGTTTTAGCGGCTCAGCGGTTTGGCGCTTGCCTTTGGCCCAGGGCGTGATCCTGGAGTCCTGGGATCGAGTCCCGCGTCGGGCTCCCGGCATGGAGCCTGCTTCTTCTCCCTCTGCCTGTGTCTCTGCCTCTCTCTCTCTCTCTCTATCATGAATAAATAAATAAATAAATAAATCTTTAAAAAAATTAAAAAGTTAAAATTCATTAAAACATGTACACAAACAACCATACATAGCACCGTTTGCAGTTGAGGGAAATGTAAACATGAAGGTGCAGTATTAAATCATAACTGCATAAAATTAACTATAGTACATACTGTATCACTGCCATAAAAAAAAACGAAAAATAAAAAGAACACAACCTCTTTATTTCCTCTTGAGATACAAATGTTCAGTTTATATGAGAATGAGACCAGTACTAGAGACAGTAGCTAGTCTTCCATTTGTTCCAACAAATTCCAGGCTCAACAGGATCTAGACTATTTCATCTATTAATATTCAGCTTATCAAATCTACAACCTGGTACTCCTTGAGTAAGACCATCCCAGGAAGGCCTGATGTGATAATGGTCAAAGTCGGGGGTGGGATATACAGAGGATTCAATGTGTACATGCAGTTTAGGCTAATGTCCCCATATGCTCTCTAACATTTCATTATTTGGTCAGAGCTGAGAGTGGTAACAGGGCGCTGGCCCACTGCTGCTCCACTGCTCCTCTGAATCTGTTCTTCTGCTTTTGAGGGAGAGAAGGTTCAGATCGTCTGGGAGTTGGTGGGGGCCATTCCCTTGGCAGCTTGCTGGGCTAACCAGTACTTGTATCTTTTGGTCTTGGGCCTCTCAAAGTTCACCACAGACATAGGTACTCTCACAGTGTCAAGTCCATTTACCTGTACACAAAATGACAGGAGTCCTCAGAGGTCAGCTGGGCAGATAAGAACTACTACCACCCAATCCCAGCTTTTTACCCAGCCAGAGAAAGGAGACAGTATGTGACACACTCACCGTCACCTCACACCAGTACTCGCCCCACCGTGTGATGGGCTCTTCTGGTAACTTTAATGCATGTGGGGCGACCACAACACCAAGCTGCAAAAAGTCATAGCCAAAAGGAGCTCTGTTTACATTAATGCAATTGTAGGCAACCTCAAAGGTTCTGGAATTTCCTGTATAGGAATGAATAAAACTGAAGAGTTTACCCTGGCTGATCCTATGGGAGGGCAGAGACCTCCATGGATAGTGGCAGAGAAAGTCCTAATTTCTCAGAGAGGGAAGAAGATTCACTGAAGAGAAACAAGTCTTGAGACCAAAATCACTTCATCCACAAAAGTATAAACTACTCAGTGAGTCACATTTCCTAGGTTTTCCCTAGCTAGAGAGGAAATAAATGATACCATCTTTTCCTGTCAGTCTTCAAATTCTGATCATCCTTAACCCTTAGCCATTTCCCTCCCACAACCCCTGCCACCAACCAACACTTTCCCTAACTCCAGCCTTCCCTAACAAAGGATCAATCCTGGGCCTCCTTTCCAGGGGTAGCTTCTACCCTCTGAGGTATAGTGGTATTTGGGAACACTCACATTTTTGAAGAAATGGCGGGCAACTATTTCGGGATTTAGTTCCCATTTGATGTTGTTCCTCATCCCCACTTCCAGGTGACAGCTTCTCAGAAATTTCACTGTCTGATAGGAATTATAAACGGGACATAAGATAGAGTTGTGATCAAAGAATAATGTTGTTAGCAAGAGGCACAAGGTCTGAGTTCAGGAAATGGCACAATTTCTGCCTCACAAGCATATAGGAGAGAAGATGAAAGGGAAAGACAGAACATTCTTATTGTCTCAGGGGTGATTTTGTAGAAAGATGTTTTAGTGATACTACAGAGGGGAAGGTTGTTCCCCCGTTATACCTGGTTGTTCCTAAGCAAGGAGAAATAGGCCATGTCAAAGTTAGACTTATCGGGGCACCTGGGTGGCTCTGCAGTTTGAGCATCTGCCTTTGGCTCAGGTCATGATCCTGGGGTCCCAGGATTGAGTCCCATATAAGGCTCCCCACTGGGAGCCTGCTTCTCCCTTTGCTTATGTCTCTGCCTGTCTCTCTGCATCTTTTATGAATAAATAAATAAAATTTTAGAAAAAAACCCCCCAAAAAACCCCTAAAGTTAGACTTGTCAATGGGGATCAGTGGTATATCTCAGGACAGATTGACTTTCTTCTTCTTCTTCTTTTTTTTTTTTTTTTTTTAAGAGAGTGTATGAGTGGGGAGGGGGCAGAAGGAGAGAGAATCTTAAGGAGGCTCCACACTCAATACAGAGCCCAACGCTGGGCTCAGTCTCACAACCCTGAGATCATGACCTGAGCCGAAATCAAGAGTCGATGTTTAACTAGACTGAACCACCCAGGTGCCCCAGGCTAGAATGACTTTCACAGATTATATATATATATATATATATAAAAAGATTTTATTTACTTATTCATGACAGACACACACAGAGAGAAAGGCAGAGACACAGGCAGAGGGAGAAGCAGGCTCTATGCAGGGAGCCTGATGTGGGACTTGATCCTGGGACTCCAGGATAACGCCCTGGCTGAAGGCTAAACCACTGAGCCACCCAGGGATCCCCTCACAGACCATATTAACTCAGTACTTCTGGCCCTTCAATCCTACCACTACCCCATTAACAATTTCTCCCTGTTTACAGAATGAAGTAAGCCATATGTTTTATAATATTACCCTGTGTAAGTCCTCTGCTTTTGCTACAAGATGTTTGTTAAAAATATGCCTGGGGATGCCTGGGTGGCTCAGTGGATGAGTGTCTGCCCTTGGCCTAAGGCATGATTCCGGGGTCCTGGGATCAAGTCCCAAATTGGGCTCCCTGCATGGAGCCTGATTCTCCCTCTGCCTGTCCCTGCCTCTCTCTCTCTGTGTCTCTCATGAATAAATAAATAAAATCTTAAAAGAAACAAATACCTTTATATCTTTTCTATCCTCCTAGATAGAAAGCCTACTAAACCCAGAAGGGCCAATTCAATCCCATCTGAAAAAAAGCCCTCTCTAATCACCCTAATCCTTTTTGGTCCGCATCATTCTTATACTGCCTTGAGGTTACTGATCACTTTCTCACGTGTCTCTGTTCTCTGCCACTTGTCTGAAAATACCCACGGGAGGCAGAGCCCTCATCTCATACTCTTCCATGGATCCCCTGGTACTGGGCTGGCGCCTTCCTCAATAAGCTAGGGCACTTCATCCAACGAGTAAGGACCTCCCAGGAGGTGTCAATACCAGTTATGGCAGCCAAACATTTCCCCTTTCTCCAACATTTGTGTCTGCAATCAGGAGATTTCAAGGAAATCAAGGAGCCTCAGGAAGAAATTGGTAATTCCTTAGGTGACAAATAAGTAACAACTTTCTATGTTTTTACTCACCATCTCACCTCTCCTGGTCTGTATTTTCTCTAATTTTCCTTCTTGTCTTAGCTGGAAAAGGAAATTAAAGATAAAAAAAAGAAAAAGAAAAATGAGTCCATGATAAATATCGAACTCTTACTATGCTGGACATAGGCCAGGTTTCTGGATTCCTGTTCTTCTAATCCCCACTTCATTTTTAAGTTAGATAGCAAAGGAAAGGAAGTTGCTAGAAGAAATTTTAAGATTTTATTCCTCCAAGTCCCTCTGCCTTCCTTTGTGCTCACCAATTTCTCCTCCTCAAACAGTTTCTTGTTTTCAGGGGATGCATATACAGCCAGACCTTGAGGTAGTAGTCGATTCCGGCCCAAAGATTTCTTCACTGAGACCAGGTCACCCCGGACTCCAAGTCCTGACAAGGAGAACATCAGACATTGCATTTAGGAGGACCTAAGGAGATGATCAAAGAAAGGCACATCTCTTATTCTCTCATGGAGCTTATTCCTCCTACAAAAAATGTTAATAGTCACTAAGAACAACACTTAAAAGACTTCTAACTCCCTTTGCAAAGAAGAGCCGTTTCCTCATAGGCTTCAGTGGCTGTAGCACATGCCCTTCGGCCTCCTGACGTTGCTGCATTCGTGTTCCTTGTTCGATGCAGGAAGGCAATGGCACGACCACAGTACCTTTTATGGCTGCTGCTTCTCAAATACGGAGCAGGTCGTTTTTACAAGCAGAGAAAGGGCGAAGAGCAGCTAAGGAGCCAGCCTCGGGCAGGAGTGTGCGGCGGGCCTTACCTTCCACCGACCGCGTGAGAATGAGCTCCAGGCTGCCCCTGGGCCCGTGCTTCGTGTCTTCTACCAGCCTGTAGACCCGGTGTCGCCGGTGCAGGCGCGGCTTCCGGCCCTCTCCGGCCAGCGGCACCTGCCACCAGCGCTCCACGATGACCGTGCCCTGGCAGCGGGGGAGCGGGGGTGAGCGAGTCTCCCGGGGCGCCGCTGCCGGCCTCGGCCCGCCAGCACAGGGCTCCCAGGGGCCGCCCGCCACCCCCAGAACAAATTCCCGCAAGGGGAGGACCCGCCCCCCGCTCAGAGCTGGCCCTCACCCGGCTGTGAGAGAGGCTGAAGTCGCGCTCTGGGCCGGGGGCGGCCCCCGCGAGTCTCGGGAGCAGCAGCCCACGCAGCGCTCCGCGCAGAAGCGACCGCCCTGCGGCGGCCGCCATGTTCCCGGCGCAGGCGCACGACAGGCCACGGCGCTGCCCCGGCGGCGTGAGGCCGCGTCTCCCGGGCGGAAGCCGGGGCGGGGCGGGGCGGGGCGGGACAGACCGGAGCTACGGGACCTGAGCCTCACGGCCCGTCTGGGAGCCCGGGAAGCTGAGGCCGCGAGCTCCTTTCCCGGAGCTCCTCTCTCACTTTTCCTTTAGATTTTTTTTTTTTAAGATTGTATTTATTTATTCATGACACACACACACACAGACACAGGCAGAGGGAGAAGCAGGCTCCATGCAGGGAGACCGACGTGGGACTCGATCACGCCCTCAGCCGAAGGCAGACATGCAACCGCTGAGCCACCTGGGCGTCCCTCTAATGGACAATTTAAAGTTAACATGCTTCAAACTAAACCCATCTCTACACCCCGCCTCAAACTGCCTCACCTGCAGCCTTCCCATCTCAGTGATGGAAACTATTCTTTCAGTTCTCAGACTCCAGGAAATTCTGGGGGTTCTATCTTTAAACTATTTCCAGAATCCAACCACTTCCCACCACTTCCAATGCTTTAGCCTGGAATGAGACACTGTCTTTCTCCTGGATAACTGCAGGAGACTCTTGGCAAATCTGCATTAGTGTTCTACAGTTTATTTACAACACAACAGTCAGGATCTTTAAAAAAACAAAACAAAACAAAAAATCCAACATACATCAGGTCATGTCATCCCTCTACCCAAAACTTTGCAGTGACTTCCCTCCTACAGTAAAAGAAAAGGGCTACGTAGTCATTTACAAGGCCTCCCTAATCTGGCCCATTAGCTGACTTCATCTCCTGCTTTTCTCAAAGCTTACACTATGGCCTATTTCTTGAAAACCTCAGCCATTTTCTTCTCAGGACTTTTGCACTGGCTGTAGTTTAGGAATGGAATGCTCTTCCCCCAGATGTTGGCTTGGCTAAACTCCCTCACCTCCTTTAAGCCTTTAAGCTTTTGACTAAACATCACCTTTTCAATGAGGCCTCTTTGGATCACCCAATTTATTTCTCTAGCCTGCCCCACCCCTTCACACTCCTGATCTTCCTTTATCCTGCTCTTTTCTCCACAGCACTTATCACCTAACATACTAAATTTTATTGTCTTCTACAATTAAGAAGTTTGATTGTCTTCTACAATCTTCTACAGTTAAAGATTTACTTATTAAAGAGAGCATGTAAAAAAAAAAAAATAGAGCATGTAAGCAGGGAGAGGGAGAGGGAGACAGACTTCCCACTGAGCAGGGAGCCCCATGCTACATGACCTGAGCCAAAATCAAGAGTTGGGTGTTTAACTGACTAAGTCATCCAGATGCCCCTGTCTTCTGTTAGAAGCTAAGTTCCAGGGGAATCCCTGGGTGGCGCAGCGGTTTGGCGCCTGCCTTTGGCCCAGGGTGCGATCCTGGAGACCCGGGATCGAATCCCACATCGGGCTCCGGGTGCATGGAGCCTGCTTCTCCTTCTGCCTATGTCTCTGCCTCTCTCTGTGTGTGTGTGACTATCATAAAAAAAAAAAAAAAAAAAGAAGCTAAGTTCCATTAAACAGGGATCTTTGTTTTGTTTACTGGTGTATCCTGATCACCTGGAATACTGTCTGGCTTTCAGTGGGCCCTCAATATATGTTGAATGGATGAATGAATATGCAGAGGCCTCAAACTGGTGACCACAGAATCAAATTTTGCTCACAAATGTTGGCTTTTTTTTTCTTCATCGATTTGAGTTAATAGCCACTAGTGAAAAAATTTGAGGAATTTAACTTTCCATTTTATGTTGAAAATCATACAAACTGGGACCACGGAGTGTATTTCTTCAACTGGTTGGAGCTGAGTTGTCAGCTTCTTTTAGGGTATGAGCTTTCCCTTTTGCTACAGCCCCACCCAGGAGCTCTACTAATTTTTTTTTCTTTTTTTTTAATTTTTATTTATTTATGATAGTCACACACGCACACAGAGAGAGAGAGAGGCAGAGACACAGGCAGAGGGAGAAGCAGGCTCCATGCACCGGGAGCCCGACGTGGGATTCGATCCCGAGTCTCCAGGATTGCGCCCTGGGCCAAAGGCAGGCGCCAAACCGCTGTGCCACCCAGGGATCCCTCTACTAATTTTCATTAGCTGTCCTGGTTCCTGGAGGCTTTTAGTTTGCAATTCTTACCTTACAAGGCAATGAAATAATTCAACGATGTGTAGCACCCCTGGATTATTAAAGGTAGGGATGGTAATAAAAATATCAAATTGATAGGAACTGGGAACCAACATATCAGATCAGACGTTGGATCAGGGCCTTGGAAATCTAGTGTCAGACACGAACCATTTAGTTGCTAAAGTGGGATGGTGTATGTGTGTGTTGCTCGATAGTGCGCACACACGTGCATGCATATGCCAGAATAAGGGGCCAGGTTGGGTGCCCTTGACAAGTGCTCAGGCAGGGCTGTTTACAATCAGTACAGAAAGTAAAGTATTTTAATGGCAGTACAGCCATGAAATACATACTAGATGAACAGGAGCCTTAGTTAAGGGGGTTGGGTGGGGTAGGGGAGCAGCAGAGTGGAGCCCTGAAGCGACATAAGGGCTGACTCCTTGCCCATGTCATAGTGCCCACTGGGTCACAATGACACCAGGTTGCCTGAACCTCTGCCACCCATTTCTGAACCTCACTTTGCCGCAGGGAGGCACTGAACTGAGAAACTGCCTTGTTACAGGTCACGCCCCTCTGCCTTCTCCCTTTCTTATATCAAGAGGGGAAAAACACGGAACTACCTCTACCCGATCTGGTCACCATACGCCTATTACCTTTACTGCTACAAATACCGGATCACCCTCCGGGAGAAGATGCTGCCTTGTTATAAAAGGTACTTATTTTCATCTCTACTTATAGTTGTTTATGTAAACTGTCAGGAAAAATAAAAGAATTTGCAGGAAATTTCCAAGTGGCAAGAGATAATAGCAAAATAGGATAGAAGGCTGGCATGGAACTTTAAAATTATTCCATCTGGCTGGCCTGGGAGAATGGAAACAGGCTGGTTCACAGAAGATACAGAAGACAGTGCCAGATCCTAGTCCTATGTACCTGGAAGTTATGATCCTCTCTTCTCAGATGCAGAGGGAACTAACTTGGGGCTCTTTTTCCAACCAGCATCACTTATAAGGAACGGGAGGACTTGACACTCCGGCCCCGTTCCTGCCTTCAGTGCTCCTGAGTCCCTAGCAGGCCTTCAGGTGGTCAGAAGCACTGAGCAGGGTGATCACAACCAGTTTAAAGAATTATACTCGGTAAGTGGACTGTGCACTGATGCCGTGCTGGGGAAGCCCCTGGCGTAATGTTAATAGTACCTTGTGAAGAAGGGGCATTAGCTAGTTGGAAAATTGTAGATCTTGGAACTCATGTATAATAGCTACTTGCTTTAGAAACAAGGATTCTGACCCAGAGATATTAAATCAAGGTCACAGAGCTGGTGGCAAAAAGCAGAATGGGAAAAGAGGAAGTGGGAACAAAGAGCAGACCAGACTTCTGGGACATAAAGTTGCTTAGATGCTAAGCAGGAACTAGAACCCAGAACTCAACTTGCCCCTGTATCACACTGCAGTAACATGCCTGTGGGTGACCTCTGCACTTTAAATGAGAAATAGAATTCAGAGAAAACCCCTATAACGGAAAAAAGCGGAAGAGCATTATCAGTGAGACAGTAAACAAATGACACAATGTTGCTTAAGGAATAAACGGATTTAAGTTTCTGAAGGGTTGGTGCATCCCTCAGGTGAGGTAAGCAGGCAGCGGTACTGCAACTGCACTGACTCCTTTCTAGATTGTTTGATATCAAGAAAAGCTCTACCATAGAGAATTAGGTCCTAGGATTACGGGATAGAATAAGACTTTGGCTCCAGTTCTCCCAGGCTCCCTGCAGGCCAATTTGCTTTCTCAGACACAAATTGGCCTGCGATTTGAGATGAGCATAGGAAACTATTACTTTTTTCTTTTCCAGGCTGGGAAGCTGACGGTGCTGGCTACTGACCCTCTGCTCCACCAGGACCCAGTGCAGTTAGACTTCCATTTCCGCCTCACCCCCCAGACCTCTACCCATTGGCACGGTCTTCTCTGTGACCATCGACTCTTCCTGGATATTCCATATCGGGCCTTGGATCAAGGCAACCGGGAAAGGTGACTAAGCCCAGAAGGGAAAGCAGGGAAGGAGGGTGAGAGAGGAAGAGGCAGGAGGTTTTTTTTTTTTCTTTTAAGATTTATTCATGAGAGACAGAAAGAGGCAGAGACATAGGCAGAGGGAGAAGCAGGCTGCGTGCAGGGAACCCGACGTGGGACTAGATCCCAGGTCTCCAGGATCACACCCTGGGCTGAAGGCGGCACTAAACCGCTGAACCACCCGGGCTTCCCAGGTTTCCTTTTATGTCATAATCAGGTAGTGGGTAGGCTAACCTATGAGGGTTGATACTTTCATACCACTGAAGTGGTGTGCAGACAAGCCTGTGAGCCAAGCGAGAATCTGGACTTCCAGGAATAACAGCCCACAGGAGGCTGCTGGACTCAGATTCAGAAACACAGAAGTGAGGATCCATAAATAGTTGAATAATAGGATGCGCGCCTTCTGTTTATCTTTATAGAGCAGTTTCTTCTCCTCAGGCCCCTTGCAGGGCATGGGTGTCAGTTCTATTGTGTGCAATCCTTGGCTTTCAGAGAAAAAAAATCAATGCAAGTTCATCAACTTTCACTTCCTGGCTTAGGTCAAAAAACATTGAGCAATAAGATTTCTTCTACTCCAAGTAAGGGTCTGGATTTTTAGTTCACTAAACACTGTAATTCTTCCCTCTGGCCTCTAGTTTGACTGCAACACTGGAGTATGTGGAGGAGAAGACCAATGTGGACTCCGTGTTTGTAAACTTCCAAAACAACCGGAATGACAGAGGTGGGGATGGGCTGTCCTTCCTGGCCTGTGGTGCTGAAGCAGTTGACAGCAACTTTTCCTTTGTAGAGGACCCTTTTCTCCTCACTCTTTAAGAGGCAGTTCAGGGATTTAAACTGCCCCCCACCCCCCAAATGAAGGCACCTAGCACTTTTGTGTATTCAAATTACACTGGGATTATGAGGAAGGCCCTGCAGGTAGAGGTCAGAAGCCAGACTGAAGCAGCAGTGGTGATTTTTTTTTTTTTTAAGATTTTATTTATTCATGAGAGAGAGAGAGAGGCAGGCAGAGACATAGGCAGAGGGAGAAGCAGGCTCCATGCAGGAAGCCTGATGCGGGACTCGATCCTGGGACTCCAAGATCACACCCTGGGCCAAAGGCAGATGCTAAAGCGCTGAGCCATCCAGGCATCCCAACAGTGGGGAAATTAACAGAGAACCATTCAGGCATGTAACTGGTGAGATAGAAGGGACCTCAACCATGTTAAACATGGACAGTGTGAGGCATAGGGCTAGGAGGGTAGGAATGTATTTAACCAGATGCTTGGAGCACATGTTACAGAAACTATGACCTATTCCCTCATACTCTGTTGGTCATTAAGACAGTAGATGGTCAGGAGCTTACAACATCATGTTGGGCTTCATAAACATCGGCTTAAAGTTCTGTGAGGAAGGTTCTATGACCCCCATCTTACAAATGAGAAAACTGGAGTTTAGGAAGGTTAACTTATAGAATGTCACAAAGCTAAGTAAATGTTAGAGCCACAGCTGGAGTCTAGGTCTGCTAGTCCATACCACATCACCCTAATGCCTATACTACATGGCTTCCCCCCAGCCACTCCCTCATTCGTGAAAGCAGCCAAATCTAGGGGAATCATTGTATGGAGCCTCAAAAGTGTTCTAATTTTCTTCTCTTTTCACAGGTGCCCTGCTACGGGCTTTCAGCTACATGGGGTTTGAGTTGGTCAGACCAGATCACCCTGCCCTCCCTCCCTGGGACAATGTCATCTTTATGGTGTATCCCCTTGAAAGGGACCTTGGCCGCCTGCCCAGTGAGCCTCCTTGAACATGCTTATTCCTACTGAGAGGGGCTGGGAGCCTTGATAAATGGGAACCAGGATGTGACTTAGGATACCTTCCATCCTAGAATAAAGGGTAGTGCAATCCTCAAGTGTTCACGATTTCTTGGGAGGAGGAAGGCACGGGGTTGGCTGAAAAAGAGCCTTATAGAGCTGAACTGACAATAAGATAAATATTTAGTGGGGGGGGAAAAATCAGAGGGACCTGAATCAGAGGGAGAAGGGGGCCAAGGATTTTAGGTTCCTTTGTGTTTCCCCCTACTCCCAAAGCCATTTACTTATCCTAACCATTTACTGAGCACTTACCAAGAGCAAAAACCAGGCTCTAGGGAATTCAGAAAGACTTAAGCCTTGTTGGGAAGATTTTCTTCCATATATTTCAGTTCAAATTAGAGAAGTACTAATTCCTCCACTTTAGACATGGAGGAAATCCAAGAAGGTACCCAGATTCCACAGTCCCACAGGTTTGGCTTGAGAGGATTTCAACAGACAAAATAAGAAAGCATAGAAGAGGGCAACCCAGACAACAAGTACAGGGTTGTGTTGAAAGAATAAGGAACCTGCCTGATTGGGATGTTAACTGACGAGACTGTTAACTGCCTGATTGGGATGTTAACTGACGAGACCTAAAAAGGCCATATTAAAGGCACAGACTTGTATGCACAGTAATAGGAATGAGGCCCCACTCATTTCCCTGAGCAACAAGTCCTATGAATGATTTGTATCAGGGATCGTCTACTTAAGGGTGAATGCCAAGGGGCCAAGGACCTGGCAACTATCAGGCCTCATGACCCTGTTGTTGAGCAGTACCAACCCTTCAGGTGGAGCCTGCTTTGGGGGTGGGTTCACTGCCAGACCAATGGCAGCCCTTCACTGATTCTTCTACGACCTCACAAGCTACTCATCAGAGATGCTCCTTTAGCCTTTCTGCTAAAACCTTTCTTTCCCATAGAAAAATATGGGAAAACATAGTTGCTATGCAGTATATGGGTAGGTCTAATTCCTAGATTTAAAACCCTGCACAGGCATGCCTGGGTGGCTCAATGGTTGAGCGTCTGCCTTCGACTCAGGGCACGATCCTGGAGTCTCCAGATTGACTCCCACATCGGGCTCCCTGCATGGAGCCTGCTTCTCCCTCTGCCTCTCTCTTTCTCTGTGTCATAAAAAAATAAAAATCTTAAAAAAAAATAGAAACTCTGCACAAGGCATCCTTATGTGCTAGTTTTAAGTTTTGCAATTCACCTTACTGGTCCTTAAAAAGCCATCCCTGTTCATTTGCCATTAATCCACCACCCACATTACTATGCTGCTTTTGATATTCACTTCCAAGTCCCCTCATAGTTCTCACTGGCTGCACAGTACTGCCCACAATGCGGGGGACACGAGGACATGGTTCCTGAAGAGTAAGTTCACAGTGGAGATCCACCAGAACCCAGACCTCTTCTTCCAAGTATCTAGTCTGGGGTGTGTGTGTGTGTGTGTGTGTGTGTGTGTGTGTGTGTAAGATTTTGAGAAAATACACGTATGTGGGTGGGGGTGGGGTGTAGTGTCATGGTGGTGGTGGAGGGGCAGATGGAGAGAATCTCAAGCAGAATTCCAGCTGAGCCTGATCTCACAACCCTGAGATCATGAGCTGAGCTGAAATCAAGAGTCCCATACTTAACCGACTGAGCCAACCCAGGCATCCCAATGGGTTATTTACATAACCTAAACCTAAATTGGTCTGGTTCTTAGTGAATGGTTAATTCTGAAGCAACTTAGGGAAAGGATAGGATCTGTGCATGGAAGGGACACTTGTTTCAAAGATGGGCCATCCCTGTGAGGTGTGTGACAAATTCTACCAGGTTTATGTTCAGAGGATACCCATAGGCCTACTACCATCTTGATTCAACCAACATTTAGTTTTTGATAATTTTCTTGAGAACTTTATTCAGCAAAGAATCCCCCCAAATGATTCAAACAGCCATATAAGTTCTCTTTCACTCTATGGACGTGTGCGTACATATAGATACTACACTAGCACTTTAGAACATTTCCTGAGCCGCTCTCTCCCGTTGTCTACTTATATTTTAACCAAAGTTTACAGGGAAATAGCTGGAGCAACTGTTTCAAAAAACTTATCTCCAATAACATATCAGCAGTTAAGGCCAGGAGGCAGTGTTTTCTTCCCATTTCCTGAGGCTTTTTAACATAGTCATGTTGATTTCTGCTTCTGCCTCCTGACTCAACTGCAGTCTGAGTTCACCACTCAAAAACCTTTAAGTAACAGAGTCACCTGATGAGGTGAGTCAGAAGTCTGCAGAATCATCACTTCTGGCTGCTTCCCAGCCTCAGAAAGGACACAGCCTTGCAGAAACATCAATGTCTGGCAGAGAACAGTGAGCCAGATGTTGAGCATCCTGGAAGCAAACTCTGGAAGAAGACATCCCCCTGTAGGGACATGTACTTATCCTCCTCTACCCCACACTTTTTCTGGTAGTCCAACAGAAGAGGATGTATTTGGTCCACAGTAAGCCAGATCACGTACGTAATAGAGGAAGGACTGCACATATCTCTTTATCATAGGCCCCTCTCTCCAGGCACCAAATCCTGTGCCAAGTCCTGCCAAAGACACAAACACACAGAAACAAAAAGCTTGAAAGGGCTCAACCTGAGAGTGAAGCTGCAGGAAAGCAGTGGCAGAGTAGTGTTGAGACAGGCTAGGGAAGAGAATAAAGCAAGGCCCCTGTTGTCACTCTTGTACTTTCCTGTTGCTACAGACAGATGAGAGCTGCACTCACAGCAAAGCAGGCAGCAGAGGCGGCTGAAGCCAACTTCAGAGTAAGTAGTCATCTTCCAGGTTATCATCACCAGACATAGAGGCAGCTTCTGCTTAGAAGGAATGGAGGGGAAGTTAGGCACAGCCATGGAGACTCAAGGGAAAATGGGCTTCTTAGTGCTCAGTGATCACTTTTCTTAAGAGCCAACTTTTACCATCGTCCCTGGTTTGGAAAGACACATTGAAAAACCGTAACTTCCAAAGATACTCTAGGGAGGAAATGCAGCTTGTACCTGATAAGCTGAGGCAAGACAGGGTATTTGCTATCTCTCCCGGGCTCTTCTTGGGCTCAGTGAGTATGCTGCCAAGAGAGACATCTGTTTCTGTGGCCTATAGGGATGAAGACGAGAAAAAGGAAGAATGCAGTGTTGGCTGGTGGGTAAGGAGAGGCCACCCTATCATTTTGCCCACAGAATCTGGTTAAGGCAGTTGAGTTTGGCTACCAAGAGAGAGACACAATGCTTCCATCGACCAACCTGTGTAACAACTCCTTAGGAAAGCTCTCCACAAAATGTCACGCCTAACTAGAAGCCCTCATGTCTCTCTGGGCACCAGGTCTGCCCTGAGGCAATGCCCTGCATGTAGTCACAATGGCTCACTCACCACATCGTGCAACATGTCTGGGACAGCTCTGGTTTCTTCCAGGTCTTCGGGAAGCTCAACTGCATATCCTTTACGAACTAATTCTAACCCAATATCAAGTTTCTGAGAAGAAAAATGAAAAGGGAATGATGTTCTTTCTATAGGGAAGGGAATATCTGAAGAACTAAGGAGTTAGGATTGATACTTCAAAGACATTCCTTTAGTGAGGGAACAGTAAGCAGCAGGATCTTGTGAGGTAGGAGTAATATCAGATAATGGTTTCTGGGAAAGAAAAAGTGAATGAGACTATAAATATACTGAAGAGACAGTGAGCAATGAGTGGACCCCAGTCGTACCTTCCCATTGCTAGTATCATATAAATAAATCTTGGGCCAAGTTGAGATCCCAGTCTGGACATAGCTGGAGATCTTGGCCACCAGGGGCTTCCAGTCAGCACAGTGAGTCAGTCTGTCAAACTCATCCAAAGCTTCCTCTTCCCACTGTTCACCTGGCAAAAGATTGCAGGGATAACCTAAGAAGGGGTCCCTACTGACGGGGTGAGATTACACCCTAGAGAGAAATTGGAACCACCTCTTTCTACTCCAGAAGGCATGTATGTCTGCCTGCCAGGTTGCTGCTTTCTTCTGCTGGGGAGGAAAAGACACCTGAGTCCCCAGAACTCAAAAAGCCTGGGAATGTGAGAATTCCTTCCATGTGCTGTATTAGAGTTATTCTATGTGGAGGCAAGGTCAATAGGCGATATGACCAATTTACCTGAAGGGGCGATCCGTGCCAGACTACACTCTATTGCTTGAAATGGAAGGCTTAGGAAGTCACTCCTAAAGTGAAAGAAACTAAAATTAGAATCCCAGTGCAGGATGGATCTCTTATAGTCCTTGTTTCTAGAGATCACCAAATAACTCAGCTGGAGAAGATAATCATCTACTCTCTGTATGTAGGTTCTCTTCCCAATCCCCCTAAGTGAGAAGTGCCTAGAGCACACCACCAGCTATGGCCAAGGCTGAGTTAACTGGGACTCCATCCTGGCCTCCACAGACCTGAGTGCTCGGAGGTCCTTCAGTGGGCAATCTCCATTATCTCCAAAGTCAACGAAGTAGAGGTCCAGGTTCCCATTCTCCAAGGTGCCAAGGACCCGAGCTCGATACCAGGAACCGTTTGCAGGTAAAGGTGCTGCTACAATGTCTCCCACATGCACAGTCAAGTCTTCAGGCTGCACATGAGGATAAGGATCAAAATGGGGAGAGTTAAGATGGGCACGCTAAAAAAAAAAATAGATAAGCAGGAAGTATCAGAAGGAAGAAAGAACAAGTAGTTGCTTCCCAGGAAAAGAGAACATATCACAATGAAAAAGATAGGCCCCCTTTTCATCGAACCCAGCCCTGCCCCTATGGCAACTCACTAGACTATTCTCATAGTGCTGGGTCATCTCACTGACAAGCTTATCCAGCTGCAGGCTGCGGGAGCCAATGATTTGGATCCAGAAGTGGTTGGGATGTTCGGAGGCAGAGACGTAGACTTCCAGGAACTCATCGGCATGAAAACTGAAGTCAGGACTAGGGACTAAACACAGGGATAAACAAGCTAAGCTACAGAATCCTAAGCTGGTGACCATATCAGAAGCATCTCTGGTTGAAATGGGGCCTCTCTATCAGAGGTACAAGCACCAAGTGGCTATTACCATTTAAAAAAACAATTGAGGGACAACTGGATGAAGCCTACAAGACTATCCTGAAGAAAGGTAGTAAGCTGAGCTGTGTACCTTTCTATGTAACAGTAGTAAGAGTTTACATTCCTAATCATCTGCCATGTATTCAAGTCAGACATCAATTATAATGAAGGTAAATCCTCCATATGCTAGCTGCAGCATGAACTAGTGGAAATAGGTGGGCCTGTTCCAGATCCATTCTATCACTAACTCATTATGTAACCCTGAACAAGTCTGCAAACCTTGTAGGGCCCCTGGTCTTCCCTGTCCATCCCAGAACCTATACACAGAAGAGGATGCTCACAGTCTTTTCATTCTTCTTAATGGTGATGATTTTTAAAAGCACTAATGAGATAGGCCAAAACAAACCAACAAAACCCCACCAGGCTGAGTATTTTACTTATTTAATAAATCTGTGAAAGAATATCACATAAATTCAATTTTTAGATATATTACTCAGAATAGTTTCCTGTGAACTAGCATATTCTTTTAAGATTTTATTTTTAAGTAATCTCTACACCCCACATGGGGCTTGAACTTACAACCGTGAGATCAAGAGTCACATGGGGCCTCATGAAGTAGCATATTTCTGTATCATTCTCAATCACTAGCTGGTTTGTGTTCAGAAAATTATTATTTATGTTTAGTACTAACCCTAGTTACTAAATATCATTAGTACTTATATTAAATACTATTAAACAGTAATGAATTAGTATTTATCCATACTAAACATTAACAGTATTTAATATGAATTATAAATAATAAATATTAATACTAATATATTACCACACAAAGGAACATCTGTGAAGAGACTTATATAAGTGCAGTCAAGAAAACAAATTACTTTTACTGCTTCCTATTTTGGGTTATCCAAGCCAATATTTCTATCTTCCATATAGCAAATGGGTTTCCATTTTGTTACATACTTTCAAACATGGACATCTCAGGACTGGTCTGGGCTCCAGATTTCTGAAAGTTGTCACCATTGGGTTTCTCCCAAGCACCTTCTGGCCCTACACCAGCCATGTCACCACCACCTTTTTGGGGAGGAGCTCCCAGTGGCGTAGCTGGCTCTGGCTCTGTGCCAGTACCAGTGTTTTTCCACAAAGCTGGCTCTCCAGCTCCACCAGACTCGGTGACTTCCTCTCTTCTTACACTGATTGGCTGTTTGCGTGGGACTCTGGTTTCTGCAGAATGGGCAATTCTCTTCCGAAGTTCTTCATCTTCTGAAACTTTCTCCAGTATCAAATGCTGTAGTAAGAGAGAGCTCTGTGACCAGATATTTTCACCCAGGATGGAGTAAAAGGTTCTCATTCTTAGACACAATTCAGGCCTATTAGCTACTTGCCTTGGCTGCTGCCACTTCCTTCTGTGTTCCTGAGATTTTGATAAGTCTTGATAGTAGTAACGTCCCCTCTGATTCTTTGTCACAGGTAATTTTGGCTCCAGAGGCCTTACAGATAGAACGAATCGTCTCCCCACCTCTCCCTGCATTGAAAAGCACATAAACACTTTGGCTTCCCTCCTCACCAAACTACTAGAGGAATCACTATTTTGTATATACTGGGAGAGAAGAGTCACTTCCAAAGTGAACAGAAAATAGAAAGCAGGAGCTATTGCAATTCTTACTGTAAGAAGGGGACTAGGGCCTATCTGCTCTTTCTCTTTTACCTAAACTCTTGGTTAGTATAACTTCATGTCATTTCCACTTTTTGACCATTCAGCATACTTTACACCGGCACTTCATAAGAAGATTTCCTACACAGTATATGAAACATTGGACCAAGGACAGACATTTCTCTGTCTCTAGTAGCAGCATAAGGAATGTGCTTGGGGAAGGTGTAACAGGTTACTATCTTGACAGCTCTGGGGGGTGCCTGGTGGCTTAGTTGGTTAAGGGTCTGGCTTTGGCTCAGGTTCTGATCCCAGGGTCCTGGGATGGAGTCCTGAGCCCTACGTTGGGCTTCCTGCTTAGTGGAGAGTCTGTTTCTCCCTCTGCCCCTCCCCGTTTGTGCTCTCTCTCTCTCAAATAAATAAATACAATCTTAAAAGGAAATGAAAGATCTGGGATAAAACGAGCAGGCTTAGCTTCCCTTTAAATATCTATTATGAGGTAAATACATTTACCTGAACCCTTCTGGAACCTATTTGTAAGGTTCAGATCATATACCTTCCTGAGGTAATGGGTTTTGCTTTACTACTGGTTCTATAAAAAAGTAAAGCTCTGGTCTCAATGTCTCCCCAGCACCACCACCAAATGCCCCCACCCCCACAAGGTGAAGGGAAGTAGGCCAGGAAAAATCCTTGGGAAGATGTGAAAGAAAGACAAAGGTGAAGAAAAAAGTTAAAAGCAGAGGAAGCTGTCCAGTGGTACCTATTATCCTGCCCACGGATCTCTGGGGAACTGAGAGCTGCTCAGACACTGGGGTATTCTCTGTCAGGATCTGATGGATGGCTGCTTTGGCCTTGCACACCTGAACAGGAAACCCACTGATAAGCAGCACCCGCTCATCACCTACATCCTCTGTGTCCACATCAATCCGAGCACCTGTCTGTTTCCGTAGCTGCAGAGAAAAGGATACATGGCTGTATGCTCTGGAAACAGCTCGTCAGCTAGGTATACTCTCAACGTAACCCTGGAGGTAGATGGAACTGGACAGTAATTAGCTAAATCAGGATGCTATAAGCAGTCCTCAATTACCTGTACTTATGAAAGGCTATTAATGACAAAGGTAACCTCAAATAGCAGTTAATTCAAAACAGTTTCTCTTTGTGTTTCCAACCCTCTTTCCCCCTAATTTTGGATTAGAGAATCAAATATTTTGTTTTCTTGACATTTCAAATGAACAAAAGAAAAATTCGGCAGCAATTCAACATTTACTAACAATAAGGGCTCATTAATTCCATAATAGAAAAGAATGGTTCAAGCTATACCAAGCTGAGAATCATACAATCAAAAATCCCCATTTCTAACTGAGTCCTTCATTTTCTAGGGAGTAGGACTCCTCTCTAGAAGGAAAAGAGCACAGTTAGCTAAAAGTTCTGTATTTTCTCTTCTAAAAACATACACAGTGTGAGTGGAGGCAGAGGAGGGAAGCAAGATTAAGCAGAATCAATCCCTGGGAAAGCCAACTGCCTGCTTGCACACTTACCTGTTTAATATTGGTTCCTTGCCGGCCAATGATGAGCTTCACAGCCTCCTGGGGAACTCGCATCTCTATTTCGATGTCGTCCTCCCCAACAAATGTCAACCGCTCTTCTGCACAGATCATGGCTCAGATCAGAATTAGCATCCAAAGTACCCCAGCCCTCCCCTGAAGCTAGCTGTCGAGAAGAATGATCCATGAGATAGACCAAAGATCTCAACCATAATGACAAGGAGAAGCAGCATCTGAGTAGGAACTGGAGAGTCCCAGAAGACCGGAAGATGGGCACTGTCTCTGGAATACTATCTCAGATGCTAAAATGTGGAAAGCATTTGGACCTGCAAGGAAAGGGTGCTGGATTCTGGGTAAACTGTATCTCCCAGGAGAGGACTCCTAGAGAAGAATGAAGGCTAAAAGGAGTCCACTGGGCTCAGAACTTCCATTTGTACCTAAATCCTTTCTCTAGGTCCAGCCTGTGGGGAAATGTGACCCTATGATTAACCCTGTAACAACTAAATACAGGGAGTGTATAAAAAGGAGAAGTATACAAAAAAGACCAAAAAAGAACCCATTGTAGTGCTGCTGTTGAAGGGAACAGATAAATAGAATTATAAAATGAGCTTATCAATTCAGACTAGCTGCACATTAAAAACAAAGAAAAGAAGAAACTAGTTTCAAAGATCCCTCACAGAAAGCCAATTACATCCCAACAGACATATCCAGTCCACCAGGGAAAACTTTCATTTCAATTTAACAAGGCCAGAGTACAGTTTGAACATTTCCATATGTACAGCTGGGGGGTTCACATACCTCTGCTTTCCCTGTATCTGCGGTATAAGATATAGGCAACCGTTGCGCTGGCTGGGATCCCAAGGCCCAGTGCTATTTTCTGAATAGTGGACAAACTTGTCCAAGAAGTTCGTTCAGTGGACATTTTCTGCTGTATTCAGACTTACATCCTGAAATAAGTAAATGACGGAAAAGAAGCTTTCATCCTATGTCTTTATGATTGGCAGAGAGGCATGGGAACATATTACAGCATTATTAAAAAGAATACTGCTGCCTACCTTTCCAAAACAAGAGCTTGAGCCATCTCAAAATCTTTTTTTTTCTTCTAAAACCTACTTCACGTAAAAGGTCTCAGGGTATTTTTAAAAAGTTACCAAGGGACATATACAATTAGAGGCATACTTCATTCCCTCCCTCTCCCAAAGAAAAGCATACATTGACCACAATTTTATAAGATGAAGGAACAAAAAAATTATTAAATGAATCAAACACTACAAAAATAAGCCTTCAGATTTCATATCAGACTACTTAAAATCCCTTATCTGTGCCCTTCCATGCCTCTAGGCCTTTCCAGAAGCTGTAGTCTCTGCAAGGAGTGGCTTTTCAGGTCCAGTTTCAGGTTCTGCTCCTTCTATTTTTTTTTCTTTTATCTATACTCCTGATTTCTATTTATTTCTCAGCTAACACTGAAAGGATGTCTGCCCTGCTCCTTCACCAAAACTACAACTTCCCAGATAGTCAACCTAGATGGCATGTATAAGCCCTACCTAATCTCACCTCTGGGACCTTTCTCTTGGTTTCTCCTCCTCTTTCCCTGGAAGCGTTTTTACAGCCTTGGGCTTGTCTTCCTATGGCCTCTCTCCACTGCTACTGCCACTCTGTGGTCCATGGCAATTTTATCTACACCTGCAGCTTCAATGAATACCTAGATGCTAACATCCAACATCAACTGTGCTGGATTCAGCTCATCAGATCTCATTTGGACCACTGCAATGGCCTCGTTATTCTTAGACTGATACTGTACCTTCATTTTGCTGCCAAGCTAATCTTATCATCATCACTAGATTTTCTTATCTCATAACTTCTCTCACCCTTCCAGACAATTCATACTATTTCTTCTCAAGCCTCTAGCACTTCCTCCATCCTCACTCTCATCTGGTATCTTCCTTATTTCCTATGCCACTGAGAAAGTACAGCATTCTGAGAAAATATTAACTCAGTTCTACCACACTTACCCACCTACCCCTATCTATGCTCAAATCTTTCTGTGGCCATGGATGAACTGTCTCTACTCCTGGCACTGAAGGCTCTCATAAAAGTGTTGTTGCTCTCCTTCCTTCTCACGCATTGTTGATGTTTTCCTCTCTACTGGATCTCTTTCAGCAAACATGCCACTGTTTCTTATTTCTTAAAGAAAATCCTCTCTTGATTCCACTTATTCCTCCAAACACTTCTCATTTCTTCCCTTCCTTTTATAGGAAAACTCACAAGTGCCAATACTCTTGTGCTCAATTTCTCTTGAATCCACTCCCACTGCTCTTGCCAAGGTCTCCAGGGACATCACAATGACCAATTCTCTGTCTTCACTCTACCTGCCCTCGCCCCTGTATCTGGCACAACTGAGGACTCCACCCTGCTCTGACCCTTTCTTCACTTGGCTTCCACAATAGCACCCTTCTGGTTTTCCTTCTCCCTTTCTGGGTGCTCCATCGGTCAGTTTTCTTCTCCTGCTTGTAACCTCTAAACACTGCAACACCCCAGAGCTCTGTCCTATGCCCTCTTGTGGGTTCTACCTCACTTCCTTAGTGATCTCACCGTTTCATTCACAGCTTGGCTTTAAATCCCATCTGTATAATGGTAACTCCCAAATTCATAGATCCAGGTAGGACCTGGACTATGAACTCCTGAACTTCAGGTTTGTATACCAACTGCCTATGAGACGTCTCCATTGGATATCTAATAGGCATCTCAAACTTAACAGGTACAACGTTGAGCTCCTGATCTTACCCTCTGCTTGTGGTCTTGGCTGACTTAGTAAAGACAAGTCCATTCTTTTACTCTCTCAGGTTAAAAATTTTATTCATCTTCTCCCTCAAATAGCACCGTTAGCCTGTCAGCAAATCCTATTTATTGTACCTTCAGATTTTCCAGAATCTGACCACATTTTGCCTCTCCACTGCTAAGACCACCAATATTTCTTGTCTAGATTATTGCAATCCATTATATTCTGGTATTTGCCATTGTCCAGTTTATTCTCAACAGCTGATGTCAATAACATTATTCATCCACTCAAAGCCTCCCAGTGGTTTTCAATCTCACTATATGATTATAAGCCAGAGCTGTCATAACGACCTGTGATGTCTTCATTTTGATTGTATTTCCAATAGAATGTACACTCCACGGAGCAGGAATTTTTTGTTTTGTTCATCAGTGCTTAGCACACAGTAGCTAGTCAATAAATATTTGTTTAATGAATAAACTTCAGCAACTCTGTTGTCTACATAAAAACTCATTAATGGCATGAAAAGTTATTTATAATCTGATCTCTGCCTATGACTTTCACAACCTTATACTCTTAATTCCACTGCTACCAGGGGGGCAGGACATGCTCTACATGCCTGTGTGTCCCTGCTCTGACCTTGTGTCACTTTTTTCTGGTTATACACCTTAGCCCATCTGGTCTCTCTGGCAAAACCCTATTCCTTCCTCACATCTCAGTTCTACTACTACACTTTTGAGGCCTGTGGGATTTCCCCTAGCTGACTTAGAGTAGGTTTCTCCTTAGCTCATGCTGCCCTTATGATACTTCCATGATAGCACTTGTTCACACTGTATGCAACTGTGTGTATCTGTTATGCCTATGTCCTCTAGACTGGCTTCAAGCAAGCTAGGTCAACCACATTTGTTAAGCATTTCCATGTGTTAGATGTTATTGTGGCACTAAGGATGAAAAAGATGAAAAGATAAATGTGCTGAGTAGCTACTATGCCACCAGGCACTTTACTTCCATTAACTTAATCGTTATGCAATTCTGTAAGGTAGGAAATGTCAACTCCAGTTTTACAGAGGAATATATATGCTTAGAGAGGTTACCCAGCTTCTTACCCAGGGTCTGGGTTATTATTTGGTTATTAAAAACCTAACAAAGTGACTTTAGAAGCCCCCCCCCCCCCCCCGCTTTCTTTTACACAGACTCAGCAGAACAGTACTTGGTGTCTTTATTCAGGAAATTCAAGAATAAACACTAGTGGAGGGATGCCTGAGTGGCTCAGTGGTTGGGCGTCTGCCTTTGACTCAGGGCGTGATCCCAAAGTTTCAGGATCGAGTCCCACATCAGGCTCCCTGCATGGAGCCTGCTTCTCCCTCTGCCTAGGTCTCTGCCTCTCTCATGAATAAATAAATATTTTTTAAAAAATAAACACTAGTGGAAAACACTTAGGTGGTAAAAAACTAAAGACAGCGTCTATTTCTTATAGAACAAAACAGTAGAACAAAACAGTAGAACAAAACAGTGTGGCTTTTAATGAAACTTGCTTTAAAATGAGGAAATATGGGATGTCTGGCTGGCTCAGCGGTTGGGCATCTGCCTTCAGCTCAGGGTGGGATCGAGTCCCACATCAGGCAGGAGCCTGCCTCTCTGTGTCTCTCACGAATAAATATCTTTAAAAATAAGAAAATATAATTTTATGCTATGATTTACCTCCAGGTACACAAATTCAACCCAGATGATTATGATATCCAAGAAATTGTTTTTTAAGATTTTATTTATTCATGAGAGACACACGGGGGGAGGGGGGGGGGGCAGAGACACAGGCAGAGGGAGAAGCAGGCTCCATGCAGGGAGCCCGATGTGGGACTCAATTCCAGGTCTCCAGGATCAGGCCCTGGGCTGAAGGTGGCGCTAAACCGCTGAGCCACCGGGCAGCCCATTTTTTTACCTTTAAAAAATAAAAACTGGTTGTATTCCAGGAAGGCTAAAAACATACTCATTAATACAGGACCTATTCAGGAATAAAACTTTGACTCTAAATGTCATAGAAACTCCAGAAGTTTGCCTATGTTTTTAGCCAATAGTTTTTTAATTTAATTTAATTTTATTTTATTTTTTTATTTATGATAGTCACACAGAGAGAGAGAGAGGCAGAGACACAGGCAGAGGGAGAAGCAGGCTCCATGTAGGGAGCCCAACGGGGGACTCGATCCTGGAGGCCTTGGGCCAAAGGCAGGCGCCAAACCGCTGCGCCACCCAGGGATCCCTAGGCAATAGCTTTAAACAAATTTCATCCATTCTCTTGCTCACTCAGGCCTGGAACAGAAAAAATACTCTTTTTCAAGTGTCTTGTTATTTCAGGCAATTCATTACTCAGTAAGAAGATCCAATATATACAGTATATATCCCTTTTGGAGATATAGTATAGACATGGAGGAATATGGTTGCTTTTTTTTCTTTTTTGGTAGGTAGAAAGGAAAGAATGGAGTTTAATGGGTGTTTGAGTTATGAGGTTCCTTTCTTACCTGGATTAAAAAAAGAATCAGCTTCTCTCTTTTCCTCACCTTTATTTTTTTTTTTTTTTTAATTTTTCCCCTCACCTTTAAATAAAACCTTTCACTGCTCTCTGTGCAAGTTTGGGTGGTATCACTTTTGCATATACCAAAGGAAACAAGCTCTGTTTCATAAAGATTTTTGCTTAAATTCTTGAATTTTTTGAGCCTCAGACTATTTTCTTATATTAAGAGATGGTTTATTTGGAGTATCTAAAGAAGAGTTCACTTCTTTTACCTAGTGGTTACTTCATATATTTTTTCATATGGTCTCTGAAGTGCAAAGCTTGTCTTCACTATTATAGTGCCTCATTTACATAGTGCTAGTTCTTTGTTACCAGCTGCACATGCTGGGAACACAAGTAGGAATAAGAATTTTTGCCCTGAAATACAGTCTAGGAGAAAAAATGACCACCAAAACAAATAATTAGAGGCAGTGCAGAGACAATATAAATTCTTGGCTAAAGTAACAGCTGAGTGGAACCAAAACTTAAAAGATTTCTTAGATGGCACAGAATTGAAACCACGTTTTTAAAATACAAATCATTTTTCTGCATTCAAACCAATAAATACGGAGTATTCAATGTGTGGTTGGCTCTGGGGCATACAACAGTTCAGAAAGACTTGGTAGCTGCCTTCAGTCATGGGGTTTCCTATCCAGCAGGGAAGGTCTTACTTGATAGGCAAGAGTCTGTAGGCATTAAGGATTTGGGGAAATAAATCTTGTGAACAGAGCAGTAACTTAATCAGCACTCTAATTCTGTTTCCCTTTTAACATCACCTTTCTGGCCACAATTTATGCCTAAGAAATCATAGAGTTTTAGAATCGGAAGGACCAAAGAAATGATCTGATTCTACTAATAATGTTCCAACTGGGGAAACTGAAGCCCAGTGAAATAAAGGGATTTCCCTAAGGTTATATAGTCAGTCACTTCTATACAATGCAGTACACAATGTGGTTTGAAGACCAGTCACAAAGGCACCTCTTTAAGGAGACTCAAAGAACTAATAGCATTTTCACCCCAGTTCAGAAACTATCAAGATCAAGGCAAAAAAAAAAAAAAAATCTAACATCTGATATTCCTCTGGCTCTGCTGCCAACTCCCTCACCCCTTGCTCCCCCCCCCCCCCACCCCATCCTGACCGTCTATGCTTGTTTGGGTGTCATTACCATGGGCTTCCATAGTACTCCAAACATCCTTTCACAACATATGTTGCTTGTGATTCTTAACCGCTGTGTCTGTAGTGAGAATGAATTGAGGGCAGCAAGGGGGGAGGGTAGGGAGACCAATTTAGAGGCTAGTTCAGGTGCCAATGATGGAGATGGCAAGGAGGAGAGTTTTAATAGGTAGACTACACAAGACCTAATAATTGATTCAAGGAGCCCCCTATCAGGTTTCTCATTTGAGCACTTGGTGTTTGAGACACAATATTAATGATTTGGTGGTGGAAGGAATGTGTGGTGGGAAGATGAAAGTCCACGACAAGGATAAATTAGGTAACTTCTATTTTAATTGAAACCTAAGTTTCACTCAACTCCTTTTCACATATTACAAATGAAGTTTATGTCGAGTTAGCTGAAGTCTCAAAGAATGAATATCTACTTGATTCATCAAGTATGATTTTGCTACTATATGCATATTAGTTCGTTTGATTTCTCTTTAAAAATAAGTGGGAAACAATACAATGGCACGAGGGATATAACCATAGTACTGAGTGCCAGCTTGTGTTTGATTTTATTACTTCAAATTGAACGTGAAAAGGTTGGATTTAAGATCATAGTTTCTAAAACAAAAAACACCCAACAGTTTCTAAGGGAAGCTGAGTAAAGAGGAGACACGTGGATCATGTCAAGGTGAGACATACAGAGGATGCTTTTCAGAAGCCAATTTTGAAATTTCTTGACATTTACACGAAACAGTTGCTGACTATTTAATAGGCATAAGGAAAGCTTACTTTTGTGTTATTTTAGAAACATCGTTGGGAGTCACCTCATCTTAAGAATTTAGTAAGCTCCATGGGGGCCAGGACCTCTCATCCCCTATCTCCCAACAACCAGAACCTACAGAGTAGCTGGAACATGGTGACGGGCTTGTAGCACTGAAGCAGCTTGCTCAGTTTTCTCATCCTTGCCACATTTATTTTTAACCAACGAGTGAAGAAAGCCAACCCATTTCACGTTGAGACTAGAATAAAAACGTGGCTTTGACAGGGGAGTCTTCAGCCCGAACCCATGGGGGAGATGTGCTTGGTGAGAAGCGAGACTGGTAAACAAACCCCCGATTTAAGGAGCCGTCCTTTTAGAGATACCGGGAGAAAAAACCGGAGAAGATAGGAGGCAGACGGCTCCACTGACGGCGGTTCTCGTCTCAAACACAGCCCGTCCGCGGAGCCCCACCAGCTGGGGGCAAGCACGCGGGCACCGGTCCGCTGTGGGCCCGAGCACGTCCCCCGGGGCGGTTGGTAGCTCACACCCGGGGCCCGGCGGCGGCGGCGGCGGCGGCGGCGGCGGCGGCGGCGACGCCTCCTCCGCCGCCACCTCCCCGCCCCACGTTCCCATCTGCTCGCCGCCGGGGGCGCCCACGCCCGGCCGCCCGCCCGCTCTCCCCAGCCTGTCCCCCGGCGCCTTTGCCGCCCGTCCAGTCAGCCGCCGCGCTCCTCGGCCCTCGGCCCTCGGCCCTCGCCCCGGGCCCCGCCATTACCGCTCCTCCAGTCAGCCGCCGCGCTCCGCCGCGCTCCTCGCACCTAGCCCTGCGCCCCGCCGGCCGCCGCCGCCCTCCTCGCGCCCCGCCCGCCACGCTTCAGCCCCCTCTTCCCCGCCCCTGCAGCCCGTCCGCACCAATCAGCGCCGGGCTCGCGCGGCGGCCAATCGCTGGCCCGCCGCGACCAATCCTTCCGCGGGCTGCCCCTGAGCGACTGGGCTGCGGCGCGCTGGCAGCCAATTGCCCGGACGCGCCGGCCCGGGCGTTAGCCAGTCGGAGCCCGGGAAGGCAGCCGCTGTTCCCCCGGCTGCACCTGCTGAGAATTAAGCAGCCAGTTAGAGGCTCCACGGAGCGCTGTCAGCCCACCTCGGGGCCAATTACCTGGGAAGTTGGCACCTCCCCGTCGGGGAAAGTCCGCGCCCCGGGCGGGGACCGAGGTGCGAGGGCGTGGGATCACGCGTGCGTGTCGCCGCTGGTGGGCCTCGAGTGCCGTAGTGCACCGCCACCCCTCGCCACCGGCACCCAGGTACCTCGCGGAGAGCGGCCCCTCGACGGGCGGCGCCCCGCCACTTGCCTCCTCGGTGCTCTCCTGCCGGGATCCGTCCTGATCCGTGGCAGGCCCTGGGGACGCACGGAAGGGCCAGCGCGGGCTTGGAGGGCGCGGAGCGGGGGAGGGGGGGCTGCGCGCGGGAGCCGGCGCGCGGTGCGGGCGGGGCGCTGGGGCGCCCGCGGCGAGGGGACTTGGGGCTGTGCGGGCGTCGGTCAGGGGCGCGCCCTCCCCGGGACGGAGGGGACCGGCGCGACGGCACAGCCGGGGCCATTTCTGCGGAGGGCGGTAGAGGGTGGGCCGTGCCAGGCGGCGGTCCCCTTCGGAGGAGGGCATTGCGGCCGCCGCCCAGGACCCGGGACTGGGACGGCCAAGGACGGTTGGGCCTGTGACCGCCTCCGGGCGGCGGGAGCCTCCTCCCGAGCCAGAGCCCCTCCGCGGGCTCCCGGTAGCCGGGAGCTCTTTGCAGCGGTTCTGTCGCTGTGCCCGGCACACGGTGAGCTCTCCGTGGATGCTGAAGGGACGCCAGATTGCATCTCTGGTCAACCAGGGCGATCGATGCCTTTGGGCCTCAGGGTTTCGATTTGTATTAATTTTTTAAATGTGCATTTTGAATAAGTAATACACATTCTACAAAATCCATAGGCACAAAAGGTTATTACAGTGAATAAGGTCTCCCTTCCCTCAAGAGGCAACCAGTTTTATGAGATTCTTGTAAATTTTTCACAAAATATTCTGTAGCAAACATACCCATGTTATATGCATACATTATATGCATCTTATATATATATTATTTTTACTCTTGATTTTTTTGCAATTTCCTTTTGTATAGCCTAGATACCTGACCATAGCAGCAGGTGTATCTGCTTCGTAGTAAGTTTCACAGTAGCCTGAGGGTTAGATTAAGATATTTTTAAACAATCCTTTCATATTATATTGTTACCCAAGTATATTTCATCTGGCTTTTGTATATTTGTATAATAAATCCTTAGAGCTGTGAATACTAGGTCAAAGATTTATGTGCATTTTTTCATTAGGATAGATACAATTTTGCAAATTCCCTCCCTCCCAAAGACTTCTCATTTTCATTCCATCAGCAATGTTTGAAAAAGATTTGGTAAAGGTGTTATGTATTACCAAATTACCTCCACAGAAGCTCTAAATTCTCTCATCAGCAATGTGTGAAAAGAACTTGTTTGATAACATACTTCTGCTTTTTGTTTTTTTAAGATTTTATTTGTTCATGGGAGAGAGAGAGAGAGAGAGAGAGGCAGAGACACAGGGAGAGGGAGAAGCAGGCTCCATGCAGGGAGCCTGACATGGGACTTGATCCTGGGTTTCCAGGATCACGCCCTGGGCAGAAGGCAGGTGCTAAACTGCTGAGCCACCCAGGGATTCTCCCATATTTCTTGTTAAGATTATTCCTTGGTATTTGAGTGCCTTGATTACAATAGCCATTTTTACTTTCAAAAAGGTAAAGGAGTAGTTCAGACTCAAGGAAGAATGTCCATTGTTGCTGTAGAAAGTGCAGGCCTGCTTTATGGATCCATTACCTTCTAGCTCCAATAGAATGTGGTAGGCAAAAAGAATATGAAGTGGAAGTCCAAAAGGATTACAAATTAATGGGCAGCCCGGGTAGCTCAGTGGTTTAGCGCCGCCTTCATCCTGGGATGTGATCCTGGAGACCCGGGATCAAATCCCACGTCGGGCTCCCTTCATGGAGCCTGCTTCTCCCTCTGCCTGTGTCTCTGCCTCTCTCTCTCTCTCTGTGTGTGTTTCTCTCATAAATAAATAAAATCTTTTTTTTAAAAAAAGGATTACAAATTAACCACATGAGGAATTTCTTAATCATGAGCAGTTGTAATCACTTTTTTTCCCCCTTAATTTTTTAAAGGAAGGTTGACTTCTAATTAACTTCTAATTTGGCTGAGCAGGGAGGGTGGGCAGAAGGGATAGTTTCAGGTGAGAGGATTCCAAACTCTCAAATCCTATTTGGGACTTGTCATCTCATGCACCCCCCCCAAGAGCCCAAGTCAAGATAGGGTTATGAGGCTGGGATTCGGTGAATTGCAATTTCTGTTTTCTCCTATTAAGGTCCGAAGAGTCTGTCCTTTTTCCTTGAAGGGGTGCTCTAAACAGGGTGCAGGAGTAGGTGATACCAGTTAACTTAAGGTCTGCGTTTTACAGAACATTCAGTTAGCAGGTGTTTCCATTCAATAAGCCAAACAGGAAAGGGGACTTCAGCTAGAGGGCTGGGCAGTGAGGGGTTCTCAAAGGCCTTTGCTTTGGAACTCAGAGTTCCCTTCTTGGACAATAAGCAAACAGTCCAGTCAAACAGTGTTCAGCCATCTGTTTGTTTGTTTTTTAAGATTTTATTTATTCATGAGAGAGAGAGGGAGAGAAGCAGGCTCCATGCAGGGAGCCTGATGTGGGACTTGATCCCAGGACTCCAGGGTCACGCCCTGGGCCAAAGGCAGGCGCTAAATCGCTGAGCCACCCAGGGATCCCCCAGCCATCTGTTTTTTTAGAAAACAGTCATTTTTTTCTTTGTTGTAGGAGTTACCCCTTCCTCCCCCATGATGCAAGGCTCTGCATCAGAAACCAGCAACCCAACACAGAGGTTGGGCCTTAGAGTCAGCAATTATGCTGTGCTGCTCTTTAGTCTTTAGATCAGACTGATGGATTGTGGCAGGTGTCCCCTGCATATGTGGCCACCACACAGCTCTATGCCTGCCTACTTAATTTTCCTTACAGAGTAGTTTGGAGGAAGAGGACTCCGGAGTTCTTGGTATCAAGTGCTGTCCATCCTGAATCACCACATACTCACTGCTCTGAGCAAAAGTCCCTCCCTACCCTGAAGTCTCCTGTCTCTCCCTGAGAGAGGGAAGCTGGTGGGAGGAGTGGAACAGGAAAAGGGAGAAGCTGCTTTGACCTATGCTAACATCCACTCTGTCTTTCCCGGCCTTTTTTCCTTGCCTATGACAGACGCCAGAGAGACCGGGCAGGCTTGTCCTCAGCCTTTCCCCCCAGACCCTCACCTGCTGAAATAGTTCATAGATTATTCTGCCACACTGGAAATTCCCAAGCAGCTTCTCTATAACCTAAGAGATTGTTGAGATTTGAACCCAGAAAAGGACCCAGGAAATCTGAAGCCTCCAAAATGTGAGAGGCTCTGTTGCTGGCATCTAGGATTTCTTTTTGTTTGTTTTAAACTACTCACAAGAGGCACAGAGAGAGGCAGAGACACAGGCAGAGGGAGAAGCAGGCTCCTGGGGAGAGCCCGAGGCGGGACTTGACCCCAGGACCCCAGGATCACGAACTCTGAGTCAAAGGCATATGCTCAACCACTGAGCTACCCAGGCATCCCTGACATCCAGGATTTCAGTTCAGTCCATCTGATCCGTGGAATTTCTGCCCCTTTCTGCCAGTCCCTGGAGCAGAGACAGGACATTTGGAGAGGGGACTGAGGAGAAAGGATAACAACCAACCAAACAACCCTCAGCTTCCTGAGTCAGGTGCCTTTGAGTTCCTGAAGGCTGGGAAGGGCTAGCAGCTGGCCTGGTCCCCCTAAGAGACTTGTTCTGAGTGGTGGCGTGGAAGAGGCCCTGGGTCAGGCTCTTCAGCTGAGAGGTGGTGAGAGGTCAGAAGAGCAGGCAATGACTAAGGCAACACACCTGGTGGAAGGCATTTGGGTTTGGAGGCCAAGAGCCCCGAGTTAAAAACAGTTCCCTCACTGACTAGCTGTGTGTCCTGGAGCAAGTTACTCTATTTGACCTTCAGTTCAGATGTCCTGTGTCATAGGGTTGATGTAAGGATTCAATAAGAAAACATAAAAAGCCATTGACATAGGACAGATTCTTGACAGATGTTATTTGCCTTCTCTCTCCACTCCTGTGCTGCCCTGGGGAGAGGCTCTATCAGCTTGCCCCCACTCTGTGGGCTGTGACATCCCTACACATGCACACACACCACCAGCGTGCGTCCTTGGTTGCATTCACACACACACACCCCAGCCTGTGTGTCCCTGGTTGCATTCACATACAACCCCCACAGCCTGTACAGTCGCATCTGGGCTATGGGCAGCCTTCCCAGGCAGGTAAGATAAGGAACTAGCTCGCTGATGATTGGACAAGCTGTGGAAGTGCTCATCACAGTGACCTAGTCACATCAAAGGGCCTTAGGGAAAAGTGTGGAAAGGAAAATAAGAGGCAGTAGTGGGCGGTCACTTCACAGGTGTTTTCCCCAAAGGAAGGTGCTTCTCAAGGGACACTTTGCCCGCCTCTGCCAGGGAGGCCCTTGTCCATGCCTGGAGGTGCAGGGTCTACAGCTCTCCTGCCCATCAGAGTGGTACTGGCTACATGTGGCTTTTGAGCACTGGAAAGATGGCTAGTGCTACCAAGGAGTGGACTTTTAAGTTTATTTCAATTTAAGTTAGTTTATTATTTTTTAAAGGATTTTTTATTTATTTATTCATGATGGATACACAGAGAGGCAGAGACACAGGCAGAGGGAGAAACAGGCTCCACGCAGGGAGCCCGATGTGGGACTCGATCCCGATCCCGGGTCTCCAGGATCACGCCCTGGGCTGAAGGCAGCGCTAAACTGCTGAGCCAGCGGGGCTGCCCTAATTAAGTTAGTTTAAATGTTAAAACTGACACTTGATCTAGTTATTGGAAAACTTTTCATATGTTTGGGACAACTTGGCTGTGTGAAAATACGCTTTTAACAATGAATTTTATCGAGCTTAAGAACAGCTCAGATCTTTCTGGTGAAAATTCAGTGATTGAATTGAGATGTGCTCTACGTGTAAAATACACACTGGATTTCAAATACCTAATACGAAAAAATAATGTAAACTATTTCATTACTAATTTTTGTGCTGATAACATGCTGAAATGATACTTTGGGTACCCTGGGTTAAATAAAATATAGTGTCAAAATGTAATCATATCTGGGTTTTTTGCTTTTTGAACGTAATACTAGAATATTTGAAACGACGGGAGTGACTCACATTCTATTTCTATTGGGCAGCGCTGCTCTGGAGACTTTGGGACCAGGGCAGCTGCACCTTCTGCTCTGGGCGCATCATCTGTTCCCCACCGCCTCAGGGGGCTTCCCAGAGATCTGTCCACACAGCAGTGCTGCTTCTGCCCTTCACTGCACCACAGAGTGGGCAGGGGCTACCACAGAGTAGGAACCTCCAGTACTGGACTCCCCCACCTAGAAAGCTGTGGCCGGAAAATTTTGGAGAGGAGAGGGCTGTGCCAGGGAAACCTTTCTGGATGCCTGTAAGGAGAGGGGAGGTCGCCAGGATGTAAGAGAATTGTGTGTGGGGAGGTGAAGGCAGGGTCGGAGGCTCAGGGATATCGTTTTCTCAAGATTGTTGGACTCTCCAATCTGTGGGGTTCTCATCTCTGGCCCCACCCCCATCTCTTCCCTGGGCCTCACTGAAGAGCTTGCCTTTGGATCAAGTCTGGCTGCCTGCTGGAGGGCACCTGCTCCTCCCCCCTGTCAGGGACAGCTTGCGCTGGGGAATCTTCTAACGAGTGGAGTCTCCTCTAAGCAAGGACAGAGCAGCAGGAGTCGCTAGGAAGCTCCTGATGCTTGCATACTGAAGGGTGGTTGGGGGCTCTTGAGCGTGGAGGGGAGCTAGGGACACTGAGCAGATGCTGCTGCAGAGAGAGAGGCTCCCCAGGGCCATATGACTCCTTGCTTCTCAGTCCCTCCTCCCTGCCCCTCCTCTCTTTTCACTCCTCCCCTTCTGACGATGCTGAGGCTGCTGCCTCTCCATTCCCTGGCTCTGCCTTGACTTCTATTTGAAGCACACTCGGAGGCAGTCAGCATCTTCTTCCATCACGCCTCTGTACCTGGGGTCTCTGGCAGGCAGTGACCTCTCTCTGGAGTCAGCGTCCCCCTTGGGCTGCACTAAACAGGCAACAAAGGGCACCTGCTGAAAGCCAGATCCTGCTGCTTTTCACTATGGTGCGCGGTGCCACTCCTGCCTGTTTCCTCTAAGCCCCAGGGCCTGCTGGGTTCTGGGACTCTCTCTTAGGACAACTGCAGCTTCTTGCCTTTGTTAGGCATTTTCTAGGAGCCCCCTTTGTACTCTTCCTCCAAGCACCAAAGATTTGTGATTGGGAGATCCCAACAAGAACAGGAAAGAAGGAAGGAGCTGGGTGTCCTACAAAGGGATTTCTGCAGAGGGATCCCTTGGAAGGTGGAGGACCTCTCCTCCAGCTGCAGAGATGCAGAGGACAGGGAAAAGGCTGAAATTGAAACAGAGTGGGAGTCTCTCCAGAACATCTCTGGCAGGCCTTCTGTGTCAAGCCTGTATGTTAGGCAAGCCCATTGGGATATGTGTTCAGTGGGCAGGTGGGAAGGGAGAGATTTACTAACAGTGAAGGGGGAGAAAGTGAAATAAAATTCCGGATATCACACTTAGTTTAGGCTGCTACTGTTGTGGCCATTTGGCAGCAAGTTTAATGATGAGACAGATGGAACAGGGGTTGGAGGCTCATGCAGACACAGCACTGATGTGTAGTCTGTACCACCACCCCCATGGCACACTCACATCTTTGCCTGAGGTCCTTGGCCCTAGTTCCTTGTGCCTGGGGAGAGGACAGAGCAGAAAAAAGAGGGAAGCCTGCCTGGTTGAGGAGTAGAAACTCTGAGAAGCAAGCAAGCAACACTTTGCAGCCTCACCTCTGCAATAATCTTATAGCTGTGGTTGGCAATTGGTGCTGATTGTAAGCGTGTGCCAACAAGTAGACTGGAGCCTTGAGAATGTTTCCTGCTTCATGGGGGGTGGGGAGGGCTGAGCTGACTACAGGTCTACATCTTCTCCCTGGGGCCCTCAAACTGCAAAAGCAGGGGGAGGCAGACTCGCGGGAGGCGTCATTAGCTGCTGGCACGATGTGGGACTAGGTTCTGGTCCAATGAGCCTTGAGTTTCTTCCCTTTTGGTACCTGAAGCTGGCTTGGCTGGAATTCCAATGTGGAAGGAAAAGTCAGAAGAGCTTGGCAGTGACCCGGTTACCCCCAGAGTTCTTATCCCCAGAGGGCCGAGGTGCCACAAAGTCAAAGGTCATGTGATGTTTGACCCGGCCTTTGCCCTTGCTCCAGAGGGCAATGAGGCCAAAGCAGAGGGTCACTGAAGTGAGGAAAGGAAGGAAGCCAACTGCTAGCACCATAGCTACCCCTCTGCTATCCAGGAAGAAGGGCCCCGGGATCCCTGGCATGGTGATGTTGGAGTCAGAGAGAGTGCCATTTGGTGGATCAACCTGGATTACTTCCAGCCAGGTCCTCAGGGAGTCATTCCCAGCGACATTGCTGACCATGCAGACGTAGGCCCCTCTGTCCTGTAGCTGCACTGAGCGGATCTCCAGCGTCCCATCCTCTAGGACCCTCACTCTCCCAGCCCTTCCCAGCCAAGCCCCCTGAGGCCTCATCCAGGAGACAGTGGGGGCTGGGTCTCCGTCTCCAGAGCAGGAAAAAACAGCATGCCCCCCCTCCTCTGCAATGACCCATCGCGGCCCGGACTTTCGGATCAGGGCTGGTTGGCAGGTGAAGTGCCCCGGAGGTAGGATGTCTGAGAAGTCCTGCAGGCTCTTCCCCTGGACGTGCCGGGGGCCGGCACAGGCAGGGGGCGACGTGCCAAAGTCCAGGCGGCGGCGGAGCCGGAGCAGCCAGAGGAGTCGGCAGTCACAGGTCAGGGGGTTGCCAGACAGCCTCAGGGTGACTAGTTTGTCTGGAGAAGGGAAGGCTGTTTCCTCCAGCGTCTGCAGGGCGTTGTCTGCCACGTCCAGGAGATGGAAAGCGGTCAAGCCGTGGAAGGCATGGGCCGCGATGGACGTGAGGCATGCCCCTGACAGTCGGAGCTCCTGGAGCCGCACCAGAGCACTGAGCCTTCGGGCCGGAATGGCCGAGATGGGGTTCTGAGACAGATCCAGGACCCGGAGGAAGCTCAGATGGTGGAGCGCTTGGAAGGGCACGGCGCTCAGATTGCAGCGGGTGATGGCCAGGCTGCTGAGATTGAGCCCCAGCAGGCTCCCAGGCTCCAGGGCCTCCAGGCATGGCCAGTGGTGGATCTCCAGCTCCTTTAGCTGCCCCAGCCCCCGGAGTTCCCCGGCTGGCAGCCTCCCGATATCTAGTTCTCGAAGCCTTAGGGTCAGCAGTGCTGGGAGGCGGGCAAGGGCCAGGCCGGGCACTGTGCTGAGGTTGCAGCGCTCCAGTGTGAGGGCACTCAGCTTGGCCAGCCCTGCAAAGGCTCCTGGGGCCACGAACACCAGGTGGTTATCTCCCACCTCCAGCTGCTGGAGGCTGCCCAGCTCCCCAAAGGCTCTGTCAAGGAACAGGACAATCTGGTTGAGGCGGAGGTCCAGTAGCTTGAGGGCGGATAGGCCTGAGAAGACCCCAGGCCCCATGATTCGCAGTCGATTGCCCTGCAGCCTCAGGGTGAGGAGGCTTTGGAGGCCGTGGAAGGCTCCAGGCTCAAGGATGGAGAGCTGGTTGTAGCTGAGGTCCAGCTCCTTGAGCAGGCCCAGGCGGGAGAGCATCCCCCGCTGAAGCCCCCACAGGTGATTCCCACTCAGGTCCAGGAGCTCAGTGTCCAGTGGGAGTCCCCCAGGCACAGTCTCCAGTCGCCGATGGGCACAGAGCACTGCCTGGGGCTGGGAAGTACAGTCACAGACAGCAGGGCACCCGCCACAGCTCCCTCCAGGCAGGAGGAACAGGAACAGGAGAGGGAGCCATGGGGCCCGGGCTCTCTTTGGAGCTGTGGCCATAGCTATCCCCTCTTCAATCCTGGAACAGATGATGACATGGTCCTTTTTGGAAAGTGACTTCAGAGGCTGGTGACCCTGGACTTCCCTGGACCTCCTTAGAGGAACGAGAGACTGAGCTATCTGTTTCAGCATTGCTGGCACGTGGGGTGCAGACCCAGGAGCAGATGTTCCCATCCAGGAGCAGTTCTGGTGGGCCACCTTCTCAGGGGCCTCCTTGGCCTCCTCTTTGGGGAACCGCTACTTTCCTCCTGCTCCCAGGCCTGGGTCATAGGCCAAGGACTTCCTGGCTCATGGAGCCCTAGTTAAGCCTGACCTCAGTGAGGAAAGCTTGATGTGAATGGGACAGGAAGCAAGGAAGTAACCCGGAGTCTCCCTGGGATGGGTTTTTCCTGTATCTGCAGATCCAAGAATACCTCAAGTCCCTCCTTCTCCCTGATACTTGTTCTCCCCAAGGTTGGCCATCCACCCCCATGCCGACCCTTGTTCCTCCTGTGCCATCCACCTACAGCTTTGTCTAAGGCTCAGGGGGAACCACATCCCTGGATTCAGATTGGAGCTAGGTCCTCACCTTGATTAAGTCCTCCAAACACATTCGGCTCTGCTCTCCCAAGCTCCACTCACTGTCCCTCTGCCGTCCTGCAGCCTAGCTCAGGGCCTGGTGCCCTGAATTGGTAGGATCCAATCTCCCCGAAATGCCTGCATGGACAAAAGCCCAGTGGCACCTTAGCTCTGGCACGGGCTGCAGGGGGCACTTGAATCCCTCACAAGAACCCTCAGGGCAGCGCCTGTAGATGACACTGGGGTGTGCAAGGGACCCAGGGGATGCCCACATTTCGAGTTTTGTTGCTCAGTCCTCAGTCTCAGGCTTCTCTTCTCTCCCTACTTGATGGTATTTTGATTTAATCCAAGGTGTGAATCTGAGGGCCATCTTGTCCCTTTGGGATCCAGCTGCCTGAGTGATACACTAGAGCCAGACTTTGTGACCCAAGGAGACACAGGCAAGGGGGAGACCGCACTTTCCACATGCTGCATGTGGGAAGGCTGGGAGGCCATGTGCATGGCCCGTAGACTGCAAGTGGGTTTCTGGGCACTGTGGGCCTGGGCAGAATCAGGACGAAGGTGAGCAGAACGGCCACGGGGACTGGTGGAGGTTATAGAGACGGGCCTTGTGGGTGGTGAATTTACCCTCAAGTCTCCTGGCTTGGTGTCAACAGGCATTGCACAAGGGAGGGGAGGTCCTGGAATTGGCAAGGGAGGGCTAAAGGGATGGAACCAGAGACAAGTGATGCTCCCTGGGAAGCAGGATGCCTGGCTATCTTTGTAGCTGCAGATCCAGATGGCCTTTGGGGCTTCAGGCTGCCTGGGCCCTAAAGGGTCAGCCCTCTCCCACATGCCCCATTTTCTCCCATGTGAAACTTAGGAGAGGCAGTTTAAGACATGGTCTGACTTGTTCCCATCCAGGAGGATCACAACCTTGGATCCTGATTGGAACTAGCCTCTGCAACCCTCCTTCAGAAGGGCAGTTCTGGTGGCTCTCCTGCTGTAGTAGTTGGAAATTGGAGATCAAAGAGGCAGAGCGATGTAGGACACCATCCCAAGGCTTAGGATGAGAGAGGATGGCCCGGGGCAGGCAGAGGCTTCAGACCAGGCTCCTCTGGTCCCCAGCCCAGCCTAGCAGGTATCTCTGGCATGCTGAGAGTTCTCCAGGGACAGATGTGTCCCAGTCTCCCTCATCCTCCCTGTGCCTGTTCTGGGAAGTCCATCTGACAGCTAGCTCTTTATCATTCCCGCTGCAGTTCCTGCTCATCCTTTTTGCTCTGCATTCAGCAAAAGTGCAGTGAAGCATGTAACCCAGCTTCCCTGCCTCCCACTCCTGTGGGTTTCTTCTTAGTCCTGAAAGCCTGCTGGGCCAGGGGCTGGGGGATCTGGGGACAACCCCTTTTCTTTATTTATAAGGTGGCTAATTTAATCACAAACTTCCCTTGCCAGTCTCCATGGCTACAGGACTGGCTTCATGCCACTTTGCAGGAAGAAATGGGTGTCAGAGCCACTTCTTTCTTTAAATGAGGTGGGGTCTGGGGCATTATCCCTTTAAAGAACAGGAAACTTTCTTCTTCTTGTCCCTGTCTGGCAGTCCAGAGACACATCTGAACCCGGATATCCCCTCTAAGGCAGACCTGATAGGCACAGGGACCTGCATGGGGAGGAGGCTCTTGGGGGAAAGATTTCTGGAATTTCCACACTGATTGTAGAGAACCCTTCCCAGAGGTAGAGGAAGCACTGGGGAGCTGGAGGGAGGTCTCCTTAGAGTCCTTCCCCCCAGGGGCCTCTGGGACCTTTTAGTTTTCCCATCAAAGTCCATTGAGGCCAGGATCAGGGCTGGGATCAAAGGCTAGCTGGGGACAGTGGGGCTGGCAGGAGGGAGGGGGCATGGGTTGGTGGGGAGGTCTGGCAAGAGGGATAGGAGGGGCACAAACCCTCTAGCCTGCTAGTCTGGCCTTGTCTCTGAGAATGTTACCGAGAAGGGCAGCTGCAGCTTCGGGACAGGAGGCAGGGTCACTTACCGGAGAAGCTGGGGGGGGCATCAAGTTGGACACTGCATCTGTCCGGGGCTGGGGGCCTTCCTATTCAAGCTGCACCGGGGGAGCTCTACCTCCTGGTGGGTGAGTCTCCCTCCTTGCTGCCTGCCCGCTGCCTGCTGCCCTCCCGCCTGCCCACTGTAACTGCTGTTGCTGCTGTGGCTGCTGCTGCCAAGACTGAGGTAGAGAAAAGAGCCAGAAAGCATTTCTTCTTTTTTTTTTTTTTTCCTCTCTCTCTTTTTAAACCAGGCGAGAATGAGTCTGCAGCAACCCTGTTGGTGCAAAATAAATAAATAAAGCAACCAGGGAGGGCTGCAGCAAGAGCCACTACAGGATGGCGAAGGGGAGGGAGCCGAGAGGGAGACTTTGGGGGTTCAGGAGGGGTCAGGAGGTAGAGGCAGCTAGCAGCTCCAAAGGGTCTCTTGTGGGCATCCTGACTCCCCTCTGGGGAGCTCTGGGACCAAGCACCTTCCTGTGGGTTGTCTTTTAGTCTCCCAGATGCAGGGCAATTCTGTGCAGCCTCTCAATCGAAATGTCTCCCACGGGTATCATTTGTGGGGAAAGTTCTCAGTCCAGAACATCTGCCATGGAGCTGAATTTGAGACTCCTTCAGTGAGGGTTCCTGAGGAGCGGCTCCAGCCTCCCTGGAGTGCTGCTCAGAGCAGGGGCTTCAATCCTTATGATATTCATGTGTTGCTGGGCTAGAAGCCTGGATATCCCCCAAGGGAATGAGACAGGAGAGCTGTTTGTCTGTAATCTGATTTAAGAACCCCACCCCTGCCCCTTCCACACACACCTCTGGCCTTTGAAATCATTTTATAAAGAATAGCCCAAGTTGGGGTTTATGTTTAGCCAGCTAAAGCCCTCCCCTGAGAGGAACACAACACCCCCACATCACTTGCTGTTTATCCCTCAGAGGAGGGCTCACAGCGATTTGTAAAGCCAAGAGAAGTTCAGGGGCACAATCCCAGCCAGAAAAACAGGTGTGTGTCCTGTTCCCTGGTCTCCTCCCTGCGGGAGTTGGGATGAAATTGTGTCTGGCTTCTTTCTCCATGATGACAGGAGGACTCTTCCAAGGGTCTGTCTGGGGCATCTGGCTGACCAGTGCGCAGACATCCTTCTTTTGGGGTTTCTTGTGCTAGAAGACAGCTGGGGCTGGGATTGAGTTTGGGCATCCCCCAGTCTAAGGTTGGTGTACCATGAAAATGTTCTGGGGTCCCTCAGGACGGGACTTTTTCCCTGAGGCCACAAGTGCCTCTGAGCTGTGACCTCAAAGAAGACAAAAATTGTGTCAGATTAAATGAGTCTACAGAGATGCATAATTGCAGTTTGAGTTTGTGAGTATGTGTTTCACCTGCATGTGGACGTGTGTCTCCCATCAGATTTGTGCTGACCCCTAAAGTCTATTTCTAAAGTGCACATAAGAGACTTGAGTTCTAATTCTATCTATGATGCTCTTGGCCTCCATTGTACTCTATCCCTATACCCAAATTCCATTAAAAAAAAAAAAAATTATCCCAGCCCCATCCCCCCATCCCATCCTTATCCTCCACATATCTAGTTTTTTTTAGACCCCGGGAAAAGGGCAGGGCGCCCAACCACTTCCTTGCAGAGCTGAGAGGAAGGGGGAAGGCAGAAAATCTAAAGATCTGGATTCGTGTTATATACAGGTCCTTCTGGGCTCCAGCTGCCAGTCTCTGAGCTTGACACATATCCCCAGCCAAAGCCCACAGGGAAATGCAATGAGGTATTTTAAAGTCCTATTCTTAGCTTCTGAGCCCAGAGTCGACTGGATTCTCCTGGTGTCCTGAGGACACCATGGTCCTCCTAGAGGTCCTTATGTGCCACCCCAGGCCTCTCAGAAGCTGGGGGTGAAGGGTCATGGGAGAGCAGATGCAACAACGCTGAGGCTGGAGATGGTGTTCCTTCATCACCACCCTCTGGCTCTTGGCCCACTGCCAGGCATGCCTGTGGGCAGAAAGCCAGTCTCAGCAATTGCTCATCCCTAGAGAATAGGCGGAGACCACCCTCCCGGGGCACAGGTAAGAAAAATATGAAGGTGGGAGGAGATCCAGGGAAGAGGGCCAGTAGGCTCAAGGGGAGGGAAAGGAGTCCGTTCTCCAGGTCACTCGGACAGCCCTTCAGGTGACTCGATTTCAGTGCTGAAGAGTTCCTTGTAGAGTGGAGGGAAAGTGGCTTGGACCACGATGGGGTGGAGATGTTGGAAAGTGTGCAGCTTTTCCACATGCTGGCTGCACAGGCTCCGAAGCTTCCCCTTGGGCGGCAGCTGGAGATGGGTTAACAGGGGAGGAGGGTCAGTTCTCCAGCCTTCTCCCCAGAGCACCGATATCCTCTCCTTCCTGGATAGGGAAATCCTCCTGCTTTCTCCTCTGCACTTGGCTCTGGAGGAGTGGCTGGATTAGATCCCATGGTGGGTGGGGGCTGGGGGAATGTGTTCAGGAAACTGGAAGCAAGCGAGGGCTGCTGTGGGTGGGGTGCATGTTTTCTGAGTGGACCCCTGCTACTCCTAAAATGAACCCTGGTAAATACTATCAGTTTCTGCCCTTATAATACTGAGACCCTGCGGCCGTTGTGTTCTATCACATGCGTCTTGGCCTTCGTGCTCTGGAAGTCCTTCTCATCTGGAATGCCTTTCCATTTCTTCTTTGCTTGACTAATTCTTCCTCACTTTTAAGTGTCCCTCCTCTGGGAATATTTCCCTAGCTACCTCTCCCTGGATTAGGGTCCTTCCCTCTGTGTAATAGCACCTAGAGTTGCCGCTCAGCAGGACGGAGACTTGGGCTGTGTGGCTGCTGCAGGACGGAGGAGGGACGACCAGGGACCTCTCTAACAGGCCACATGAGAACTGGTAGCTGGCAAAGGAGAGGGGTGACGGTGGAGGGTTTGTGTTCTGAAGGTGGAGCCAACCAGATCTGCTTTCCAGATGTTTCCCCAGGCTCCAGTCTGCCCTTCCAACCTGTCCAACTGGACTTGAAGTTCTTTAGGACATAGGGTGTGTATAAGTCCTTTCTCTATCCTCGGCACCTAGCACTCACTGTGCCCGGCACATAGCAAGGGCCCATTGCTTGAACGATTGTATAAATGGTTCCTTGATGCTGGTTCCAAATTAAATTGTCTAAATAATAGGTCTGATGACATCATTTCTCTAGCCTTCAGAGCTCTTCATTGCCTGGAAGTAAAGCCTTCACTCTTTAAGATGGCACTGAATGTCCTCTCTGATTTGCTACCTGACCTAATTTCAAGCTGGTCTTCTACTCCTTCCCTGCCCTCATCAATCAATGCCAGCTCCCAATCTTATGCTTTAGTCAAAATGTACCACAAGCTATTCCACATATATGTGCTATTTTGCCTCCTTATTTTTGCTGATTGTTCCCGTGGTCTGGAGTGCCTGCCCCATCCCCATGAATGTCCGTTAAAATCTGACATATTCATGGCCTACGTTAAAGGCTGCCTTCCCTAGGATTGCGTGTATGACCCTCTCCTTTTACCCTGAATTATTTTTAATCCCTTGTTCTTTGCCACCATTAACATTTCCCCAATATCTCTTATCAAAGTAACCTACCAGGAGTGCAGGGATACCGTGGGAGAGCACTGGCATTGAATCTTGCATCTATTACTTACCAATCAGGCAAACTTGGACAAGTCACTTAAGTTTTTTCATCACTAAAGAGAGATTTTAATACCTGTCCTATTGATTGAGTTATCCTGAGGATGACAGCATGTCTGTCACCTTGTTAATGGTATGACTACCGTATCTAATACCGTATACCACCTTGTATTAGAGTTACTGGGACATGGGCCTCTTCTTCGTACCACACTAAAGACCCTGGGTGGGGGCAAGGACCACCTCTCTGTATCTTTCTGTTCCATGGTGCCTTGTACAAAGAGATGCTGAGTGAGCATTGGCTCTATTAAAGCCAGATTATTTCCGGGTGGGGCTTCCTCCCGATTCCAGATTCTCCTAACTTTCAATCTGGAAGTTCCACATGGAGGTGACGGCCCGGCCCATCCCCTTACTCCCCATTCTGCCACGAGCCCTCTAGCACGATGTGGGGCTCAAGTACTTCCTCCTCTGTGCCCTCAGAGCCCCAGTGTCCCAGCTGAGGTGAAGGGCCTGACCTCTTCCCCCTCAGGGACTGCCATCCTACCTTTGCCAGGATGCCTTGGCGGTGAGTCCTGTAGAGATGGTGATGAAAAGCCTGCTCCAGGTTGTGCTGTAGCTGTTCTACTTTCCTCTTCTCTTGGAGCCCCGGACGGTCTGGAGGAAGGCGTGGGACCATCACAAGAACAAGAAAGAACATGGACATTAACTTCTCCTGGAAGGGGGAAGGGTGTATCATGTTGGGCATCTGTGCTGGATTGCGGCCTTCTAGGCTGAGTGCGTGTGCATCCTGGTTTGAGCATGAAAAGCTCTGGGGCCTGGGGCTTGGCTAGCTGTCTACAAGGAAAACTGGGGAAAGACTGACTCCAAGTGGCCTTCTCCCTGGTACCCTGATACCTCACATAGTCCATTCAATGCTAGAATTCCATTGTGGGGGAAAAATGAGAGGGATTCCATCCCCTAGCCAAGGATGAGCCCAGAGAGCAGAAGGCCTTGGTGAAGTCTCCTAGGCCAGCACCCGGGCCTCTGCAGCAGTCTGTGGCTAACTTCAAAAGACAAACCACCTTTGGCCCTGACTCCATAAAATAGCCAGAAGTCATCTTTTAAGTCTTTATTTCTAGTTTAGGTCTCTGCAAATTGGCAGAGCCAGACAACAGATTATCTCGATCTGTAAATTCAGGTTAATAGCACTTCTCCAGGGTCTCTGAATATATAGCCTTCCCTGGCTCTGCCCAGCCCACTCCATTCCAGCAGAGTGGGGATCCAGAGTCCTGCCATTATGGTGCACAGTCTCAAAATCAGCTCACACAGAGCCGCGATTCTCGAGCCTGGTGACACATGACAATCACCTGGAGAAGCTGTTAAAAATCCTGGTGCTCTGGCTGTACCCCAGATCAATGACCTCAGAGTCTCTGGGAGTGGAGTCTGGGGAAGAATCACTTTTTATTTTTTTTAAAGATTTTATTTATTCATTCATAGAGACAGAGAGAGAGAGAGAGAGAGAGAGAGAGAGAGAGAGAGGCAGAGACACAGGCAGAGGGAGAAGCAGGCTCCATGCAGGGAGCCCTACATGGGACTCGATCCCAGGTCTCCAGGATCACGTCCTGGGCTGAAGGTGGCGCTAAACCACTGAGCCACCGGGGCTGCCCAAGAATCACTTTTTAAAACTCCCCAGGTGATTCCAGTGTGTGGCCACATTGGACTCGCTGACATGAGCTCATGAGCAAAACTAATTTGTCTCTGGGAGGTGGCCCACTTCCTCTCATCCTCACGGCTCCCTGCCTCCCCACTCTCCAACTCCACCTTGGAGGGTGTTTCCCCTCTCAGGCTCCTCTGAATCTTCTTTCTGCTCTTTAAAGCAATTTCCCAGATTTAACCACATTTGAAGGTCCAGACCCATTTCCATGGCTCCCCTGCCACCTGATTGTTCCTTAGGCAAGCCCAACGACACTCACTGGCATTGATGAGTACCAGGGCCGTGTAGAGAGCAATCTCATCCTCAGAAAAACGCAAGGAACTCAGGGAGCGGGAGAAGTCAAAGATGGAGCTGATGAGCTCGCTGCAGCCTGAGGGAGAGAAAACTAAAGGATGAGCAAGGTGGGTGAGGCCACTCGCCCTCTAGGTGTTTGGAGTACAGGGGGGATCTGCCCTGAAAAGAGGGTGCCTGGTCTTGAAGCTTTAGATGGGCTTGCCATCCAACTCCCGCCTCTCTCATTCCCTCTGCCCCTCACCCAAGGCTCGGAACAGCTCCATGCCACCGTATTTGCCTTCGAAAAAGACTGTGTGGTTGTCAGCATTGTAAGCCCGGCACATCCGGACCAGAACCACTTCCATTGCTCCTGGGGAGAGAGGGGGACATGCAGGCCAGTGTCATGAAGCCAGGAAGCTCTGCCCCTCCATATCCTGCTTTAAGCCACCTCCATCTGCTCAGCGCCCCCCACCATGCTCTGCCCCCCCTTCAGGCCAGCCCACTCTCCCTGGGCACCTGCTTTGAGAAGCACAATCTGGTCATTCTGGCAGAGCTCCATAAAGCCTGAGAGCCTCTTCGCGAACTCCACCACGTACTGAATGGCCTCTGTGAGGCGGTGGGCACAGCGTTCCCACATCTCCCACATGGACTGCAAAGGAGGAGGGTCCTGTGGTTGCCCCATTTATGACCCTGCCACCCTCCCAAGGCCCCTGGGAGCCCAGGCTGAGGTTCAGAACTCTCACACTCTCCTCTCTGGCTATTTAGCCTGTCCTAGCACAGATGTACACTTGGGTCGCACTCACCGAGCACCCACCAGCCGTGGGCACTCAGCCGTCATGGTGAAATAAAAAAACATCTGAGATGCAGCTTTGCCTCAAAGAGCTTGCATTCTGTTGAAGTGACAAGGACACACTGACCCCTCTCCCCGAAAAGACCTACCTAAAGGTCTTAATAACGTAGAGTGACAAAAATTCCGTGCCAAGTGGGTGTTTTTTAGAACAGGTGGTCTTGTTAAGAGTATGATGAAAAAGAGCATAAACCTTGGAGCCCTGTGGATCTGAACGTGCCTGTGGCTGCACTACTTTGTGACCTAGAGTAAGTCTGTTAACTTCTCTGAGCTCCGTTTCCCAGTCTGTTAAAAACAGAAATAAATGCCAACCTCACAGGTTGCCATTGGAAGGGTAGAGGATGATCTCTGTGATGCATTTAGCACAGTGCCCGGCAGAGAAGGGGTGCTTGACAAACGGTAATCAGCGTTCTGACTACTGCTATCGTTGAGAGGGTATGGGGGGATCCCTGGGTGGCGCAGCGGTTTGGCGCCTGCCTTTGGCCCAGGGCGCGATCCTGGAGACCCGGGATCGAATCCCACGTTGGGCTCCCGGTGCATGGAGCCTGCTTCTCCCTCTGCCTATGTCTCTGCCTCTCTCTCTCTCTCTCTCTCTGTGACTATCATAAATAAGTAAAAATTAAAAAAAAAAAAAGAGAGGGTACAGGGAAGGGGAGTATACCAAGGGCTGCACACACCAAGGTCTGGGTGCTGGAGGAGGTAGGATGAAGGCCAGACAAAACGTTAATAGGCAGGGGCCAAGGACAACCCCTCATCCATCTGCTAGGGTGTAGACACACACACACACACACACACACACGCACGCACACACACCCTATATTTAAAAGTGGGGACACACTCGTGTCTATCTGTGATGGACATGCAGATAGCCACCTCTGCACTCCCCTGCGCCCTTCCCACATGGTCTCCTGGCCTCACCTTCCTCTGGTAGCTGGCCACCTCCTCCCGGGAGAAGATGTTAGGGCGCTGCCGTAGCAGGTCCTCCAGCCGCAACTGACACGTCTCTCGGTAGGACTTACAAACATTCTGTACCAGGTGCTCTGGGGCCAGAGGAGGAAGGGCATGGGCTCCATCTCAGCCAGCTGCTACCCTATGCATGCTGAGGGCCCTCCTCAGCCTGGCCTACCCTCGCTCTGCCTCCCCTCCTTGGCCCCTCAGCACCCTTAGCCTCATGTTTAGTGTACACAGGATGCTGACTGGGGCCCCCCTCATCATCCCTACCCTCCCTGTTGCCCAGCTGCTCACCAGTCTCCATCAGGGAGGCATAGGATGCCTCCAAGGCGCTGTGGGAACTGGGGCTACAGTAGGTGTCTGGGCCCCATCCTGGCTCCTCCAGCCCAGGAGGCCTGGCGTCTTCAAAGTGAAGTGCGCATCTTTCCAGGCTCAGCTGGCTGCCTGTGCCGTAGAAGCCCCCGCTGGCCTCAGCCTTACCCCGCTGGGGGCTGTATTCCAGGTGGTATGAGGCCCTGTCGGGCCCAGCCTTGGCCAGGCTGCTGGGGTAGGAGGACCCAGAGCCTGGGGCTCTCAGGAGGCCAGGGGGGCAGGCCGCGGCCTCGGGTAGGTCAGGTGATGAGCCCAGGGGCAGCTGCCCATCTGGGAGCCCTATGGGGCAGGCGAGGGGGTCAGCTCCCTGGCCCCCCGCTGGTGGGGTCTTGGCCACCTGTCCTCGCTGCTGCTGTTGCTGCCGCTGCAGCTGTTTCTGCACCTCGGCGTGCAGGCTGTCCCTCTGCTTCTTGGACATGCGGCCGAACTTGACAGCTGAAAGAGGTGGGGATCAGGAGTTTTCAAGGCAGGAGCGCAGGGGACAGGGCAGCATCGACAGGCATTTTGATCATTACAGAATTCATTTGCTGTTCCCTGAATAGCTGGTTCCGAGCAGAGCTTCTCCAGTGTGGCATAATAACTTCCCTCAGGGACCCCCACTTTTGCTCGACACCCCTCCCACCTCCTGCAGGTGTTTGCTGCAGGGTTGGTCCAGCCCAGGCATTTCCGTCTCCCAAGCAAACTCTCCCAGCTGGAAACCAGCTTCTGCCAGGAGCAGAATTCAAGCAGTAAGTCTGGACTGAGGACTGTGGCCTCCTGATTTTGGGGCTGGGGGGTGGTCGAGTCAGTGGTGGGGGGGCTCGAGCTGTATTGGGGTCACCTCGCCCTCTAGGAGGGTCGGAGGAAGAGGAGAGCTGAGAACACAGGTCTCCCTGTGGTCAGGCCTGCAGGCTCCCTGGTGACCTAGATACTCACCACAGCCCAACCCAGGCTCCGCGGCTTGTTTCTGAACATCCTCTTCTGCTCTTTCTTTCCTGCCTTTTCACTCCCCCCACCCCTCCCAGGTGTGGGGGTACAGCCCCTCGCCCCGCCTGCCCCTTTGCACCCCTGCGTGTTTCCTTTCACTTTGTTATTTTGGGCGCTGAAAAGTGCTGACAGCCTCTTTCTGGCTCCTCATCACCTCATGCCTCCCCCAGCCCCGCCCTGGGCTCCCTCTGTGGTGGTGATGGGGGGCTTCGTGGAGGCAGAGGGCGAGGACCCAGGAGAGAGGCACTAGGAACAGCAGCCGCCCTCCCTACCCTCATGCCTTCCAGGTGGTTCTCGGGCTGATTCTGGCTCCGTTCCTAGCCACTGTGTCATGTTGTAGCACGGGGATAGGAGATCAGGAAGATGGAGCTGGTTTTGGAGCCATGGAGCAGGAGGCACGATGTGGACGCTGGATGGTGTGTGGGCCACAGGCAAAGGGGGTGAGGAGAATCCATCCCAGAAAGAAGAAGATGAGGAGTCTGGGATGTTGGGGAAAGGAGGGCGGGGGACCACAAAGACCTCTGGTGCTTGGCCAGCCCGTGCCCCACAGAAGGACGTGTCTACAGGGTGATGTCTGCCCTGGAGACTCCAGAGAGACCCCCAGGGGCTGCCTGTGTGGCCTCACCATCTCGGGACATGCCCAGGGCCAGGCATTTCTGCAGGCGGCAGTGTTGACATCGGTTTCGGCTGGTGCGGTCGATGGGGCAGTTCTGCTGGCGGGTGCAGGAGTAGACCACGTTACACTGCTGGCTCCGGCGGAAGAAACCCTGGGGGAGGCAGGCAGAGACCTGGGCTGCAGTCCTGGCCAGGCCCAGTTCCGTCCCCAGTGCTCCCTGCCCAGGCTCTGGCCCTAGCTTCCCCAGGTCCGACAACCAGTTTTCTCTCCTCCCCTTTCTTAGCACGATTACATTTTGCCAGGCAATCATGTCCCCAGGTTAAGACAGGCCCTCCTATGTAGGGCACTCTTAAGCTGCTCCCTAGCCGCCTCAGGAGACTGTCCCTGGAGTCAGAGCAGAGGCCACAGAGCCCCCTCTCCTCATGCTGGAAGATACTCGGTTGTGCGTGCATGTGTGCACAGGCTCACCTTGCATCCCTCACAGGTGATCACCCCGTAGTGGATCCCAGATGACTTGTCTCCACAGATTTTGCAAGGAATCACTTCGATTTGCGCTGGAAGAGAGAAAGAACAGGAGTCATCCCAGGAACCTTACCTGCCTCGGCCCCCATGTCCTGGGCTGTAGACACAGGGACATGGTGGGACTTGGTGCTTCCCCCACCCCACTCAGGGTTGTTCTTCCCCTCTTGCAAAATGGAAGAAGTGAAGTGCTGAATGCTGCTCAGCCAGGGGTCCAAGGAGGCTGCTTTTGGGTTTCACAGGGTAGCCAGGAGCTGTGTCAGCTCTGCAGAGGCAGATGAGGCGGCTGCAGAGAGACCACCTGCTCAGCCCTTTAAGTTGAAAACCTCCAGTTGCCTCCCTTCTGCCTGAGGAGCCAGGAGTTCTTGCTGCTTTACAACACCTGCTTCCCGCCCAAGGGGCTTCCTCTACGCTACCCTCCCCCACCAGGCTCTGCTCCTGAGGGCAGTGGGTGAGGCATGGGGGTGGGGGGATGTGGTGCACCAAGGCAGGAGGCACCTGGGGACTGCCTAGAGATGCCAGCCATCCTCAGCCGGCCTGTGAAGCCTCAGGCACCCGCCAGGCAGGGATCAGGTCCACAGGGTGGGGCCCAGAGAGGGCAGGAGAAGTAAGGTGGAGCCCAGGAGAGCACTCAACAAGCCATGTCTGTCAGATTGTCAGATGCTGGCGATCCAGGGAGAGACCGAACCAGGGCGCCCAGGCCCCTGGCCCTGGCGCGGCGCGTGGGCAGCTCTGTGTGCATCGACACATGAGAGTGTGTATGTTCATGTGTGTACAAGGCCCTCTGGGTCCGGTCGTATGCACAAATCATGAATGTTAGCTTTGGCTGAGGTTAGAGACCATCTCATTCAATTTTTTTCCTTTCCAAGTGAAGGAATAGACAGATGAGGTAAGGTTGTTGGTCCAGATTCATGCAGCTAGTTTGCCCCAGAGAGGGGTTTACATCCTAGCTCCCTTGCTTTCCATCATGCTGTTCAGTGTACACAGCTTTGGGGGTACATACATCAGTGGGCATGTTAAGGCATGCGTACACATGGAAGGCCATGTGACTGTGAGTCAGTGGGCACATTTGCCTGAGCCAGCAGGCACGCCTGGCTGTTCGTGTGTTCGTGTTTGCTCATTGGCCAGTAGGATGCCTGCTGCCCACTGAGCTCACTGTGGCCTCCCAGGGCTCCAGATTCTCCTCTACTTTCCCTGTCCCTGTCAATGCCCCTGAACCTCTGAGGTTCAGGGACCAGCGTTTGGCCCCTTCCCAGCTCAACTTTGAAGGGGAGTGGGGATTCCCACTGTGTTGGAGGTCTTCACCCATCCCAAGGGGGTAGGGGGTCTCTTCTCTGCCATTGGGGCCCCGTGGCCTCCCCTTTGAGCGGGGAGGCTGGGGTGGAGTGGGCCAGAAAGGTGGTCTAGGAATATAGCCCTGACTAGGTCTGACGTGCCCCCATCCATGTCCCACCCTGAGGGCCTATAGGGCAGGCCTGTGTTCCCATGAGTGCATGGCCCATGCCTGGCCCAGGCCTGGACTGTGGTCATCTGGAGGGCCTTCTGATGGGAGGTGGGGAGAGGGACTTGCCCACCACCCTCTGAAATTTCATTTCTCTCCTCTTGAAACTGTTGTCCCCTCAAGCTGGCTTTGAGCTGACCCAGTGTAAGCAGCTGCCTCCTCATGGGGGACAGGGCCCATGGGTATCTGAAACTCTTCCATGAGGAGTCCGTTCTCTCCCCTGTCCCAACCCTCACTTGCCTGCCCAGCACCCACCCAGGAGGCTGTGATCATTGGGGACAGATGGCAAGTGAGCCTTTCAGATCCTTTCCAGTAAATGAGCAGATTGGAATGCATGGAAGGGATGAGAGAACAAGAGGGGATTGGTAGCTGGAAATGAGGCAGAAAATTTGGAGGCACCTGCATGTCAAGTCATTTAGATTCCCTAGGCCTAGGATCCCTTGTCAGTGACATGAGGATAAAAAATAACATTGTTTGTCCATGCAATGTTTGTAGGTAGGACGGTAGGCATGACAATATTACCTGTGGAAAGCACTGTGTTTAAGAGGCAAACTCTATGTGCACCTGTTACCATAGAGCAGAGCTGAAGGTAAAGACACACAGTGGGTACCCGAGGCCCAAAAGAAGCACTTGTGCCCTGTACAGTCTGTGCTTGTCTCCACACCTTCCCCTCCAACAGCTCGAACCTCTCTCCACAGGAACCCTCAGCCCAGAGAGGGGAGAAACCAACGTGGGTCACCCAAAAAAGTAAGCAGAGGGGAGATTAGGCCAAGCCACAGTGGGAACTCGGACTCCAGCCCAGCAGTCAACCACAGGCCTCCCTGCCTCTTCCCTTCTCCCAGAGCCACATCCGTGTGCGTGTATGTGTGTGTGCGCGCGCCAACCACACAGGTGACCCAGACACATGTCTCCCTGACCCACTGCTGGTCCCAGCCTGAGGAACCTTACAATGCTGTAACCAAGACCTTGCTCTTCTCATGGGATGATGTGGCCAGCCTTGGACCCCCCTCACAAATACCTGTGCTTGTTGGGGGGGGGGGCGCTGACGTTTGGACCCCAGCCACCAGTCCAGCCACCTTTCAGTGTTCCCTAACCATAGTCCCAAGACAGAGGTACACAGGTGAGACAGAAACAGAGTCAGACGTTCTGAGGTAGGAGTGCCAGACACTGTAGCCTCCGAGCTAAAGAGACCAAGATGTTTGGCAGACAACAGAGACTTAGACCCCAAGATAGAGAGACAGGTGCAGAAACACAGGAAAACCCACAGTGATGTCCCAGCGCCAACGCCCTGCCCCTGGCCCTGTCTGCAGCATCAGGCCCTCAGCTCCCACTGCTACCTCCTTCCCCTGCCACCTGTACCCCTTTCAATGCCATCTGCCTGAAACCTCAAAGAGAAAGTACCGGTGTACATGAGTGTGACTGTGGAGGCGGGGAGGGGAGAGAACGGGAAGGGCTGGCAGAGGTGGCAGTGGGGTGAGCAGGAGCTGAAAAACACCTCGGATCCCTCACCTTCAACCTACCCCTAAGCTCCTGCCTGAAGCTGCAGGTGATGGGAACCCAGATTGGGGAGGGGGAGCTGAGTAATCACAGGATTACTCAAACTGTTGCCCTGGAGCCTGGCCTGCCAGGAACTTACCATCTAAGGGCCTGACAGTGCCAGGAACTCAACCAAGCAAAGGTCAGGCCCTTCTAGGCCAGCCCCTGTGGCCCCCCGCTGCTTCAGGAAGGGCTTTGTACCTAGCTGCTGCTCTCTCCAGGCCCATCAAAGGAAATCCTCCCAGGAGACAGGAGTGCCTATGTGCTTTGAAAGCTCCCAAGGCATCTAATGACTGCAGGGCTCTAGCACTTTGCATTTCAAACAAGATCAGCCAAGGGGCTTGTGGAAATTTTGTGAGCTGGTCCCTCCTCAGGTCTGAGGGCCCAGATTCTGCATTTGGACGAACTCCAGTTGATGCCCAAGCTTGCTGGTCCTCAGCCTACATTTTTAAGGAGCAAGAGTTTAGTCCCTTGTGACATTTTTGTGCCAGGCGCTGCTCCTCGGGGGTGGGGTTGGCCATCCTTTCCTCAGCCCATTCTTGTGTCTTCTCCTCAGCCTGTGAGACCTCTAAAGCTTCATTATGATACGGTACTGGGAAAAGAAAACGAACCTCTTCTGGATCCTTCAGAGACTTGAAGTATCCTCAGGGAGCTTGTTATGTGCATCTCCTCTGTGTGGAAATACGGGAGAGGCAGAGAGGAGGTGGTCTGCCTTCCCCTCCCTCCAATCCCTCTAACCTCGCCCTTCCCACAGCTGTGAGATTCATTGATAGCGCTCTCTGAATGCATCCAGAACCTGGCCCTGTGCCCCCTTAGGAAGCCAGCCCTGGGCCCCATCCAGGTGCCCTATACCTCAGAGAGGAAGTGGTAGGAGCAAAGGAGGGGCTCTAGCCTAGGGGGTCTCTCCCCGCAACCCCAGAAACTTCCCTAGCCCTGCTGGAGAGTGGATGGAGTCAGAGGAGCCAGAGGGTCCTTATCCCCTCCTGGTGCTTTGTCAGCCTCCAGCTGAGCCTGCCTTCTCTTCTCCTTCTCTCTCCTTTTCTCCCATGGTCAGTGAATAAGGGGGGATAGTAATAACAGACGTAAGCCTTGGCTGAATTCTTACTCTGTGCCAGGCTTTGGATATATGTTTCATGAATGATTACGACAACCCTGAGAAGTAGGTATTACTTGTATTGTGCCCATTTTACAGATGAGAAAGTAGTCCAGGAGGGAGTAAGGCGCTCGACTAAGGTTACACAGTCCAAAGTGGCATATCTGGCATTTGAACCCAGGTCTCTGTAACTCGAGAGCCCAGTTCTCCAACTAGTAAGCTATACACCCTGTAAGGATGAGATGCCCAAGTGCATCAAGGAAATGGGATGGGGCCAAGGTTATTGGCTGCAGGGGTAAAGTGTGAAGTGTGGAGGTGGGGTGGGAACAGAATTCAGAGAAGTGTGAGGTGGGGTGGGAACAGAATTCAGAGAAGACACCCCTCCCGCCCCACCCATGGAACTAAAGCCAGGACTCATATCCAGTGTAAAGACCCACAGACACATGGTTCCCTCTGTCCCGGGTCTTCTTCTGTGGTGCCCACCTCCTCCTGCCTCTACTCAGGTCTTGGGGCAGGCTTCCAAGGCCAAGGTAGAACAGCCCTCCTCACCCAACTGAGCTCCTTTGGGAGTGTGGACTGGCTTTCACACATCTTAGTAGGCCTCTGCAGAAATGAATGGGTGAATGGGAAAGAGGGATGCATCTCTTTTCTTAGCTTGGCTCCCCCCACCCCCACCTGCACAGAGACCACAGCTCTGGCCAGGGGTCCCCTGTGTACCCCAGCCTGTCAACAGCCTCCCTCCTTTCTTAGCTCTCCTTCCCGCAGCTTCTGCAAAGCTGGAAACCACGTGGTGGGTGGCAGCCCAGGGGAGCAGGAGGGGGAGGACTGGGGGTGGAGTGCCAGGAGAGGAGCAGTTCTCTACCTGGTGAACACTCCTCCCAAGTCAGGGCAAGGATGTTTTGCTGATACACCCAGATCCTAGGGCTGAGAAAGTATTGACGCTAAAACTCAGGTGGGCGAGGGAGAGTCTGGGGTTCTGAAAAGCCACCAAAGACAGCCAGCCACCTGAAACCCCTCCTGGTGCCCCCGCCACCCCCGCAGTCTGGGACGGGAGAAAGGAGGGGAAACAAAAGAATTGAGTGAAAACAACCGGTGAATGGTGGGGAGGGGATGAATCACCAGGAGGAAGCTCTGAGGAGTGGGAGCCCCAAGTCACAGTCAGTGGCTTCCCTGCCTCCAGGGTTGGGTCTCCTTTTCCAGAAGGGTCTGCCATCCTGGGAGATGCAGAACCCAGGGACACTGGCTCTGGGTCTGAGGCCCTGCCCTGTAACTGTCCCTCCCCTCAAATAGACATGCCCATCTGTTCTGAGCCCAGAGTCCCAGGACAGCACTGCAGGCGCAGGAGGAGTAGAGATTAGATCTCAGAAAGGACTAGCCAGGGAGGATAAGAGGAGACCCCAGGGCTGCCTTCCTTACAGGGCTCTCAGCGTGGGAAAGTCCCTGTTCCCTGTTTGAGTCAGGGGCAGAGGCAGGGGAGGGGAGGGAGCCCCTGGGAGGGTGGAACCCAACGCCCAGGCTTCCCTGTGCTGGGACAGGCTGGGATGCTCCAGCTTCTAGTACCTTAGGCTGGGAGGTGGAGGGGGGTGGTTCCTGTTAGGAATGGGAGGAGGGGGAAAGGCATAGGTTTCAGGGTGGTGCAAGGAAGGAGGGGGTCCTTTGTAAAGGCTTCAGGTGGCCCTGGGCTCTCAGGATGAGAGCTGTGGCACCTGGGGGACCCGGACTTCTTCCTGGCCCACCACTTCTCATTATCATGAGCAGCCTTGGAAAGACCAGGGCACAGCAAAGACAGGCATGGGACCTCACACCTGCCCGCCCCCCCCCCCCTTCCCCCTACCTCACCATCCATACCCAGAGCTGGAGCCTCACACCTCTTGGCTCCACACTGGCCGTGTCCTTAGAGAGAGATGACTAGGGCCGCCGTCTCTCTGGCTGGCTGGGAGTCTGTTTGGCTAATGGACATTTCCTCTTTACTTAGCAGCAGGTCACCATGGCAGGGAGCTGTGCCATCCTTTCAGAACCCCCATGAACTCCCACTCTCTGACTTCCTACCCTCGATCAGTACTCAGTACGCGGCGCCCCCCTCCCCTCTACTGCCTAGCCCCCTCCCTCCAAAACCTCTGTGTCTCTATGCCTCTCTATCTTCGGTGCTCCAGCTCTGTCTCGGGCTTCATCATGTTTGGGTGGTATTTCCTGGTATTTCTCCATTTATAGCCCATCGGGACATCATTCTTTCCCCAAGTATTTCATAAATCTGTCCTTTGGGTTTGACCTCTACACCTCTTTATTTCCTGGTCTGTTTCTGCTCCTTGTGTGTCTGCCCCTTGGTCTCTGGGGTGTCACAGTCCCCAGCCCCTGGTGTACGGGCTCTCCCTGGCTATGGTCAGAGGGCGTGGAGGTGGCTAGGACTCACTGGGTATGTGTTGGGGGGGAGGGAGCCAGGTAAGCTGGGACTGTGAGATACTGAGAGATGTCTAAGCAAGAAGGACCAGTGGCATCTACCCCCACATAGAAGGGCCCTCTCTCCTACTACCAGCCTGGATGGAGCTGTTGGAGGGATATCATATAGAGCTGCCTAGTGGCTTCCTCATTCAGGAGGGACTCCTGCTCTCCTGCCAACCTCCGAAGCATGCTCAATCCTTGCTTGCCAGGGTGGATTTGCTGACTGGGGGGCATTTCTGGGAAGACTGGTCTCTTAACATTTGAAGCTGGAAGGAAACGGAAGCTCCAAAAGGCCTCTCTTCCTGTGGAAGTCTTTGGCTCTTCTCTTTACCCCTCCTGGCCCACCGCAGCTCATATACCTGCTCTGGGATCTCTGTCCCAAGCTCGCTCTTTTCTATGGCCTCTTCTCCAACTGTCCTGGGAGAGTTGAAACACCTTCACTAGCTTTGGGAAGCTCACCTCGGGGACCAGAGCTCTCACCTTGGTCTTGGGTCCTCAGAACTGGGAGCCTCTCCAAAGCTGGTTTTGTTTTTAAGTTCAGCTCTCTTGTTTCGCTGATGAGGAGACCAGGGCCCAGTGACTTGCCTAAGGCTACGTGGCCAGTCAGTAACAGAGTTGGCACCAGAACCTGGTCTCTAGACTCTCAGCCTATGGGTCTTTCCAGGACCCAATATGGCCTCCCTTCTGTGGTTTGTGGGAAGACCCCAGGTTGAGGCTGGGGCTGCCTCAGGCCTCAGGCCACAGGGACGTGGGCTTCCTATTCCTCATTTGCTCTCTGCTCCGAGAGCTTCTCTAGCTTTCCTTACATGCACACAAGGATTGTCTGATTTACCCAGCCTTGCTCTGCTAGGAGGCATGGGGGCCCCAGACATCTACCCACTAGCTGTTGGCCCACAGCTCCACTCCAGGAAGGGGCTGAAGCCAAAGGCTTTCTGCTCCCGTCTCCCCTGCCATATCCATCTCATTGAATGGGTGACTGAACCTGGGGACACACACAGACACACAGACTTCTAACCCTCTCCACCTGACAATCTGGCTTTCCCCTCCCTGTCCTGTAGCTTCGGGGTACAGTCACCCCTCTGGCTCCTCTCTCACCCACTTTGGGACAGGCTGGAGGCACTAGGGGTGGGTGGGACGCTGCAGGGGGAGTCGGGACGGTGCCTGTCAGTTACCAGCCTCCCTCTGCTGCGGCTGTGTGACCTGGGGTGAAGCGCTGGTCGCACTGGGGCTCAGTCCTTGTTAGACGAAAGGCAGAGCACCTCGGCTACTCCTGCAGCTCCTCTCCAGCACTCCTGACAGAGGCATCTTCCACAGCCCCCATCTCCCCCTGCTCTGAGAAAACTGCCTAGGGAGCAAGCCTCCAGCGACTGCACCCATCCCAACAGACCTTGGCCTGGACTGGGACACACCCTGCCAGGAGGAAAGAGCACTCAGCGTTGCTCACACTGTTCAGTTCCAGAGGCCCAGGCCTGACACTGGCATCCCATCCAGGCTTCCCGGTTCCCAGGTGGCCCATTCACTTACTTCTCATGACTGGGCCTCAGGCTTCACAGCCCCAGCTCTCTGTCCTCAGCCAGGGGTGGTCCGGGGCGGGGGCACAGATGGCAGCTGGGTTGGGGGTGAGGCCCTTTCTGTGGAGCTCCAGCCCGCAGCTCTGCACCCAGCTCTCTCCAGTTCTTCTGGGCTGGGGTGGGGGGGGTTTAAGCCACACCACACAGGTGGCCGAGTGACAACCCCCCCACTGCATCCCCACCCCCTCTGGGGTGCAGCAAGTAGGATGACAGGCTCCCCACGTGGCCAATCTGGGCCTGGGGCAGTGTGTGAGGGGTGGGGCAGCCATTGCAGGGGGGCGTTGGAAACTTCCAAAACCACATGCGACAGCCACGCGTGGTAAGAGCTGTTTCCACCCGCCAGAGGTAGTTCTGGCTGGGGAACCAGAGTGGAGCTCACAGGAGCCTGGCCATGTTCTCACTCCCCCTCCCACCGAGGACCTGAACCTGACCCTCTGCCAGGTGACTGACTGCAGGGACAGGGATGTTTCTGGAGGTAAGTCACAGGATGTCTGCCCTGGGGGCAGTGGCTGTGCCACCTGAGACCCTGTGGACTGCCAACAGCTGCCCAGTGGGGTGTAGTCTGGGAGGCTGCCCACCGTGCTTCTGCCCTCCCTACAGACGTGGTGTATGCCTCAGGCCAGGGAACAAATGATAATAGCAGTAGGAATCATCATCAGACAAATACCCACTGACTGCAAGAAGGGTTAGTCTGTCAGACATTTCCTCAAGAGCAAAACTACTGAAATCAGAATGCAGATGATGATGATAATGACAATGATGATGATGGTGGTGGTGGTGGTGATAATAATAATGTTTACTTTGTGCCAGAAACACTTCTTATGGTTTTATGTGGATTATCTAATACTCACAAAATACTTTATGGGGTAGGTACCATTATTCCCATTTCAAAGATGAAGAGAGTGAGAGACATGGAGAGGTTAAATTACTTGCCCAAGGTCACACATAGCTGTGTGTGGTGGGTTTAGGATTTGAATTCAGACAGTCTGGCCCCAAATCCCACCTAAGGAAGGGGAGGGTTTCTCTGGTTCACATCTGCTCTTGACGGTATCTTAGCTTGGGAGGTCTTCTGGCATGTGAGTCTACAGTTTCTTGGCCTGGGGGTCCTTCTGAGGGGCTGTCTCAGCCTCTTATCTGCTCCATGGGCTCCCTCAGTCTGGGGGTTCCCTCTTCGGGGCCCTCCAGTAGCTAGGCCCTCTCTTGGTCTGGGGGTCCCTCCTGAGTTCCTCCCTTCTTGGGGTTGTCTCAGTTTGGAACCTGTTTTTCTGAGCATCCCAGCCTGGGGGAGTTAGTCCCTCCCAGATTCTCTGCACCAAACTTCCTAAGAGGTCTCTGATCTTGCCAGGCCTTGAGCAGCTCCTTGGTCTGCTACAGGCCTTTCCCACTGGCCTGCCTCTGGCACGCAGGACCTGGCAGTGGACTGGGGGAGGGGCTGTCACCCCGGTTCCTCACAGAACATCCTGGGATGAGGTGGGGCATGGTTGCATGGGACCGGTGGGCTGGGAAGGGGGAAAGGGGTGTAGCCTTGGCCATGGTTTCCCCCTTCTCCCCCCCACCCACATATGGTCCCTGGCTCCCATCCCCCAGCTCACGAGCCCGAGCACGTCACTCCTTGACCTGCTTTCCTCACAGGGCCCTGCTCAGCATTTCCGTGGGGCCCTGTGGCTAGGGGCAGGCGAGGCACTGATCAGGATTATGCTGAGCAAAGCAACCTTCCAGCCAGGAGGATGAAACATCCTGGATGGCCCCCCAGCTCCTGTCTGCCCGGCCTAGGGACCAGGGGATGCTGTTGCCTCCGAGATTTCTCCGCTTAGAACAGGGAGGCTCTAAGCAATCTTGGAAGCCAGAGCAGGGTCAGTGAGCTCTCAGAAGGAACTGGGAGGTAACCCAAGGGAAGGCCATGGAGAAATGCAGGTGGTCTCTCTTGCCCCAGAATGGTCCTCACTGATTCAGGGACATATGCTTCTGGAGGCCTTCCCCCAGAGCACCCTCAGGCCGCTAAGGGCATGCATGGCCCTGATGTGATAGAAGCTTTGGGACTGAGGTGGAGTGGCTGCATTTTCTGGGAGAGTAGCTTCTCCCACAAACCAGGGGGGTGGGTAGATCTGATGTGCTGAGAGGTCCACAGGAGGATGCATATTTGCCAGTATCTGTTGGGAAGTCCTTCCTGAGCTCTAGCCTCCTTCCCACATGCTGTAGCCTCAGTCTTTCAGGGCTTGGAGTGTTCCTGTGTGTCATGTTTCCTACAGAGGTGAAAGCTTTCCTGCTCTCCAGCTCTGCACAGCTTGGCTTGTTCACACTTCAGGATGTGTTAACCACCAAGACGAACACCAAATGTGGCTCAGCTGCCACAAAGCCTAGTGGTGCAGGCTCTCTGAGTCCCTGAGGCTGCCCCTGTCTCTCTCCTCCCTGCTGCCAGCTCCTGTGCCTCCGTCCAGCACCCTCCTCTCTTTCTCCCGCCCATCCCTTTCCTAATTCTCCTCTCCTGGTGTCTCCCTCTCTGCAGGCAGGCTTCCTCCTCCTCTCCTATAGCCCTGATCTTGAGGTTTCTTCATCCCTTCCCCTCTGGGCTCCCCATCTTCCTTGCTTCCCTCAGTGCCACCTCTGCACATGTCCCCTGGAGCCCCCTGACTTCTAAGCTGTCTCTCCACACCCAGCGCCAGGTGCTGCCCCAATCTTCTACTCACAGGTGTGGGTCTTCTTGGCAGCCAGCAGCTCTGGAAAGAGAAGAGAGCAGTTGGGGCCAAAAATTGAAGATGGTGGGCCCTGGGAGACACCCTCCACCCTGTCATAGGCCCTATCCTACCCTACTCCTTCCTCCAGAACCTGGTGTCTGAGCAGAAGGCGAGACCATCTGCCACAGCAGCCCTGTCTTCATTCTCTGCCCTGCAGGTCCTCAGAAGCACTAGGCTTCTTACTACCTCCGGCAGTCCCCAAGCTCGTCCTTCCCCGAATGCCCTTTCCTGACACCCTGCTCAGGGTAAAGCCAACTTGCCCTTGTCCCTCGAGCTTCCGACTGCAGAAGCTGCATGCCCCCCCCCCCCTCGGCCTCGTGCTGACACTCAGCACCGGGTGTTTGCTTTCCCGACACTAGAGCCATGTTGTCCCGTAACTGCTATCATTGTGTCATGATTCACAACGTGGGGCTCTCCTGCTAGCTGGGAAGCCGCCTGCCCTATTGATTGTGTAACTCCCAGAGCCATCCATAGGGGCTGGCTCATTAGAGATGCACCACAAACATTCTGCGCCACTTACATCCTTGTGGGACTTAAGTCTCTTGTTTGTTTATTAGTGCCCCAAAGCACCTGGGACTGCCAGAGGTGTGCAGGTTGAGAGTAAGGGGGTGAGGCTGCCTGGAGGCAGAGGAGGGAGAGCTGTGAGCATAGACCCCACTCTGCCTTCCCGCTGCTCCCCTGGCTCACCAGCCTGCGGGGGAGGGAACCCCTTCCTACGGCCCAGGTAGAGAGTGGGCAGTAGAGGGCCCAGGTGGGTTGATGTGGGGTGGGCAGGGATGCACATACGTCCGAGGGGCAGTTGCTGAGGGAAAAGCCTCAGCTAAGATGCCATGACAGTGGCGGTGGCAGGCGGGTAAGGTGGGTGGTCATTCATTTATAGCATTTATTGAACACCTACCAAGGGAGCCCCTGGGAAGAGGCTTCCCCTGCCAGACCTTGGTCAGTTTCCTACAACCACGCAGCAGCACCTCATAGAGCACGAGGCCAGCCTTTTGTCCCAGCAAAGCCTGCAGGCCTGCCTTGTGCCCCCTGTAGTCTCCCTAACCTCTGAATCTGCGATGATGATCCCTGCCCCATCCCTGCCTGGAGAAGGAGTGGCTCCACCCGCCCCTCCCACTCCCCCTGATCCTGACCAGCCCCACCCAGCTTCCTCCCTGACGTGGCACCCTCTCTCTGGCCTCCAGCCTTGCCCCTCAGAGCAGTCCTGGGGTAGGGTGCTCCCTGGGCAGCTGCCTTTCGGGGCAGTGGATGTCCTCCTCCACCAGGTGGCTGAGCTGCCGGCACTCTCCTTGGTGCTCATGGCAGACCAAGCATGTGGCTGTGGATCCTGCTCCTGTGAGGGTCTCTGTTAGACCACGGGAGGCCCGAGGACTGCCTGGCCCCTTGCCCCTCACTGTCCCCAGGCTGGTGCCCCGCATTCTCTGCAGAAATGAAACCCCATGCTCCTGGGCCAGTGGGCATGGGCAGCTGACAGGGTGTGGTTCCTTCCTCCCCCACCCCTCTTGCCTGTCACCCCTCAAGACAGGCCAGGTTCCTCCCTGGAAGGAGCAGAAGGTGGAGAGGCCAGCCTTCCAGCCCCTGCTGCCCTCGGCCCACTGACCCAAGGAGGGTCACCACCTCCTCTCAGGGGGCACTCACGCTCCCGAGGGCCTGCCCCACTCTGACCCTTCCTCGCTCTGCTCTTCACACACCCCCTACCGCCCCACACCTGTCTCTTCCCTCTCCACTGCTCCCTGTCTTTCCCCTCCACGTGTTTCCTGCTTCTCCCCCACACTTTCCACCATCTCCTCCTCTGCTGCTGCCTGAGCCCCTCCTCCTGCTTCTCCTTGTTTCCATCAAGACTGGCCTATATCCCCTGCCAACCCATCTCTCTCTTCCTTCTTTGTCTCATCATCGTCCTCCTCCTCCTTCTCCTCCTTGCTTTTTTGACCAGACTCTTTCAATCTCTCTCTCTCCTCTGAACCTCCAGGCAAGTTCTTGCCACCTGCTTGCAGAGCCCTGGGCCTCTTACCCTGCGAGGCTCGGTGCTGTCTCTGTGGGGCCCTGTCCATGGGGCAGCTCCCTGGGTGCCGTCCTTGCTGCCCTGGCTGCCCAGGAGGGCAGGGAGCAGGGCCCAGGGGAGGGAGGAGGGAGCAGGGAGGGAGCACCTGGCCCGTCAGCAGGCAGGGGAAAGGAGTGGCTGGCAGAGTGGCCTGGCAGCGGGAAGGGACAAGGGGAGAGACTGGAGGAACAGAGTTTGGAGCCTCGAGGAGACACACCAGAAGTGAAGGCAAGGGGAGGAGCATTTATGGATCACCTACTGTGTGCTGGGCCCTTTGCCAGGCACTTTATGTAAAGCTGTGGTTTTCTTCAGTCCTCCCAACATCCACCATCATTCCAGATTTCCCCATAAGCTACATGATGCTCAAAGTTGTTACTGACTCGCCGAAGGACTTACCCAAGGACAGTAAGTGGCTTCACTGTGATTTGAAGCCAGGTGTTTGTGACTTCGGAATGGTGTGTTTTCTACCTGACCAAGAAAGGCGACAAGAGCAGGGGAGATGGGGAGGGGATGGCTTCTCCGGGGGGCAGCAGTATGTGTGTGAGGCATGTGCTGCTTCTCTGGGATGAGGTCAGACTCATCCCACAGTCCCTCAGCTTCTTGAGGCCTCTGCCTGCTTGGCCCTTGCACCTCGCTGCCCTTCCCTACAATTCCCTGGCTTCCTGATGCCTCCACATTCTCTTGGTCTATTGGGGGCACATGGCAGGCTGGAGGAGCATGGGGGTGCAGAGGAGGGGAGAGGTCTGGAGAGCTGCTGCTCTGCACCATGAGAGGAGGTAGAGCCCCTGGACTGGGTGGGCCTGCACTGAGGAAGGGCTCTGCCAAAGGCTTTAGGACAGAATGGGGCTGGTGTGGGTCCTGGAGGCCACTTCTCTCCTGCACAGCGTTGGTCCAGAGTTTGATTAGCTGGGCCTGGCTCTCCTAGTTACCCAACAGGCTGGCTGGCCAGGGGCCAAGATGCAGTGGGGCGGCTCCCTGGCACCACCTCCTGCTCTCGCTCCCAGCTGGTAAACAGCAGAGCAGGAGCCAGCCACACCACAGCACGTGGCACCTGGCGTGGAGAGGGCAGGCAGCTGTCCCGGCCCTCTCCTGCCCTCCCCCTCACCATCCTCCACTCCTGCCCCACCCTGGAGCTTCACAGGCTGCTACCATAAGCACCTCTGCTCCAGGGTGGTTCCCCATGTCTCCCAATGGCTGCAGCTTGAGGGACGAAGATTAGAAGTAGAGAAGGACTTCCCAACTCATAGGATGGTAGGTCAGGAGATAGGGAGTGAGGAAGAGTGGCGTGGACATTTTTGGGGACCTCCTTGTGCCAAGAGTCTGACAGTGTATATCTGTGCCTGTCATTATCCCCCTGCATCTCGGTACACTTCTCAGCACAGAACAGGATGCTGGTCTGTTCTGGGGCTCTACCCCTTGGGCAGTCCATGCTCTCTGAAGCTCTGCCCCACCTAGTACCCTCTGGCAGACAAGGAGGGCCAGCCAGAGGCAGAGGGACAGGGGCGCCAGGGGAGGCGGGGGACAGGGCTGGGGGGTGGGGCACTGGGGTCATGCTGTACTGCTCTACCCTTCCCAGCCTGATGGTTGGCTTTGCTTCCGCTTGGGATCCTCTCTCTGAGTCTCTCCCAGCCAACCCCTCCCTGTCCATGGTTCTGTTTGCTGTGCCTCTCTGTCTTTTCTCCTCTTCAGCCTATCTTTCTCTGTGACTCCGGGTCTCTCAGGGCCCTTTCTGACCTCCTAGTGGTGGGCACGGAGTGGAGGCCTGCCGCGCCAGCCAGTCCTGCCCCCGCCCCCCACCCAGACACCACAGGTAGGGCTGCCTCTCCCAGCCAAGTCATTGTGCCACTGTGCAGGGTGAGGAGGAAGTGACGGGGGCTTTGGAAGACAGGGTCCTGGCCTCTGGGCCTCACCAAATCACATGCCTCCTGGACATTCTTGGGTCTCCACCCCTTCCCCATCCCAAGCATGGGTGTCTGGGATTCTTTCTCCCTAGGGCCAGAAGGTGCCATGGTCATCCTTTTGGGAAGTCCCCCCCTCATATCTAATCTTCCTCGCTCCTGCTCCAATCACGGCCCCTTTTCTGGAAGAATCAGTCCTTTCAAAGTGGGGCAGTGATTTTTTTCCTCCTCAAGTTCATTCTTACAATTCTTAGGCAAGGAAGAGGAATCAGACAATCATTTCACCCCCCATGTGCCCAAGTTCCCTTATCAGACTGGGGAATCTCTATGCAGGGGCAAGCAGCCTGGAGGGGGAGAGGGTGGTGGTGGTGGCTTGGAACTGGGGAGCAGTCACCAACTTGTTTTCCCTTCCTCCCCACCCCTTAAACCACAGAAACCACTTAAAGCTCGGTGTAAGCCTGCACTTCCAGGGAGGGCCTGGTGGTGTGAAGGTGGAACTATGTGGGGCTTGGGCAGCCTGCATGCCACATACTGCCCCAGCCCCATCCTTCAAGGGCCACCCCCTCTAGGAAGCCTGATGCAATGATTAGGACAACTTTTCTTGGGTCCTTTCTAGGAGGTCCATGCCTGAGGAGATCTGAGCCAGGGGAGTGACCCAGGGACGGGGCTGTACCTCCTCCTCCCTCAACCATTAACACAAGGGAGGCTCTGTAACATATGTAGCTCTCCCAGCCTCTACCCCTCCCCCTTCCTGTCACAAAGGCCACTGTGGGTGGAGGGAACAGTAGGAGTTTGACCCCAGCTCCTGGCCCTGAACTTGCCATAGTGACCCTGCCCATACCACTCACCTGTCACTTAGGCTTGGACGCAGCAAGGAGTGCTGAAAGGCAGCAGCTCTGATTTTTGGAGCAAAAGACTTGGATAAGAACACAGCCTACTATTTCTTAGTCTTCAGTGACCACATCAGTGCAAAGGGGACACTAGAAACTGTCCTGTGAACAGGTCTTGTGCAAGCCTTGTGAATAGCAGTGTGCACACAGGATGGGTTCCCAGGACCTCATCTGTCCTGGGGCACTACCTGGCCTTAGCTGGCCAGAAAGTTCCTCCAGGACTGGGACACTGTGGCCTCCATCGCATGGGGACAGCTCCCAGCTGTGAACTGAGTAAACTGCTCCTTGAATTCTCACCTGGGAGTAGCAGGGTGGGGTGGGGGATCCAGGGGAGCCAGGCCATTCCCAGGCAGGTTTCCTTAACCTCTCTGATCTAGCTCTCAGTAAAATGGGAATAATGGTACCAAGCTTCTGGAGCGATGGTGATGATTACTGGGATAATCCAAGTAAGGTATGGGACCGGGGTACAAAGTCCTGTGGTTGAAAAGGATGTTTTGGTTCATCCCTCCCTCTTTCCATTCCTATAGTCTTCCCTTCTCTTTATCTGACTCCCCTTTCTTATGCCGCTCCCTGCTTTCTTTTTCTCTACAACATATTACCAAATAACTTTTTTTTATATACATTTTACTTACTTATTTTGTAACTTCTCTGATCCCTGTGTCTGTTTTTTTTTTTTTTTTTTTTTTTTTTTATTCATGAGAGACACACATAGAGAAAGAGGCAGAGACACAGGCAGAGGGAGAAGCAGGCTCCCTGTGGGAAGCCCGACATGGGACTTGATCCTGGGACTCCAAGATCATGCCCTGGGCCAAAGGCAGGTGCCAAACCACTGAGCCACCCAGGCATCCCCCTATGTCTGTTTTGATCACTACCTGGCACCTCGGTGGGGCCTCCCTACCTTGTGTAGGGAATGCATGAATGAAAGTTAAATGACCTCTACATTTCTTTCCGGGGACTTTCGAATAGGCATCAGATCCAGTTACCCCAGGTTGTGACGGGGGCAAGGGTGGATTTGGGCTGAAGTAGAAGGATAGTATTGAGGACAGGGCTAGAACCATGGGTGATTTCACAGACTGAAAAAATGGCAGCGCTGTCATCCTAGGGAAGGAGGAGACCCCTTCCAGAGTGACCTGGTTGAGAGGTGGCAGCTGGCATTTAGGGATATTATAGTGAGGGGATTAAGAGCCAGACTCTGGGGACTCCTGGGTGGCTCAGTGGTTGAGCATCTGCCTTGGCTCAGGTCATGACTCCGGGGTCCTGGCATTGAGTCCTGCATCTGGCTCCCCACAGGGAGCACAGGGAGCCTGCTTCTCCCTCTGTCTGTGTCTCTGTCTCTCTCTCAAGTCAATAAATAAAATCTTAAAAAAAGAAGCCCAGACTCTGGAGCTAGACCCTCTGGGTTCGAATCTTAGCATCACTCCTCACTGTAGGAATGAAGTCCAACATCACATTGGATAACAATAGTACTTAGCCCTCCTGGGAGTTGCTGGGAAGAATAAGTTGACAAATTGCTGGGCGCTAATCCTTGTAGTTGTTAGCACTTATTATTGTTTGGTCAATGCTACCACCTGGTGGCCACCTGGAGCAAGGTTGCCCTGGCCCAGGGCTGGGGTGGCTAGTGGGGGTACCCAATCAGGGGAGGGAGAAGGCATCCCAGCCATCTGAACAGGGAAGTAAGTGTATGTTGTGTTACATTACACCTGTTGGGGTTTATCAGGATCCAGCAGGCTCATCCCTGGTTCAGGGCACCATGGAAACTAAGAGAGGGCCCAAGTGAGAGGGGGAAAGAAGTTGGGCTGGCCCACCCAGGGCTTTCCTCCTCCTCTCTCCCCCTACTCCGTCCTTCCCTCACTCCCTCCCTCCGTCCCTCCCTCTCTCTCTCTCCTTCCTTTCTCTAAGCCTGGCCCGAGCCAACAGGAACCAACTCTGAAGAAGGTGGAGAGGGAGAGAGAGAAGAAGATCACTGCTGACATCAGGGACCTTCAGGTAGGAGGTGAACACATTCTGACCTACATTTATCCATCTCCTTTGCCACCCTCCTCTTCCTCACTGGGGCAGCCTTTTTCAGGCATTGATGAGAAGAACTCTCACACTCAGGACGTCTCCCACCTCCATCCCTGGGACATTTTATCCCTATCATTTGGTCTTCAAATGCTGCTCTGAGTATCGGCTGCAGCTTCACCCATGAGTAGCAGCACAGAGAGGACACCAAACTCAGCATCGTGAGCTGACATCACCTGACTCACTTTCAAGACACAGACATTTCATCTGTCCTCAGGAGAGATGTGGGTACAAGTGGGGAGGTGGATGAGTAGGGGACTGCTGATTTTCACTGTGAAGCCCCAAGGACATCCCCCCTTCGCCATCCGCCATCCCCGGAGGGGGAGGTGGAAGTTGGTTTCAGTCACTGAGCTTTTTCTGGAGTGACTCAGTGATTAGAGAGCTCCCTGAAGGGTTGGAGTCCCTTTGAGACCAAGCCCTAGGACCTACCTACCCCCCCCCAAGACCTATTTTTTTTTAAAAGATTTATTTATTTATTTATTTATTTATTCATGATAGAAAGAGAGAGAGAGAGAGAGGCAGAGGCAGAGACACAGGAGGAGGGAGAAGCAGGCTCGTGGGACTCGATCCCGGGACTCCAGAACCCCCGACCTATTAAAGGAGCTTCAGCAGCTCTTGGGGATGGGGTACAGGATTGCTGATGCCGAGTATTCTAATGCTCATGCAAGTTTGAGAACCAGCGCTAGAGAGCTGCTCCCATTCAGCGTATACCGGGGATGAGCTTCTTCCGTCCCTGCTGTAGTCAGGGCAGTGGGAGGAAAGGAGGCTGCAGATCTGAGCGTGGGGTGCCAACAAGAGGAGCCAGCCTGCCCAGGAGAGACGTTTTATTAGCAAAAATAAATATGGGCTGGGCAGCTGAAAGGAACGAACCCACACACCCGGAGGAGACCTCTTTGAGGCAGTCTACAGGCTGAGATGGGCAGGCGCCGGCGCGGCCCCCGGGCCGAGGCAGCGCCCCCCGGCCCCCAGGGCGGGCAGCAGGGCCGCGAGCGGCGCCTCGCACTCCCCCAGCAGCACGTCCTTGCGGAGGCCCGCGCCCCGGTCCAGCACCTCGGCCCGCAGGCTGCGGGAGGCCAGGTCGCGCGGGCCCAGCCCGTCGAAGAAGAAGTCTTGGTTGAAGATGGGGTTGGCGCTGCGCCCGACCACGCGGCTCCGCTGGCCCCGGGGCCGGCCGCGCGGCCGCAGCCGCAGCACCACGCAGCAGCCGCCGCCGCCGCCGCCGCCGCCGGGCCCGGCCCGCGACCTGGGCAGGCCCTCGGCGCTCACCAGGCGCAGGCGCAGCCGCCCGGGCCCGGCCTGGTACTCGGCCGAGAGCCGCAGCTGCCCGCCGCGGGGCCCGAGGCGCAGCACGCTGTCCTTGGCGGGCCGCAGGGGGCAGCACAGGACGTCGGGGTGGAAGAGCGGCGGCCCGCCCGGGAACTGCGGGTGCGACGGCTCGGGCGACGGGGCCCGGCACAGGCGCAGGTCCGGGGCGGACACGTGCAGCGGGGGCCGCGCGGCGGCGGCGGCGGCGGCGGCGGCGGCGGCGGCGGGCGGCGGCGGGTGGAACAGGGACTCGCGCCGGCGCGTGTGCGGGCTCTCGGGCAGGAAGGGGCAGCCCTCGCGGCCCGCCAGGTGCGGCAGCGAGCAGGCGGCGCGGAGGCCGCGCCCGGCCGGGGGCTCGGCACCGCCGGCGTCCGGGAGCCGAGGCGGGATGCAGAACCGCGGGATGCGGTCAGGGGTGAGGACGTTGGGACAGGCGCGGGCGGGCGGCCCCGGGGCTCGGCGCGCAGGGAGCAGGCCGCACGGCGCCCACCGCGGCCCCGGCCCGTAGCCGGCCTTCTCCGACAGCCACATGCGGCGGGCGGTGGCGGCGCGGCGCCGAAAGCCGCGGGACCGAGAAGGCGCAGATCCAGCGTCCCTGGGGAGGCCTGCGGAGGACAGAAGAGGCCCGGGGGAGGTGCGCTGATGCTGGCCCGCCAGGAAAAGTAGCGGGCGGCGAAGCCTGGGGGGCTGCGGAGAAATGGAGGAGGGCACGGGACAGGCACGTTTTCGGGTGCAGGCCTTAGACGCCCGAGATCTCAGACCCTGCCATCAGTGCCAAGGATGCTCGCTCACTAAAGAGTTAGAAGGCCCAACACACCCCCTAGAACTCTAGGCTACTATTAGGAGAATGGAGGAACACTCTCGAATTATCAGAAGATCTGCAGGTCACAAACAGTGACTGAGAGCCCCAACCCTGCTGGTACATCCCGCTGCCCTGAAGAGACAGGGAGACCCTCAGGAGGCTCATCTTCTCCCCCCTCCCCCATCTCGAACTCAGACTCTTTCCCAAGGTCTTGTGGGTGCCCCTGGGCCTGTCTTCCCCGCAGCCACAGCGGCAGCCTAGAGCAGGCCTCTGCAGACCGAGCCATCCTTTGGCCCCTGCCCCACCTGTCCGCTCCCACTCCTCCCTCTCCTTTCTGAGCAGCTCCAGGCCAGAAGCACACTCACTGCACACCTGGCTGAGGTCCTGCGAGCACCCAGGGCCAGTCCAAGGAGACGCACCTCTCGGGGGTCAGAAACTACCCTCCAGCTCAAACCCCGGTTGGCCTGCCCCAGCCTCCCCGCCCTGCCGCCGCTTGTGGAGTCTGCAGGGCGGACAGGACAGGAGGCCGTTGGGCCGCCACTCCCTCTCTCCACTCCTCTCCCTGGGAAACCACTGAGCACAAAGGCGGCATTGATTCTCGGCCACCCCCAGGGCCGGCTCCTAGAGGCTCCACCACCACCGCCGCCGCCGCCGCACCCCTGCACCCCACCCGCGGGGCCTCAACCTTATGCCAGCGGGCCTGGGAGTCCGAGCCCACGACCAGATCGAATGGACTCCCAGAGCGCAGGCCTCACCTGTGCTTCACCGCCTCCCAGAGGCCGCAGGTGTTCCGGAGCCCACAGGGGAGCAGCTTCCTTTCCAGCTTGCTCCCCCAGCCCAGTCCTGGGAGGAGCTGGCAGAGGCCTCCCTTGCCTAGTGTGACCTCTTTTCCTGGATAAACAGAGCTCTGTCTCCAGCTCATCAGCCTGGCCTTCTTAACTCCTTCCTCCAGGTTTCTAGCAGCAAGCTAGCCCTAGGTCCTGGCCTCCTGGGAGGGCTACAACGGAGGAAGGAGGATGTCATCAGTGGGCAGTGGCCTCCACCCCTCTGTGCTGTTCTGGTCCCACCCTAGCCATGGTCACACAGCCTGCATATTCTACAAAGCCCTCCTTGCTGGGCTCCTGCTTTGGCCCCCATCGCCTTGTTCTGGAGACATCCCAATGGCACCTGAGTAGCTCAGTCTGTTAAACGCCTGCCTTCGGCTCAGGTCATGATCCCAGGGTCCTGGGATGGAGCCCCACATCTGTCTACCTGCTCAGCAGGGAGTGTGCTTCTCCCTCTCCCTCTGCTGCTCCTCTTGTTTGTTCTCTCTCACTCACTCACTCTCTCTCAAATAAATAATCTTTAAAAAAAATAGCTCTTCGACGGAGTGACTTGCAGTGACTAGTTCTCTGAACTACACTGGCCCAAAGAAAAGTGACCAGGATCCAGATTTCTGGACATAGAGATGCTGCGAACACAGCTGTTCTATCAGTGGGTCAAGCACAAGCCTGCCTGTGCTCCCTGTCTTTGGCAGAAGGGTATTAAACTATAAATGGGGAGGGGGCCTCTCCTCCCCTTCCCTGCAGGCAGATCCTAGGAGGCACAGGCCACCCCTTGCAAGACAAGACCCTCAACAGTACCCACCACCCCTCAGTCTCTCAAAGCACCGGGCTCATTCCCCGCTTAGGATCTTTGCAGAAACTGTTTCCTCTCCTGGGACAACTCCCCTCTTTCATCCTTCAGATCTGAAGGCCTCACTGATAGCCTCCCATCTAAATTAGGGGCTTCTGTTGTATGCTGTCACAGCACACCATACTTTTCTGGCCTTGGTCACAGGTTTTCTTTATTTTCCTCTCTGATTTTTTATGTGACTATTTACTTAATGTCTTACTAGACTGTAAGCATCATAAGGACAGTGCTTGGCACAGGCAGGTGCTCAGTCAGGATTTGTTAAATGAATTAATGACATTAAGCAGAATCATACTTGGATCAATTTATTCATCCATCCACTGTGCTAGGTACTGGGGATACATAGAATGGGGAGCTGGCTGAGAGGAGAGACAGACAATAAGCGTGCAGAAAGAAAGAAAGAAAGAAAGAGAAAGAAAGCACAGTTTATGAGAAGGAAATCAGTGTTGGGAAGAAAATAAAGCAGGGGAGGATCAGAGAGGAGCACTCAATTTTAAATGGGGTGGTCAGGAATGGCCATCTTGAGAAGGGAATATTTCAGGAAGGACATGGAGAAAGGAAGATTTTCTGAGGCAAAAGCATTCCAGGCAGAAGGACTCCTCAGTGAGAGGCACTCAGGCAGAAGCATGCCTGGAGTGTTCAAGGAGGCAAAGTGGCCAGCATAGCTAGAACAGAATGAGTGAAGAGGAGATGGAGTCAGAGGGATAATAGGGCCAGATGCTGTTGGGGCTTGTAGCCACTGTGACAATTTTAACTTTTTACTTGAGCTGAGGAGTGCTATGACTTGTCATGTATTAAAAGAGTTGCTCTAAAAAAAAAAATAAATAAATAAATAAAAGAGTTGCTCTGGTCACTATGTTAAGAACAATGAAGGGGATAATTAGAGAAAGGGCATAATTAGAGAAACCAGAGAGGAAACTATTGAAGTAATCTTTGTACAAAATGATTGGGGCCAGATCAGGGTTGTAGTAGTCAGTTTCTAGATCTGTTCTGAGGATTAAGTCAATAAATGGATCCATCCATCCTCATCAAGAGGGAAAGAACGATCCAAGGTTTTTGGCCCAAGCAACTGGAAGAATGGAGTTACCTCTTCAAACCAAAGAGGAATGATTAGGAGCTCAGTTTTGTATCTGTGCAGTTTGAGATGCCTGCCAGACATCTAAATGGAGATACTAAGTAAGTGGTTGCATATCTGAACCTGGACCTCAGAGGAGAGGTCCAGACTGGACCAAGTGTGGGTACCTAGAGACAAGAGAAATGAAGATGGAATTGAAAGCCATGAGACTTGAAGTGTAGGTAGAAAAGAGTAAGTATCCTGGTCCTGGGCATGCCAACATTTAGAGGGGAGAAGAGGAGAACCAGCTGTGCCAGATGCTGTGGCAAGATCCAGTAAGCTGAGGACTGAGAATTGATCATTGGATTTAGCAATGCACAGTCTTTGGGGACTTTTCCAAGAGCAGTTTTGACACAGTGGTGGGAACAGAAGCCTGGTTGAAGTGGGCTGCAGAAAGAAGGTTAGGGGGAAGAGAGAACAAAAAACAAAACCAAAACCAAAAATCTCCCTTGAAGAATCTGCTGAAAGAGCAGGGGGAGGTGGGGTAGTGGCCAGGGTGGGAAGTGGAATCAAAAGAGAATTCTAATTCATTTGAGAGAAAGAGAGAGAGAGAACATGAGCAGGGGGGAAGGTCAGAGGCAGAGGGCGAAGCAGACTCCCCACTGAGCAGAGACCCCAGTGGATGCAGGGCTCAATCCTAGGACCCAGGGATCATGACCTGGGCTGAAGGCAGACGCTTAACCAACTGAGCCACCCACCCAGACCCCCCAAGAGAGAAATTTTTATTTTATTTTAATTTTTTAATTTATTTTTTAAAAGATTTTATTTATTTATTCATGGCAGGCACATGGCAGAGACACAGGCAGAGGGAGAAGCAGGCTCCCTGCAAGGAGCCCGATGTGGGATTCGATCAAAGGTGGTGCTAAACCGCTGGGCCACCGGGGCTGCACCCAAGAGAGAAATTTTTAAATGACAGAGATAGGGCAGCCCGGGTAGGCATGAAGAAATAGATCTTGATCATGAGAAATCAATCTGAGGGTTGTCCTTCGCCTGCTGTGTGGACAGTTCACCCAGTTACTGAAGAGAAGGGAGAATAACTGAGTAGAGGTAGAAGGTGGAGGAGTGGGTGGTGGGAACTTGTTCCCTCTGAATGCTTCTGGAACAGGCTGCAAGGTCACCAGCTGAGAGTGATGATGGATGGAGGAGGAGGCGACTCTGGGGTTTGAGTAGAGAGGACCAGGAAAGGAACAGTCACCCAGGAGGACAGGGGAGTGAATGCTCTAGGGAAATGCAAGGTGGCTGCTGGGCAGTATCGCAGGCAGTATTGCAGGCTTGCCTTTAGGACAGCAGCCATGACTTTATGCAGAGACCGAACGGCATAGTTGGGAGATTTTTTTCCAGCTGTGCTCAGTGGTACAGATGCAGGGGGAAAATGGGCAGAGATTTGGTTTAGGATTATGCTCAATCATTGACAGTTCACTTTCTGGCTCCTTCTCTCCTTCTATTTCCTTCTCTTCATGGATAAAATCAAGGGCACATACAAGAGTGCACATGACCTGGGTGGTACAGCAGTGGGCCTGAGAATGATTATAGATAATCCAGAACCTGGCTGCATCAGTCAGGGTCTGGTGAGGAAAATAGCACCTGCTGGGCAGTTCAACAGAGGGAGTTTAACACAGGGAACTTGTTATAAGGGTGTTGCAAGAGCTAAAAAGGCAGATAGGTTGGTGAGGACCATCTAGCAGGATCTGGAACTGGGGAGACACAGCCACTACTTGAGTTGCCTTTCAAAGCAGAGACGGGGAGAACTGCCCTTCTTGCTACTTCCCACCTTCTGATCTGCCACTAGAGCCTCTCGAAGATAGGTGACAGAGGAGCCTGGGAAATGTAGGCTGTAGGTGCTAGCCCTGCACTAGCCCTGCTCAATCTAAGGCAGAGTAGGGGAGGAGTAGAGATCTGAAAGCCAACAAGCAAATGAATGGCACACTGAGTAGCCAAAAGCTGACTTTTAAAAAGATTTTATTTATTTATTTATTCATAAGAGACACAGAGAAAGAGAGAGAGGTAGAGGCATAGGCAGAGGGAGAAGTAGGCTCCATGCAGGAAGCCCGACTTGGGACTCGATCCAGGGACCAGGATCACACCCTGAGCCAAGGGCAGACGCTCAACTGCTGAGCCACCCAGGCATCCCGCCAAAAGCCGACTTAATGAGAATAGTAAGATATCAGACCTGGGAGGAACTTAGAGGTTACCTCACCTATTCTTTCGTGTTTATAAAGCAGGAACAGACCCAGAAAGAAATGATGTGCTAAAACAGTAGCAGAGTTGAAGCTAGAAGCCAGATCTTCTAGCTCAAAAAACATTGTTGTTTTATTGAACTGTAGAGGTCTTTGGGCACAGATCCAAGGGGTCAAACCCCAGAGGATTTGAGCAGAACTGTTCCCCTTGAATGAGGCCCAGAGTGCTGTCTCCTCACCTCTTCCAGCACCATCACTGCCACTCCTGGAGACCATCACACATGACGCCCCAATCTCCTTTTCCCTGCTGGTTCCATTGTAGAGGGACACCTGGAGGACTGGGCATAACAGAACTCATCTGGGTTCAAGCCTGATGAAAAGGCAGGCAGGGGACAGGACTTTCCTCCAATTGGCGGGCAACTGCTACAAGACTCTCTGGGCTTTTGGGTCTCACTAAGCTATCTGTCCCATGGCCTGAGCAGTGGCCTCACGTAGCATATTTTGCTACCAATGCTCACTATGGGTGCTGGCAGATGACGGAGTTGGTGATCTATTGTGTCTTACAGCTCTGGCTCCTTATCTAAGACCTTTGATGAATGACGTAGCTTTGCAGTTCCAGGAAGGCCTTAGGGGCCCTTTCTTTAAGAGCTGGTATGAGCCACCAATGTTTCCTGCCTTCTTGAACTGGTTGTTCTTTGTTTTTTTTGTTTTTTTTTTTTTTTTAGAGATCTCTTTTTATTTTATTTAAAGATTTTGTTTATTTATCCATGAGAGACAGAGAGAGAGGCAGAGACACAGGCAGAGGGAGAAGCAGGCTCCATGCAGGGAGCCCGTCATGGGACTCAATCCCTGGTCTCCAGGATCAGGCCCTAGGCTAAGGCAGCGCTAAACCGCTGAGCCACCCGAACTGGTTGTTCTTTTTTTTTTTTTTTTTTTAATTTTTATTCATAGAGACACACAGAGAGAGGCAGAGACACAGGCAGAGGGAGAGCAGGCTCCATGCAGAGAGCCCGACATGGGACTCGATCCAGGGTCTCCAGGATCATGCCCTAGGCTGCAGGCAACACCAAACCACTGCGCCACCGGGGCTGCCCCGAACTGGTTGTTCTTAATTGCCTTATTCACTCTTTGGCTCTCTTGGCACTTGACTAGGCATCTGGAGAAAACATGTCCTCTGCTTTAAGCAGAATAAGCTGACACAAGTGTCTGGATGGCCAGTTGGATTCTACTCCATCTGCCTTTGTAGTAGTGGCATTCCAGATGCTTTTTTTTTTTTTTTTTAATAAATTTTTATTTATTTATGATAGTCACACACACAGAGAGAGAGAGGGGCAGAGACACAGGCAGAGGGAGAAGCAGGCTCCATGCACCGGGAGCCCGACGTGGGATTCGATCCCAGGTCCTCAGGATCGCGTCCTGGGCCAAAGGCAGGCGCCAAACCGCTGCACCACCCAGGGATCCCTGGATGCTTTTTTTTTTAAGTGTGGAGGCAGCAACTCTCCCTGTTTCTGCCCAGAAAGCTGTAATACTTGACCTCCTGGAGAGGAGAAGCATTTATCAAAGCCCTAGAGCCTAGAGAAGTGTTCCAGGAGCTGAGAACCTTACTTCCCTTACCAACATCCCTGCCTGCCCTCTGGCCTTACCCAGTCAAGCCTGACACCCCCAGCCCTGCTATGGGGTCTTGCCTGAGAGCTTCCTACCACAGTAGATTTCCACCTGTGCCTGTTTCTGTTAGAAGCGCCAGGATGGGAGCCTCATATGCTGGAACCTCAGCTTAGGCCTGAACTTGAATTCTTCACTTCCCAGGATAAGGGAAGTAGACTCTTCTTTCCTCTGCCCATCCTTCTCTCAAACTGAGACAGTTTGACAGCTAGTCACCAAGCCCTTTTCCCTTTCTTCTGCAACATGTAGTTAGACCACATCTTCCAACTAACCTCCCTTTGTTGTTTAGGGAGGGGCCTCCTGACTGAGTTCTGGTCAATGGCAATACTTCGCGGCTTGGCCCCCAAACACCTCCCTTGTGATTCTCTCTTCTCTCATCTGGCAACTGGATGTCAACATTTGACTTTGGAAGTCATGTGCTAAAGATGGCAGAACTTTTGTCAGCCAGATTTTTGAATGACTCCTAAACACCAACAACTCGACATTACGTCCATTCTGTGTAAGGTATGGGTTACACTTCGGCGATGTGAAGATTTACCTGTTTCAGTATTTGGCTTTACCACACATACTAATAAAATCCTTTGTGATATGCCCCCCTGGAGTTCTTATTCTTTGGTAAAACTTCTCGAGTCCTTGACCTCTTCCTGGGTATCCCCTGCCCCCACTTAGTCTTGATGGAATCCTGCCTATTCCTGAGGAAGCTGCTCAGTTTCCCACTTCTCTCCTCTGCAGGCTCAGAAAACGTTCTGGCTTCTTCTGGATGACAATTGCCTCCTCCATTCTGTGTTCTCCTTCATGTCAGACCATTCTTCCTTAGAAATGTGTGCTGGCCGTGTTCTCTTTTTCTACTTTACTGTCATTTCCTGGCCTGACTTATCAGCCATTGTCTGTAGTCTTGCCAGCTGGCTCATGCCTTCCCCTCACCCTGGGCCAGTATACTCTGGACTCCTATTTTCCACCAGCAGCTGGGCCTCCTACATGCCTCAGTCCACATGTACCTGGTCAGTGTGTTCTCCTGAACAGGGGCCTAAGCCAACTGTTGCCCATCCCCCGGACTATTCTCCCCACTGATGGCCTTGCCTCCAGAACAGTCCCTCCTGTCCTATCCTTGGCCTCTGGTGGCTTTTTGGTACTTTGCCCCAACTTGAAGCCTTAGTGTGACTGAGAGATCTTTGATCCCTTCCCTGTTCTTCATTTTTTCCCCCTTCCCTGCCTTACACTCTGTATACTTCACTCCCAGTGTCAGTTTTTATACTGATGACTTACAAACCAAGTTGGCTGTTCATCGGTCTTGAGCTCCAGATTACAAAGCCCAGGTTCCTGCTGGTGCTCACCATGTGGGAAAAGTACCACAGGTGCCTCAAGCTCGGTGCGTGGGAAATTGAGCTCATTTCTATCCCTGCCTCAAAACTGGTCCTCTTTACTCCCAGGAATGCCACCTGTGATTCCTAAGCTGGAAACCTGGAGTTATCCTGGATGACTCTTCACAAATCCACTACGTATAATTAGTGACAAAGTCCCACACAATTTTGTTTGTAATGTTTTCCAACTTCTCTTTCATCTTCAAAGCTTTGGCCCAGGTCAGGTCCTTCTTATCTCTACCTGGGGGCTGTGCAGGGATCTACTAACCAGTGTTCCCACCTACAGGCTTGCTCACCCTTCCTTTACTGCCACCAGAGTCATCTTTCTAAAAAATAAAACTTTATGGGATGCCTGCGTGATTCAGTGGTTGAGCCTTCAGCTCAGGGTGTGATCCTGGGGACCTGGGATTGAGTTCTGCATTAGGCTACCTGGGAGCCTGCTTCTCCCTCTGCCTATGTCTCTGTGTCTCTCTGTGTCTCTCATGAATAAATAAATAAAATCTTTAAAATAATAAATAAATAAATAAATTAATTAATTAAAAATAAATAAATACACTTAAGAAATAAAGCTTTAATCACCCCCTCCATATACACACACCAGGCTAAACCCTTTAAAGGCTTCCTCTTGCCTTCAAGACAAAGTTTAAGCTCCATCAGTAGGGTTTAGGAAAACTTCTGAGGTCTGCTCCAACCCTGCCCACTTCTTCTTCCTTAAACTCTTATGCTACTCAAAACTTTGTTCTTCTCCAAAGTCACTTGACCTTTTAGTCCTCAGTTCCTTCACTCTTAACTGTTCCCTCTGCTTAAACAGTCCTCCCCTCCCTTCCCTGCCTGATAAACAGCACCCAACTTTTGAGACTGGAAGCACTGCTTCCTCTAGATAATCTTCCTGCAATCTCTTTCATGGAGTAAAATTGAGCCCTCCTCCCTTTGTGTCTGCACTGCCCACCTAGTGGGAGCCAGGGTGGGGTGGCAGAGGAGCTGAAGGGGCCCTGTGCTACTGGCCTGCAATGGTGTGTTGCAGGACCAGGGGTCCCGTCCTCCCTCACTGTGTGCTTGGTGCCTCCCCCAGGGCCTGGTGTCTGTGGGTGCTCAGGAAACCTCCTGGTGCTGAATGGGAAAGTGGGGGTGTGGGAGGTGTTGGCAGGATTCTAATTTCCCACCGCAGAAGGCTCTGAGCCTAAGGATGAGGCCACGAGTCTTTATTTATTCAGAGAAAAGCACCTTCTTTATGTCACCAGTCAGTTCTTGGGGACCCCTCCTTGCTCTGTAGTGGGTCCCAAGCAGGCACAGCAGACAGCAGGAAGACAGAGTGACTGTTACTGGGGTGATTCCTCTTCTAGCTGCAGCTGAAGGAAGATACCTGTGGGAGAAAGGCAAACTGAATGGCAGGACCCAGATGAGGTGCTCTGAGCATCTGCATCCTGTTACCTAGGATCCTGTCTTTGCGGTACAGGTTGTGCCACTCACACGTAGGAAAAAATCCTAGCCAGGTTCTCCCTTGCTTTATCGGAGTCTATAGCAGATGCCCAATCCCACTCTGAAAAGCTGGATCCCAGCTTGGGACTGCATCCTCAGCATTCTTCCTTCCATTTGTCCTGAGGGTGATGGTGGGACAGAGGACACAGTCTGGGGCTGAGGCTGAGAACCTCTGTACCTGAGCACTTGGCATAGACCGTCTGCTGGTCCCTGCTCTGGGCGATGCAAGACATGTAAAGCTTCTGGTCCTCGATCTTTTCCACATGGACATTCAGTACAGCCAGAGAGCCCACTGGGATCAAGCTGGAAAGAGCAGATGGATTAGCCCATCCCTCATCCGAGCCCCTGGCTCCTCATCCGAGCCCCTGGCTGCTGTCCCTTCCGCACTCCATTCCCCCATCCTCCTCTTCAGACTTACTTCTTGAACCTGATGTTGAGGCTCACCGTGAACAGCCCCTCTCCGGCCAGGTAAGCAGTTTTAGAAAAAGTCTCGTCCATCATGGCAGCCAGGGAGCCTCCATGTGCAAACCTGGGGTGAGGCAGGAGGGAGGCCAGGGCTGCAAGCCTCTTTGCCACACACCCCCCTCCCCACCCCGACCTGGCCTCTACCTCTCTGTGGGCCAGGAAAGGAAGCAGAGCAGGATCCCAGCTGATCAAACTGCTCAAGGTCGCTCTACCTTTTCTCCCATGTCGCTTCAGCAGTGTTAGCAACCCCTGACACAATTATTTTGTTTCACCAGGAAAATGTGTTTTCTTTTTTTCTGATAAAGGTAATAGAAAAACATTTTTCTGATTCATCACCTAACTGCTGGCAGCAGTTGCCATCATTTGGACAACTGTGCTCATACAGGGATGGATAAGCCCCTGTCCTCTTTGGCTTGGGCTCTGAGGCACGGCTTCAGCCAGCTACCACCTCCCCAGCACTATAGCCAGTCTGGTGCTGAGCTGACATTTTCCAGGCAGGTAATGTGAAGCTAACTCATGCCCTCTACTGTGCCAACAGGACAGCCTCCTGAGCAGCACCGCCTGCAGAAAGCCAAGTGCCCCTTCAGCAGGATGCTGCAAACACCTGCTTTACTTAAAGTGAGTGAAATTCTCATCCTCACTTGTGGAAACTGACCTTCATGCGAAAGCTGCTCCACTCTTGGTTAAGTTGGGGAAAATAGAAGGGCGCCCATCCCCAGAATGCAGATTCAAGGTTCTGATCTTCAAAAGCACTATTCTCCATGCACCAAGCCAGCTGCCCACCCTGCTAGGGTGGCTTACCCTCCTGTTCCCACCACTGGGAGGAGAAACAGCCGGGGGCCATGGAACCACACCCACTTGGTTCCACCCGGCTGCTCCACCTCTCACTCCCTGTTTGATCTTGAGCAAGTTGCTAAGGTGTTGAGCTGCTGAGTCGCTAAGCTTCTCTGAGCTTAAGTTTTTCTACTATAAAGCGTGAATAAAATCCTATCCTATTTCATCAGATTATAGGAGGTAATGTTTACAAAACCCCTGTATACCTCCACATTGCTTGAAAGAGGGGTGTCAGAGAACCCCAAACCTGCTCTTCCCTGGTTATCCTCATTGGCCAGATAGGAGTCCATAGGCAAGTGTGTGGATTCTGTAGGATAGCTCTTGGCCAGCCAGCAACCTCTCCCTTCTCATTGCCTAGGGACTGGGTGGTTACTTGTGACAAGACAGAAAAGATAAATTGGTCTCTGCCCCACATTCAGCACAGGGCTGTTGAAACCCTCATAATTTCCTGGGTGATGGGAGGGTCTTGTTCTACTGAGGTGACTCTGGGTGGGCTCCTAGTTGGCTCCTGGATGGGCTTGTCCCTAGAAAGACCAAACCATGATTAGAAGCCTCTAGAGAAGGGAGAAGGGCTGGAAATGGAGTATATGACGGGTCATGCCTGCGTGAGGAAGCCTCCATACAATCCCAATGGTATAGGGTTCAGAGAGCTTCCAGGCTGGTGAACGCAGGCTCAGTGGGAGGGTGATACACTCCAACTCCACAGGGACAGAGCTCTTGGGTGTGCTGGGGACACTCCCAGACCTCGCCTTATGTATGTTGTCATCTGGCCTCATCTGTGTACTTTATCTTTAATAATAAAAAAAAAAATGTTTCCTTGAGTTCTATAAGCCTCTTTAGCAAAATAATTGAACATGAGGAAGGGGCTGCAGGGACCTCTGATTTGTAACTGTAGGAACCAAGGCAAGTTGCCCCAAGATGGGCCACTTTGGCACGAATATTCTTTTCAGCTGAAGGCAATCAAGACCCTGTGGGCTCAAGAGAAACTTTTGCCCCTCCTTTAACTATGTAGAAGAATTGAAATTGGGGGTCTTTCCCAGAACAGAGTTTATTAGCAGAGCTACATTTGGTCTGGGTGAACCATCAGTATGGCGGGGCAAGCATCTAATGAACAAGCATCTGCTGTTATTGCCCTGTGAAGGGTGCTCCTTCCCCCTGAAGTCCCAGACCCCTGCACTCTGCTCCTTAGTTCAGGCTGACATATATCCTTCATTTTGCCTGTCTTTGGAATTTCCGTATCTGTGTGGATTTCCTGTATGTACACTATTAAATTTGATTTTCTCCTGTTAATCTGTTTCATGTCAATTTGATTCCTAGTCCAGCTGGAAGGACTTTTGAAGGGGCCAAGAAATTCTTGCTTCCCAACATGGCCAAATCAGACAAAAGTTGTGGGAAACTGAGGACCCGCTATTTGTTATTGGCATCTGCAGTAGCAGGCGGCAGCCTTGTGGATTGAGCCCTTACCCTGTGGGATTTGATCCTGTCTGCGGCCAGATGGTGTCAGAATGGAGTTAAACTGTAGGACACACAGAATTGCCTGGTGTGGGGAAAAGCCTCCACCCATTTGGTGATAAGAACTACCAGAAGTATGGGATCCTTGGGTGGCACAGCGGTTTGGCGCCTGCCTTTGGCCCAGGGTGCGATCCTGGAGACCCGGGATCGAATCCCACGTCAGGCTCCCGGTGCATGGATCCTGCTTCTCCCTCTGTCTGTGTCTCTGCCTCTCTCTCTCTGTGACTATCATAAAAAATAAATTAAAAAAAAATTAAAAAAAAAAAAGAACTACCAGAAGTAAAGTGTCCCATGTGAGTAGTAAAGGAGACACATAGTAGAAAAAGATATAGTAGGGGAGAACTGTTTTTTCCATACACAGTAGATAGACTGAACTGGGTATTTTTATTTCTATTCAGTGTTAATCTCTTCTCTGAACCCCTCAACCCACTGGCTTCAATGTTGGATGGTCCTCCTCTGCCTCTTCTGCCCCACCTCCATGAGCCCCTAAATAAAAATCAGCTACACTTCGCCCCCACCCCTGCCTTCTGGGGTTTGCCTCTTCGGAGGGGAGGGGATCCCTGAGCTGCGTAGGGCTCTGACTAGTCCCCTAGGGTCTTCATGCATCACCGGGAAAATCAGTGTCCTCACAGAGGACGCCTTTGGGATGGACAGGGTGATCAAGGGCTGTGGTCTGAATCCACCGCCTGTGGCAGTGCTGACATCTCTTAACATCTCTGAATTTCACTGCAGCTGGGTCCCTCCCAGGCCTTAGGACCTTCAAGCAGCTGCCTACACTTCTTTCTCTTTTGTAGGAACTCCAGCAACACCAACAGCCTCCAGTGACCGCCTAAAGAAGGAATAGGGATGGAGGAGAAGGCAGAGAGCCGTGGACTTGGTGGCCCAGTGGCCCTGGGCAGGAGGCTCAAGGCCAGCTTGATTTCCCTTGTGCAGTTTGTCCAGTGTGAGTTCCTTCCTGGGCCTCTCCCAGGTTTGAAGGCAGCAGAGCATAATAATGGAGAGATCAATGGCCTTGGAGTCCCAGATCCTGGATTAGAGACCAGATCTGACTTGGTTGCCTATGCTACGGGACTACCTTACCTCTATGAACCTCAGTTTGCCCATGGGTGAAACATGAAGTGTTGATAGCTATATTGTGCCAGATGATTTGTGAGTACATTCACATAGACCCAGAATATTGTATCTTTCAGTCATTCTGGCAGGTGAATATCATTGCCCCAGGATTCAGGTAGGGAGGCTAAAGTTCAGAGGTTAAGCTGCTTGTTTAGGGTTCCAGGGCCAGTGAGGCAGTACAGGACTGCTCCAGATCTTGTCCTCTTCCAAGCTTACAACATTTTCTCAAAGTGGCCTCTAAGACCACCTCTCATTGGAAAAGTTTCAGACCCCCATAAGGAGGCTCTCATCTGCACAATGGGGACTGGACAAGATTGAGAAGGCCCTTCCAGGCCTGGTGTCGAGACAGAAGCCCAGTGCCTGCCGCCCCTACTCAGCTACTTCAGGAGAGGTACAGACTCCAGGGCCTGGTGTGTGGCCAATCCATTAGCTGAGCCAAGCCCAGGAAGCAGCCAAGGACAACCACCCAGGCCCTGCTGGTAGCTTACCCGGGGGCCCCCTCCAGGTAGGGGCCAGGTTGGAAAAGACAGATGGACTTCTTCTCGGATGGGTGGAAAAAAATGACATACTCGTAGCCTTGTCCTTCCACTGGGATGCACCTGGTGAAGATGCGCCAGTCACTTTTGTCTGTGGAGAGATGGGCAGTGGTGTAGCTGGAGAAGGGAGTGTGAGTGCATGGGGCCCCGTGGGAGGCAGGGCCTGTCATTCAGCATCATGGGCAGAGCCTGGCATGGGATCCAGGAGAGAAGTAGAGGACACCCAGGCTTGGCCCTGGGTCCTCAGGAAGCATTCAGTCTGAGAGTGGAGACACAGTCCTATCCTTAAGGAGCCCTTGGTCTGGAGGGAGAGACAGGAAGTTCTCTGGCTGAGAGGTAGAGATAGGATCATGGCCAGATGGAGACTATAACAGACTTTAAACATTATATAACACATAATGCACATATAATTCAAAATAACAGCAGTACTAAACAAGTAAAATAGGGGAGCCTGGCTGTCTCAGTCAGTGGAGCGTGTGACTCTTGGTCTCAGGGTCATGAGTTTGAGTCCCACGTTGGGTGCAGAGATGACTTAAAAATAAAATCTACTAAAAAAAAAAAAAAAAAAATCTTCCTGGGTGGCTCAGTTGGTTAAGCATCTGCCTTCAGCTCGGGTTATTGTCCTGGGGTCCTGGAATTGAGCCCTGTGTTGGGCTCCCTGCTCAGTGGGGAGCCTGTCTCGCTCTCCCTCTGCCTCTCCCTCTGCTTGTGTCAAATAAATAAATAAATAAAATCTTAAGAAAAACCACAGTAATATAAGTGCAGAAAAGTCCACCAAAGTTCTGATTTTCCCCCCAAGACAACTACTACAGCAACTATATCCTTTTTTGATGGATACCAAATTCTTTGGGAAAAAAATTATTTTGATGACCTTGCTGTTTGTGGCATATACCCAAAGGTCATCTGCCTCCTGTACCACCCATTCATTAGTGGGGAGAAAAACCTCATAGATGAATGAGAGAGACAAGAAAACAGGGACACACACACACACACACACACATATACACACACACAAAGAAAGATGATGGTGGAAAGTTCTATCTATCTGATCTGGTGGGTGTTTGGGGAGACTAGCTATGGGCCCCATAGAGCAGGGACGGGTGTGCCGAGGACTGCGGTGGGGGAGGGGTCCCAGGGCCTCTACTAGGTGGAGAGGAGGACTACTTAGGAACGGGCTTGACAGAAGAGGAAAAGCAGCAGGGAGAAGGCAGAAGGCAGGAGGCTGACAGGCTGCGGTCAGGGCACTGCTCTGGGCTGGGAGCAAAGGCGGCCACTAGGTTGTGTCCTCTTGGACAGGAGGAGGGGAGCTGGAGGTCAGAGGGGCTAGCTAGTCTGCTCTTCTCGTCTACCTGCCTGGGACTGCAGCATCTGAGCTGTGTCAGACACAGCAAGAACTTCCAGCCGGGAACCGGAAGGGCGCTTGCGGAGCTCCTTCCTGAGGGCCCCGAGCACAGGGAGAGGCGCCGGCTGAACCCACCCCGTAGGCTGGGGAGCAGGTGTGCCCAGAGGCCCCCCCGGGGCTGGGCCTTACCAGAGGCAACTGCTAACCCAGATGGGAGCTTGAGTCCCTGGATGTGGTCCCTGTTGGACTTGAAGGAGGGCAGTTTGATCCAGCCATCAGTCTTGGTCTTCTCTAGAAATTCCTGGTATAGGTTCAGCATGTCTGGACACCAGCTGGCATTGGGAAGGGCATAGTCCTTCAAATCTGTCTTCTCTGGACAGAATCTTGAGACCTGGACAGGAAAAATTAGAGAGACTGAACAGCTTCCTGGGGGCTGGCATCTGCTGCTTGGGCAGCAGGACCCCCAGGTGCTCTGCTCCTGGGGTTCTGGCTCCTCAAGCCCTCCACCAGTGTTGACTGATGGGAAGCAGCCCATCTTCCCTGCACAGGGTCTGGGGACACCTGTGGGTGACTGGCAAGGGGACGCTAAAGTGCAAAGGAAGGAAAAAAAGGGAACCAGGACTGACAAGTAGAGGCATACTGCTCTGTGGTGTGTCTTAACAACTGTCCTCTTTGGGATACCTGGGCAGCTCAGTGGTTGAGCGTCTGCCTTTAGCTCACATCATGGTCCTGCCTCTCTCTCTCTGGGCCTCTCATGAATAAATACATAAAATCTTAAAAAACAAAACTGAAAACAACTGTTCTGTTTAAAAATTTGTGAGCTGTTCTTTGAGGCTATGAACTGCTAATCTAAGCCCCACTGTACAGATGGGGAAACTGAGGTTGCCAAGCTTGTGAGTATGAGAGCTGATGGTCAGGCACTTGAGCCTTCTGAAACACTGGCTTCCCTTGGGAAGGCAACCGGTTGTTGAGAACCATTGTTGCCACCCCTCACCTCAGGGCCTGTGCCAGCTCTGTCTACAGCTTGGGGCTGCCTGGGCACGGTGCTCCCTTGAAACATGTTTTGGGTGCCCACAGAAGTGTGATACTATCTGTGGAACACAGTAAGCCCTCTGTGGCATCAAACATTCACGGGCCCGTCACAACTGTGGGAGCGGGTTGGTTGCTTGCCAGACTACACACAGTGTCCTCCGTCTGGAAATACCCCAACTCAGGGGCATGGTCTGAGTTCCACAGGAGGAAGGTGACCCATTATTGGTGGCCACACATGACTCAGACCAGGAAGAGAGTGTCCTCATGCTCTTAGTCTTGGATCTGGGCTCCTTGGTTTCTCTTTTTCTTTTTCTTTCTTTCTTTTTTTTTTTTTTAAAGATTTTTTATTCATTTATCCATGAGAAACACAGAGACATACGCAGAGGGAGAAGCAGGCTCCCTGTGGAGAGCCCGATGCAGGACTTGATCCCAGGATCCTGGGATCATAGACGCCCAACCACTGAGTTACCCAGGCATCACTCTTTTCTTTTCTCTCTTCTTTTTCTTTCTTTCTTTCTTTCTTTCTTTCTTTCTTTCTTTCTTTCTTTCTTTCCTTCCTTCCTTCCTTCCTTCCTTCCTTCCTTCCTTCCTTCCTTTCTTCCTTCTTTCCTCTCTACCCCCAACATGGGGTTTGAACTCACGACCCTGAAATCAAGAGTCACATGCTCTACCAGCTAAGCCAGCAAAGAGCCACTTGATCTGGGCTACTTGGTGTCTCAAGAGCACCTTCCCTTTGGCAAATCAAATAGCCCCCCCAACACAATGCCCCCTTGCACCAGCCATCATCTCGGAAGAGAAATTTTGGGGTGCTCCTTATGCCCTAGGCCCCCAAGAGAAGGGCTGCCTCCCTAGCTGAGCTGGGAATTTACTCACCAGAGAGTCCGTGGAGGATCCGAATGCTGAGGTGGGGTTGAGTCTAGGCAGGACCTGGGGGCCACCAAAAAGGGCTCTGTGCTGGCCAAGCCTTACTGCCACCTGGAAGCCTCTCCTTATCATGGCTGAGTTAGGTTAGGGCTGGCAGGACTGCTGGCAGACTCTTGAGAAAGTAGCAAAGTTGGGTGCTTTCTAGATGGACTTTGGTGCAGCTGGTACAGATACTGCTCGCACAAGGCTGTCTCCCTTTCTGTCACAAAGCTTTCAGCAGCAAGTGGCCTCTGCAAATGATTAGGCAAGGCTGGGCTGGTTTGACACAATACCCACAGATGCTTGGGGCATTTAGCTGATCCCAAGCCCCACCCAGCACTTGGGGAGGAGCAGATGCTGCTTGGGCATGAATGCTCAACAGGACTGGCCTGAGTCCAGAAAAGAAACATTTATTAAAGACAAAAAAAAAAAAAAAAAAGCACATAAAGAAATAGCACATGGTACACAGAGCCTTAGAGAGCTTCCCTGGAGTGTTTGGGGGGCAACCCAAGAAAGTTCCCAGAAAGGTAAAGGAGGTCTGTCTCTTGATTGGAGAGGGTTGGTGGAGAATCTGTGTGTGTCAGAGGAGCCCTTTGTGGTGTGTGCTCCGCAACAAGACCACATCAGCTCTGGTATCATCGTGGCACTCAGGAAGCCGACTCATGGCCCTTAGCCACCCCTTCCCCTATCCCAGGCAAGGGGTGGCACAGAGAAGCCTCTATCTGCTGGTCCCTGGAGGGGAAACCGGTGGGAAGGACTTAAAGGCAGAGACAGGACATCATTTGGGAGCAGGCAGCTTAGCACAGGTGCTCTCATGCTTTGGGAACCCCAAGGGAGGGGATGAGAGCTGGGGGTGAGGTGGGGAGCTGGGCAGTGGAGGCCTTGTCACTGGCAAGCCCGAAGAGGGACAGCTTTCACTGGAAAGTAGGGAGGAGTGTTCAGCCAGTGTTTGCAAGGTTGTGAGCTTTTTTTCGTGGTGGTATTTCTTCTATTGAATTAAAATGGCCGGTTTTCAATGAAAACTCCTAGCTTTTAATTTACTGGAGAAAAGCACGTTCTAAAGGTGGAATTATAATGATGATGATGATGGTGGTGGTGGTGGTGGTGATTTTTGGCAGTTTCTGAAAGAATCAAACTGATTTGATAGGGAAGTTTATAGGTTTTGTACCACTTTCTGTATTTGGCCGCCCCAGAAGACTAGAATATAAGTATTTCCCTCATGTCCTGTGAAGATTAGAATGAAATTTCTTCAAGGACAAGGAGACCAGGTTTTTTATTGGTTCAGTCTCTGGGTCTAGCCAAAAATATTTGAATTAGTTGCTAGCATTTTTTAAAAAAGGGAGTTTTGCACAAAGCAGGTCAAGGGTCTCCAGATAAGTTGAAAGATCTGGCAACAGTGTGCTTTCATTCCTGCGCAGCAGCAGCAGCCGGCTGGAGCCATGCATCATGTCCTCTGGCTTTCCCGAGGCCTCGGCCGGTACCTGGCAGCCATGCAGCCCCTGGCAGTCTCTATATGTGATACTTGTTTGAAAAGATGGAACTTGAGGAGGAGATAAAAGAGGAATTCCTGTAGAGGAATCTGAGGAAACGGGAGCAGGGAGAAAGAGGGGCTCCACATCATCAGGAGCTCCAAGCTGGTAGTTACTGTCCTGATTCCAAGAACAATCAGTAGCTGAACATGAGAAAGGAAGTCCTTGTTTTGTTGCCCAAGAGCCACGTGAGAGCTGGGTTATCACCCTTGTAGACTGTACTCCCCAGTGTGATCAGCATCTCTTATTGCCTGATTAGAAAATAATACTCTCTGTGTAATAATAGAAAATATATATACTCTACTCGGCCTCTGGTTTCTGAATGCAGCACCTAAATCCCTTGGAGTTTTCTGGGTGATACAAGTGTCTTTTGTTCTAATGAGGCAATTCTGAATAATGAATCTTCCGAATAGCTTCAGGACAGGGACTGGTCATCAGAAAGACCAAACCAGGATTAGAAGCTTGGAACTTAGTCTTTGTTGATCTGAAACCCCTTGTGAGGTTCCCTGTGTAAGCTTCCTGTGAAAGTAGCCCATGAGAGCAGAGCAAAGAGAGATCAGAAGAAAGAGGCAGGCCATTCCAGGTTGGTAGGTGGCAGTTTTAAGGAACAAGGGGAGTTTACAAGACAGGCTAGTCTTGGGTGGAAGCAAGACAAGTGGATCCCTGCACTCGTTTGCCACATTTTAGATTTAGGGAGAGAGGGACCTTAACTGGATTCAGTCACGTATACTATGTGGGGGTTCTCAACACTTCATCATTACTTAAGGCTGTGTCCTTGGAGCAGTCTCTGGGAGTAGGAAAGGCAAGTAGGACCCACATTCCAAGGACAGGGGTGAGGGTGAGGACCTCTGATCACTGGGGGCCAACTCATGGATCAACCAGCAGTCATGTCTTCTTGATGACCTTCCTCAACTAGTCCCACCTTCCATTCTTCAAGATAAAGACAGGGACTGGAGATTCAGTTAATGATCCATCATGTCTATGTAATGAAGCCTCTATAAAAATACCAAAAAATACAGGGTTTGGAGAGCTTCTAGGTTAGTACATTCCAACTCCATGGGAATAGCAGTTCCTTTGCTCAAGACCTTCCCAGATCACATGTATCTCTTCATCTGCCTGTCATCTGTATCCTTTATCACATGCTTCATTGTATAATAAACTAGTAAACATAAGAGTTTCCTGGAGTTCTGTGAACAGTTCCAGCCAATGATCGAACCTAAGAAAAAGGGTATGGGAACCTCTGATCTGTAGCCAGGTCAGACAGACATTGTAAGTAGCCCAGAGACCCAGCACTTGCCATTGGCATCTGAAATGGGGGGCAGGGTTGTGAGACTTAGCCATTAACTGTGGGGTCCAGTTAGTGTCAGAATTGAATTGTAGGGGTACCTGAGTGGCTCACTTGGTTGAACGTCTGACTCTTGTTTTTGGCTCAGGTCATGATCTCAGAGTCATGAGATTGAGCCCTGCATTGGGCTCCGTGCTCAGCGTGGAGTCTGCTTGGGATTCTTTCCCTCTTCCTCTCGTTCCCCATCTACCCTTTCCCCTGCTCTCTCTTCCTCTCTCAAATAAATAAATAAAATCTTTTTAAAAAATAATTGAATTGTAGGACATCTACCTGGTGCTGCAGAGAATCGCTTGGTGTTGGGAAGCCCACACATCTGGTGTCAGAAGTACTGTGTAATTGTAAAGGAGAAACACAGGAAAATTTTCCTATGGACATTTTCCCACTTTTGTTGTTTCACAATGTTTTGTTAAATCTGCTTTTAAAAATTTATATCATTATGAGTTGTTCTCAGCCTGGCCAAGTACTATAGTCACATTTCCTCTCTTGTATAATTTTAAGTTTCCTTGAGTTGATGATTACCAAGGTTCAGCAGGATGCTGTGGTCCAGGGCAGTGGAGGGAACTGAAAGGGTTACCCAGCTGATCAATCTTCATTTCCCAGCTGGGAGGGAAGAGATCCAGAAGAGAGAGAGAGAGAGAAAAAAAAAAAAAAAAGAACTAAAGACCTGGCGATGGATATCTGTGATATTTTAGACAATACAATGGGGTCAAGGGTATGACAGAATGAAGCTGATTAGAAAGAAAGATATCAGAGAACATCTATGCTGATGGCAAAACCATAGGTGTGGCCCTGCAGTCAGTGATTGGAGTGGAATGCAGGAGATTATTCAAGGCCATTCCACACATTTGTGGGCTCTCTATGCAATACTGAACCCCTTCTAGATGTGGGCTGGGAGGTCAGCTTGCAGGGAGGTGGAAAGGTGTTGGGCTTTGAGTGGGTTTTGTTACAACACGAACTTTGGCCCCAACCCTTCCATGTGAACTCAGGACAAACCAAGAAAACTCAGCTCAGAGGAAAGAAAGTTTCTCCTCAGACCTGGACCCTCTGGAAAAGTAATTAGAAAAAAGAGCCTGGCTGGCCCAGTTGGAAGAGTATGTTACTCTTGATCTCAGGGTCATGAGTTCAAACCCCACATTGGGTGTAGAGATTACTTAAATAAAAATAAAACTCAAAAGGGGCTCCTGAGTGGCTCAGTGGTTGAGTGTCTGCCTTTGACTCAGGTCATGATCCTGGGGTCCTGGGACCAAGTCTTGTATCAGGCTTCCCGCAGGAAGTCAGCTTCTCTCTCTGCCTGTTATCTCTGCCTCTCTCGGTGTGCCTCTCATGAATAAATAAACAAATCCTTAAAAAAAATTTTTTTTAATTAAGAAAAAAAACTAAAAAAAAAAAAAAGAGAGAGAAAAAAGAGGAAAGTCAGTGAAAGTTCATTAATTCAGAACTCCTGTTGTATTCTGATTTAGCCTGTTTGCCTGCTTGGTTCATTTCCTGTTTGGACCCATGGGGGAGTGTAGAGTCTGGGTGTTTCTGTCATTGTGATATGATCTGTCCTGGGAGCACATTCTGGGCCAGAGCCGGCAGGTAGGTGGTCCATGGGAGAACCAGCAGTAGTATGCGAGTAAATAATTAGCAACTGATTCTTGGGGGTTGGGAGAGCTTAGAGTTTGTCAACTTCTGTAATGGAAATAGTCCCATGGTGGCTGATTTCAAGCTACCAGTATGAAGCCACTGACCCTGACTGTGAGGCTGGGAAGAGATGCACACAATTGGCTCCTGTAGGCTGGTAGGAACTGGCTCCAGCACACCACTGATCTAGAACCTTCTCTGGCATGGTATGAAGCAATAGAGATATTCAAGGCCTGGGAGTTTCTGTGGATCAATTCCCAGTCCTAGGACGCTTTCTTCCTTCTAGCAGGTTCCCAAATACAAATTCACACCCACCTCTGCCTCTTGGGAAATTCCCTTTCACCACAAGATGATGTAGTGGCCCTTGGCCTCCCCAGCCTATCCTGGGGAGGACTCTTTGTGCTTAGAGACATTTATTGTAAATCATTAAGAGGAAACAGGAAAAGAGTAGCATTTCCAGAAATCTTACAAAGTCCTTCTCAGCTTGGGGGCCCTGGAAGCGCTCTCAGACTATTCTGGACACGTGGTGGAGCTCCCCACGTGGGTTGGCCGGCTCTCTGCTGTGATGGTGGGTTCCAGGCACTTTAGGGTGCTTCTGTCAGGATGGGCCCATCTGGCCCTTCTGGTTGAGGAAGGGACTCCCCTAGTGGCCTCCCTAAATGTCTTTGCTCTGTGAACTCAATTTCCTCCTGAGGCTCTTATACTCACCCCTGCAATTTCTAGAGGGCTTCCAGACTGCCCACGCCCCTCTCAGTCTGTGACTGATCTTCAGACTGGTCAGGGCTCAGGCTGGCCCTGACCTCAAAGAGGCTTGGTTTCTTGACCTTCTGAGCCAGGAGTTGGGGGCCAGGCTGAGTGATGGGAACCGAGGATGTTCAGAGGGAGCCGAGCCGCCCTGGTCTTGCTCCACTCAGAAGCTGGCCATGAAGGGGCAGAGGCCCAGTTACCAGCTAATTTCTCCAGAAAAGTCAGTACACATCCAGACTTTTATGTTTGTGAAACCTTCCAACTTTTAAATGTGGCAGCTAATTTATAAGTACACTGCCTGAGCCAAGCCAAATGCCTCTGACTGGATCTTGTCTGGCAGGCTGCGGATCATGCTACTGCTTGTAAGCTTACTCCTTCTCTCACTACTGCTCTTCCAGGAGTCTGTTGCTCTTTGGCTCAAATCCTGTCTCTCCTACTACTCTCAGAGCAGTGCTCAGGGAGGGCTCTCCTGGAGCTCATTTTACACCCTGGCCACTCACAGTGGGCCCTTTGGAAAGGAAAGTAGCTGTCAAGCATTGAAACTGATAAATCAGTTGCCTTGGGGTATTTGCTCCATCCAGTTGCTAAGTGTTTTGATTTGTGCTGCATGTGGGACCCGGGAATGAGCAGCTTTGGGGAAAGGCGGGGACTCAGCCTCAGACAGGCCAAGGCTGGAAGGGGTGGGAGTGGGGGGAGGCTGCCTTCAGCAAACTCAGGCATGGGATGGAGCTAAAGGAAACAGTGGCTAAGTGCTGTGTCCAGTGGGGCCCTGAGGGGGTGGGCTGGTGGGTGCTGCCTGGAGAAGAATGCAGGCTGAAAGGTGAGCAGGGCTGTGTGCCCAGGGGAGCTGGGCAGCTGACAAGCAGGCAGTGTATGTGTGGTGTGATCACTGCCCTGATGGAGCCCAAGGCAGGAATGTGCCGGGACTGATGGGAACCTGGATGTGAGAGCCCCTACCACAGCTCAGCTGGAGGTCCTATTTGTGAACCGCCAAGAGGCAGAGAGCCCCTAAGCTCAGAGTGACAAATCCTGAATGGGTGTGTGTGGCATGCAGGCTCGGAGTGGCCCCCAGCTCCCAGTGAGGCTTGTACTTGAAGTCCACTCTTCTTCACACCTAGACAGTCACTTGAGAGATGGTATCTTCAAATCAAAGGGACAGCCCACATGGTGCCACTGGCAAATCTGCTTTCCTGACTTGGGGCACAAAGTAAGGCCACATTCCATTTCAAAAACATATCAAATGGCTAACACTGCTCTCATGATACCTGGAGCCCTTTCTTCCTGGGGATGTTGGTGAGGGGTGTCACAAATGGACAGAGGACTTGGGCGACTTTAGGGAGGCCTTTTTTCCCCCCCTGTATTTTATATATGGGTGAGGTGGAAGTTATTCTCAAGTTCTTTTATTCAGTTCCTTTTCTCTGTCACATTTATCCTTACCTGTGGTGGTGGATTGATTTTTTCCTGAGAACAATAGGTTCTTTCAGAGGGAATAAACAGCCCAAGTGTTGTCCCCTTCATGGAGCATGTATCATTTGTATTCCTGAGGCAGCTAATTAGAGACAGTGGGCTACAACTGTGTAACATTTAACCCCCACCCACCCTTTACACTTGCTTTACTTAGTATTATTATTATTCCAGAGGTTTCTCCCCCTGACCTTCAAATGGGCACTAATGATACGCTATCAAAATCTGCTTTTTACATTTATTTTTAAAAAGACTTTATTTATTCATTAGAGACACAGAGAGGCAGAGACACAGGCAGAGGGAGAAGCAGGCTCCATGCAGGAAGTTGGATGAGGGACTCGATCCCCAGACCAGGATCACACCCTGAGGTGAAGGCAGATGCTCAATCACTGAATTAGCCTGGTGCCCCTCAAAATCTCCTCTCTTATTAAAACTTTACCAATTTCTTGATTGGAGTAGCATTCTTTATAAAATATAAGGTTTTCAAAATTCAAGTTTGAAAACTCTGGCCTTAAATCAGTGATAAAGTAAAGGTCGTTCCACCTCTGACTTCTTCTGGATCTCTGTCCACCACACTTAATATACTTCCGTGCCTGGGTTTGCAGGAGGCTAGAAAATGCTGGTGGTGGAGTCTTGAGATCTGGAGTCAGGATGACCCTGATGCAAATCCCAGGTTTGCCTTAGCTTCCTCATCTGTAAAATGGGAACAATCAAGACTACCTACTTCATGGAGTGGCTGTGTGATTTTGGGAAGTTTACTTAATCTCACACAGGTCGCTCACAACTAAGATAAGGCCACTGATATCTAAGAGGTAAAGGAGGCAAGGCAATAATGTGTTTATACAATGACTGGAAAATTGTAATTTTAAGTTATAGCTATCACTTTTTTTTGATGCTTGTACTGCCATAGGCTTGAACCACCCCAGAGAGGCCTTATGGGCCAATGTATCTTTGTTTCACTCATGGGAGGATACACCCTCTGTAAACAGCCTCCACACACCATCTTTAACCCTGCTTCTCCCAGGGGTGATTCAAGATTCCGGCAGCTGATGAGGGTGAAAGCCTTCCATTGAAACCTATTGTACAGGGTAGGGGACAGAGTGACTATGTGACGGGCACTGGGGAGGGCACTTGATGGGATGAGCACTGGGTGTTATACTCTATGTTGGCAAATTGAATTTAAATAAAATAAATAAATAAAATCTATTGTACAGGGGCTGAGAAAGAAGATTCTTGGGGTCAGTGTAGATTGATCTGCAAGTAGAAAGCCCTCGGGTTTGGGCCCCCTTCCTCCTTTCTCCTTGTCTGCACTTGGTCAGATTGCCCTGCTGGGAAGCACAAGGCTGAGGCAGGAAAGGTCTCCTGGAGGGTGGGTGCACTGGCCACATTTTCCCAGGGGAGCTAGGTGGGCCCTCGCACGTACAACTGTACACACACTATTCGGAGTGTTGAATGCCGGTTCCAATAGAACGTGCTCTGAGTTCAACATATGAGCTGCAAAAGTGGCCTCAGTCCGTGCAGGCCAGTGAGTCACGCCTCACCACAGCCCAGCACCGCTCGGCCCGCGCTGCTGGAGTCCCGGCAGCCAGGAGCCCCCCAGGACCAAGGGGCAGCCCCACTTCCTAACATGGCAAACATTGGGCAGGGATGCTCAGGGACCCTGTCTCTGGCTGTTGCCCTGCTATTTCTCCACCTGCCGTTCAGTTCCCTGTAGTGACTGATATGTCATCCCCCCCGCTGCCCTGACCCTGTCTTCCTTCCACAGTCACTGTGGCCACCCAGGCACCCCCTGCTCTCATGGTGAGAGCCGCCACTGCTTTCTGGGGCTAGGGTGAGAAGAGCAAGTTCTTTTTCCAGAGCGAAGCTCACCTCCTTGAGCTCCTGCCCGGCGGACCTGGGCTCCCACTGTGACGGCCATGCTATGGATAGACAGTTCTTCAGCTGTGGTCACGTATGTGGCCACTTATGGGTCTGCGGATTCTGGCACCCAAAGGGTGGGAGCCAACTCTTTTTTTTTGGAGGGTTTACCTTGTTTTTTTCCTTTCTACCGAGGATCATAGTTCTACATTCTACATTGCTTACTGCCTGAAACAGCAATTGTTGAATATAATCTGCTCTATTTTGTATTTTGTTTTAACAGCAGGGGCCTGACTTCACCAACCCCTTCCCCTTCCCTTTTTTCTTTCCCCTTCCCCTTCCTACTCTTGCCCATTACTTATGCCTCTTTCTGCCCTCCTGCCTCCCACCGCACCTCACCCCACCACCTGGGTTCTTCCAGACATTTTTTTTTTAAGATTTTATTTATTTATTCATGAGAGACACACAGAGAGAGGCAGAGACACAGGCAGGGGGAGAAGCAGGCTCCCTGCAGGGAGCCTGGTGGGGGACTCGATCCCAGGATCCCGGGATCATGACCTGAGCCGGAGGCAGGTGCACAACCACTGAGCCACCCAGGCGCCCTCCTTCCAGACATGATGAAAACACTTGGAATCTTAGAAAGATCCCACAATCCTTATGCAAATTACCTCCTTACCCTCTCACTGACTATCTAGGCTTCACATGTCAAGCACCTTCAGGGGTTGAAGGGGAAGAGTGTGTGAGGGGGTGAAAAGACTCTGTCTGTCCAACAAGATTCCACTAGTAGAGACAGATATGGGGTGATATGTTAGCCAGAAGTGGCTAATTTTCTTTGAAAGATGTTTTGCTGTATTAACTCACCAGGCACTTTTCTGTTAATTACGTTGAGTTTATCTCATATAAGCTACATGAGACTATACATATAGCTCCTTGACTATAGCTATGCTCATTTAATTTTTTTTTCATTTAATGTTTAAGCTCCAAGTAACACATTTTTGTGTCCTGTGGGCTCAGGAGTGTGCTGATGTGGCTCCCAACCAGTGTGGGCAAACAGGAGTGGGACAGTGACAGCAAACGTGTTTTACATTCATTTATTCACTTAAGTCCCATCACAATCAAAAGGTTACCTCCATTTTACAGAGGAGAAAATGGGGGTGCTCCGAGGCCACTTCACTTGCTCAAAGACACAGTCAGGGATGGCTGGGTGGTTCAGTGGTTGAGTGTCTACCTTTGGCTCAGACCGTGATCCTGGGGTCCTGGGATCAAGTCCCACATCGGGCTCCCAGCAGGGAGCCTGCTTCTCCCTCTGCCTGTGTCTCTGCCTCTCTCTCTCTCTCTCCCTCTATGTCCATGAATAAATAATAAATAAAATCTTTTAAAAAATCACTAAAAAAAATCTCCTAAAAATCTTCCCCTATCATTATCTAGTTTGGGATCATCTGTGCCACTAGCATTTAATCACCTAATTTTCTATCAAGTATCTATCGATTCATTACAAATTACCTAAAATTTTAGCTAAAAATAACATTTCTCTCATATCATTTCAGAAGGCGAGGAATTTGGAATTTAACTCAGTTAAATGAGTTGTGGCCTCATTTCTCAGAAGGTTTCAGTCAACTGGATACAGCGGTGAGGTGGACAGGGGTGGGTGGAGGGAGAGAGGAGAGATACGGGGAGAGGGTAAAGGGAATGGGGGAGAGATAGAGGAGAGGGAGGGTGAGAGAGCGATAGAGAAGGGGAGAGGGAGAATCCAAGAAGTAAGCTATTTGTTAGAAGTGTCATTAAGTCCCACCCACAGTCATGGAGACTGGAATTAAGCCGTAGTATAGTTAACACACAGTAGAATACTAGTTTCTGATGTACAATATAGTTATTCAACAATTCTTTAAAAAGTTTTTTAAAAGATTTTATTTATTCATTCATGAGGGACACAGAGAGAGAGAGAGAGGCAGAGACACAGGCTGAGGGAGAAGTAGGCGTCCTGCAAGGAGCCTGACATGGGACTTGATCCCAGATCCTGGGATCAGGCCCTGGGCCAAAGGCAGATGCTCAACCACTGAGCCACTCAGGTGTCCCTGATTCAACAATTCATACATTATTCAGTGCTCATCATAAATGTATCTTGGGTGGGAGGATGGTTAAATGGGTGATGGATTAAGGAGGCACTTGTAGGGGCCTCTGGGTGACTCAGTCGGTTAAGCATCTAACTCTTGACTTTAGCTCAGGTCATGATCACAGGGTTGTGAGATCAAGCCCCACATTGGGCTCTGCAATACGCATGGAGCCTGCTTAAGATTCTCTTTCTCCTCTCCCTCTGCCCCTTCTCCCCACTCCCCCCAAAAAAGGACAGCACTTGTTGCAATGAGCACTGAGTGTTGTACGTAAGTGTTGAATCACTAAATTCAACACCTGAAATGAATATATCACTGTACATTAACTAACAACTTTAAATAAAGACTTAAAAAAGATAAAAACACTTATATAAAAAAACGGGAAAATACATAATACAGAATTAGTCATTTTAACCACTTTCAAGCGTATAATTCAGTAGTATGCATCACATTCACAATGCTGTGCAATCGTTGTGATTATCTATTTCCCAAATTTTTCAACACCTGGAACAGAAACTACATGATTATGCAATAAGTCCCCATTCTCGGCTCCCCCCAAGCCTATGGTAACCTGCAGTCTACTTTCTTTCTTTTCTTTAATAATAAATTTATTTTTTTTTATTGGTGTTCAATTTACCAACATACAGAATAACACCCAGTGCTCATCCCATCAAGTGCCCCCCTCAGTGCCCATCACCCATTCACTCCCACCCCCCGCCCACCTCCCTTTCTACCACCCCTTATTTGTTTCCCAGAGTTAGGAGTCTCTCATGTTCTGTCTCCCTTTCTGATATTTCCCACTCATTTTTTCTCCTTTCCCCTTTATTCCCTTTCACTATTTTTTATATTCCCCAAATGAATGAGACCATATAATGTTTGTCCTTCTCCAATTGACTTACTTCACTCACCATAATACCCTCCAGTTCCATCCACGTTGAAGCAAATGGTGGGTATTTGTCGTTTCTAATGGCTGAGTAATATTCCATTGTATACATAAACCACATCTTCTTTATCCATTCATCTTTCCATGGACACCGAGGCTCCTTCCACAGTTTGGCTATTGTGGACATTGCTGCTATAAACATTGGGGTGCAGGCGTCCCAGCGTTTCATTGCATCTGTATCTTTGGGGTAAATCTCCAGCAGTGCAATTGCTGGGTCGTAGGGCAGATCTATTTTTTTTTTTTTTTTTTTTTGGCAGATCTATTTTTAACGCTTTGAGGAACCTCCACAGTTTTCCAGAGTGGCTGCACTAGTTCACATTCCCACCAACAGTGTAAGAGGGTTCCCTTTTCTCCACATCCTCTCCAACATTTGTGGTTTCCTGCCTTGTTAATTTCCCCCATTCTCACTGGTGTGAGGTGGTATCTCATTATGGTTTTGATTTGTATTTCCCTGATGGCAAGTGATGCAGAGCATTTTCTCATGTGCTTCTTGGCCATGTCCATGTCTTCCTCTGTGAGATTTCTCTTCATGTCTTTTGCCCATTTCATGATTGGATTGTTTGTTTCTTTGCTGTTGAGTTTAATAAGATCTTTATAGATCTTGGACACTAGCCCTTTATCTGATATGTCATTTGCAAATATCTTCTCCCATTCTGTAGGTTGTCTTTGAGTTTTGTTGACTGTGTCCTTTGCTGTGCAAAAAGCTTCTTATCTTGATGAAGTCCCAATAGTTCATTTTTGCTTTTGTTTCTTTTGCCTTCGTGGATGTATCTTGCAAGAAGTTACTGTGACCAAGTTCAAAAAGGGTGTTGCCTGTGTTCTCCTCTAGGATTTTGATGGAATCTTGTCTCACATTTAGATCTTTTATCCTTTTTGAGTTTATCTTTGTGTATGGTGCAAGAAAGTGGTCTAGTTTCATTCTTCTGCATGTGGATGTCCAATTTTCCCAGCACCATTTATTGAAGAGACTATCTTTTTTTCAGTGGATAGTCTTTCCTCCTTTGTCGAATATTAGTTGACCATAAAGTTGAGGGTCCACTTCTGGATTCTCTATTTTGTTTCATTGATCTATGTGTCTGTTTTTGTGCCAGTACCACACTGTCTTGATGACCACAGCTTAGTAGTACAACCTGAAATCTGGCATTGTGATGCCCCCAGCTATGATTTTCTATTTTAAAATTCCCCTGGCTATTAGAGGTCTTTTCTGATTCCACACAAATCTTAAAATAATTTGTTCTAACTCTCTGAAGTAAGTCCATGGTATTTTGATAGGAATTGCATTAAACGTGTAAATTGCCCTGGGTAACATTGACATTTTCACAATATTAATTCTGCCAATCCATGAGCATGGAATATTTTTCCATCTCTTCGTGTCTTCCTCAATTTCTTTCAGAAGTGTTCTATAGTTTTTAGGGTATAGATCCTTTACTTCTTTGGTTAGATTTATTCCTAGGTATCTTATGCTTTTGGGTGCAATTGTAAATGGGATTGACTCCTTAATTTCTCTTTTTTCAGTCTCATTGTTAGTGTATAGAAATGCCACTGACTTCTGGGCATTGATTTTGTATCCTGCCACGCTACCAAATTGCTGTATGAGTTCTAGCAATCTTGGGGTGGAGGCTTTTGGGTTTTCTATGTAGAGTATCATGTCATCAGCAAAGAGGGAGAGTTTGATTTCTTCTTTGCCAATTTGAATGCCTTTATTGTCTTTGTTGTCTGATTGCTGAGGCTAGGACTTCCAGTACTATGTTGAATAGCAGTGGGAGAGTGGACATACCTGTCTTGTTCCTGATCTTTGGGGAAAGGCTTTCCCATTGACAATAATATTTGCTGTGGGCTTTTCGTAGATGGCTTTTAAGATGTCGAGGAATGTTCCCTCTATCCCTATACTCTGAAGAGTTTTGATCAGGAGTGGATGCTGTATTTTGTCAAATGCTTTCTCTGCATCTAATGAGAGGATCATATGGTTCTTGGTTTTTCTCTTGCTGATATGATGAATCACATTGATTGTTTTACAAGTGTTGAACCAGCCTTGTGTCCCGGGGATAAATCCTGCTTGGTCATGGTGAATAATTTTCTTAATGTATTGTTGGATCCTATTGGCTAGTATCTTGTTGAGAATTTTTGCATCCATGTTCATCAGGGATATTGGTCCGTAATTCTCCTTTTTGGTGGGGTCTTTGTCTGGTTTTGGAATTAAGGTGATGCTGGCCTCATAGAACGAATTTGGAAGTACTCCATCTCTTTCTATCTTTCCAAACAGCTTTAGTAGGATAGGTATGGTTTCCTCTTTAAAGGTTTGATAGACGGGGATCCCTGGGTGGCGCAGCGGTTTAGTGCCTGCCTTTGGCCCAGGGCGCTATCCTGGAGACCCGGGATCGAGTCCCGCGTCGGGCTCCCTGCATGGAGCCTGCTTCTCCCTCTGCCTGTGTCTCTGCCTCTCTCTCTCTCTCTCTGTGTCCGTCATAAATAAATAAATCTTTAATAAATAAATAAATAAATAAAGGTTTGATAGAATTCCCCAGGGAAGCCATCTGGCCCTGGGCCTTTGTGTCTTGGGAGGTTGTTGATGACTGCTTCAATTTCCTCCCTGGTTATTGACCTGTTCAGGTTTTCTATTTCTTCCTGTTCCAGTTTTGGTAGTTTGTGGCTTTCCAGGAATGTGTCCATTTCTTCTAGATTGCCTAATTTATTGGCGTATAGCTGTTCATAATATGTTTTTAAAATCGTTTGTATTTCCTTGGTGTTGGTAGTGATCTCTCCTTTCTCATTCATGATTTTAGTAATTTGAGTCTTCTCTCTCTTCTTTTTAATAAGGCTGGCTAATGGTTTATCTATCTTATTAATTCTTTCAAAGAACCAACTCCTGGTTCTGTTGATATGTTCCACAGTTCTTCTGGTCTCGAGTTCGTTGAGTTCTGCTCGAATCTTTATTAACTCTCTTCTTCTGCTGGGTGTAGGACCTTCTTCTTCTGCTGGGTGTAGGACCTATTTGCTGTTTTTTCTCTAGCTCCGTTATGTGTAAGGTGAGCTTTTGTATTTGAGTTTTTTCCAGTTTTTGAATGGACTTGTATTGCAATGTATTTCCCCCTTAGGACTGCTTTTGCTGCATCCCAAATATTTTGAACGGTTGTATCTTCATTCTCCTTAGTTTCCATGAATCTTTTTAATTCTTCCTTAATTTTCTGGTTGACCCTTTCATCTTTTAGCAGGATGGTCCTTAACCTCCATGTGTTTGAGGTCTTTCCAAACTTCTTGTTGTGATTTAGTTCTAATTTCAAGGCATTATGGTCTGAGAATGTGCAGGGGATGATCCCAATCTTTTGGTATCGGTTCAGACCCGATTTGTGACCCAGTATGTGGTGTATTCTGGAGAAAGTTCCATTTGCGCTTGAGAAGAATGTGTATTCAGTGGAGTTTGGATGTAAAGTTATGTAGATATCTGTGAAATCCATCTGGTCCAGTGTATCATTTAAAGCTCTTGTTTCTTTGGAGATATGCTTAGAAGACCTATTGAGTATAGAAAGAGCTAGATTTAAGTCACCAAGTATAAGTGTATTATTATATAAGTATTTCTTCACTTTGGTTATTAATTGATTTATATATTTGGCAGCTCCCACATTCGGGGCATATATATTGATGATTGTTAAGTCCTCTTGTTGGATAGATCCTTTAAGTATGAGATACTGTCCCTCTTCATCTCTCACTATAGTCTTTGGGGTAAATTTTAGTTTATCTGATATGAGGATGGCTACCCCTGCTTTCTTTTGAGGACCATTTGAATGGTAAATGGTTCTCCAACCTTTATTTTCAGGTTGTAGGTGTCCTTTTGTCTAAAATGAGTCTCTTGTAGACAGTAAATAGATGGGTCCTGCTTTTTTATCCAGTCTGAAACCCTGCGCCTTTTGATGGGGTCATTAAGCCCGTTCACGTTCAGAGTTACTATGGACAGATAAGAGTTTAGTGTCATCATGATATCTATTCAGTCCTTGTTTTTGTGGATTGTTCCACTGAACTTCTTCTTAAAGGGGAATTTTAAGAGTCCCCTTAAAATTTCTTGCAGAGCTGGTTTGGAAGTCACATATTCTTTCAGTTCCTGCCTGTCTTGGAAGCTCTTTATCTCTCCTTCCATTTTGAATGAGAGCCTTGCTGGATAAAGTATTCTTGGTTGCATGTTCTCATTTAGGACGCTGAATATATCCTGCCAGCCCTTTCTGGCCTGCCAGGGCTCTGTGGAGAGGTCTGCTGTTACTCTGATACTCCTCCCCATAAAAGTCAGGGATTTCTTGTCTCTTGCTGCTTTAAGGATCTTCTCTTTATCTTTGGAATTTGCAAGCTTCACTATTAAATGTCGAGGTGTTGAACGGTTTTTATTGATTTTAGGGGGGGGGGGGAATCTCTCTATTTCCTGGATCTGAATGCCTGTTTCCCTTCCCAGATTCGGAAAGTTTTCAGCTATGATTTGTTCAAATACATATTCTGGCCCTTTTTGCGCCCTTGGGAACCCCAATTAAACGTAGGTTTTTCTTCCTCAAGCTGTCGTTTATTTCCCTTAATCTATCTTCATGGTCTTTTAATTGTTTGTCTCTTTTTTCCTCAGTTTCCCTCTTTGCCATCAACTTGTCTTCTATGTCACTCATTCGTTCTTCCACCTCGTTAACCCTCGTTGTTAGGACTTCTATTTTGGATTGCATCTCATTCAATTGATTTTTAATTTCTGCCTGATTGGATCTAAATTTTGCAGTAATGAAGTCTCTTGAGTCCTTTATGCTTTTTTCTAGAGCCACCAGTAGCTGTATAATAGTGCGTCTGAGTTGGCTTTCTGACATTGAATTGTAATCCAGATTTTGCAACTCTGTGGGAGAGAGGACTGTTTCTGATTCTTTCTTTTGAGGTGAGGTTTTCCTTCTAGTCATTTTGCTCAGTGCAGAGTGGCCAAAAACAAGTTGTATTGGGAAAAGGAGAAAAAGAGAGGAGAGAAAGAAGGAAAGAAAAGAGAAAAAGAAAAAAGAAAAAAGGAAGAAAAAAAGAAAAAAGAGAAGGGAAAGAGAAAGAAAAAGAAAGAAAGGAAAAACGGGTGGGGGAAGCAAACAGAAATCAAAAAGCAAAAAAAACAAAAAACAAAACAAAACCCCAAAAACACGGGGGAGTATCTTCTGTTTCTGTATACTTTAAGTCCCTTGACTTCCCCTGGAACTTGTCCGTCTAGGTGGTCTTCTGGGGGAGGGGCCTGTTGTGCTGATTTTCAGGTGTTAGCACTTGGGGGAGCTGCTCTGCCCCCTGCCTGGTGCAGGGCTCGGTGGGGGCTGTTTACCCTGTGAGGCCCCAGGAGAAACAACCACAGTGGCGGCGGCAGCTCTGGAGCCCTGGAGTCAGTTCCCGCAGTAACTAGGAGCTCTATGTCTGCAGGGGCCTGGATGCTCCGGGGGTGGGGCCGCTGATCTGCTTAACTCGGGGCAGGAGCGTCGTTGCTGTCCTGGGCCCTCCTGGCCTCTGCCTGTCCCGGGGGGGGCCGGGGAGGCCGGATCCTGGGCTGTGTCCCCGGCGCCCAGTGCTCCGGAGCCTGCAATCGTGGATTCGTGCTCCGGCGGCACATCCCCCTCCGCGGAGCCGCCGACAGAGCCCCTCCGAGGTGCTCCTGGGTCCAGCCGTGGGTGCTGCAGCCCTTTAGGGAGCTCGGCGCACTCTCCCAGGGCGCAGGTGCCTGTTAGTGTCCCAGGGAGCCCGAGGGCATCCCCGCCCTCCTGGGTCCTGCTCCACCTCCCTGCGAGCCCCTTTCCGCCCGGGAAGGTTGGTGCAGCTCCTGCTCCTCCGGGACGGGGCTCTCCTGTCCTGGGGACACTCGCCCCGGCCTCAGCCCGGCTCCTCGCGGGCCCCTCCCCCTTGGAGGCCTTTTGTTTCTTTTTCCCCGTCTTCCTACCTAGATAGAAGCGCGAACTCTTCTCACTGTAGCATTCCAGCTGTTCTCTCTTTAAATCTTAGGCCGAATTTGTAGATTTTCAGGATGATTTGAAGGTTACCTAGGTAATTTGGTGGGGACAGGTGATTTGAGGACCCTACTCTCCCGCCATCTTGCCCCTCCTCTGTAGTCTACTTTCTGAATGAATTTTATTCTAGATATTTCATACAAGTGAAACCACACAATATTCATCCTTTTGAGTCTGGCTTATTTCACTTAGCAGAATGTTTTCAAGGTTCATCCATGTCAGAATTTCCTTCCTTTTATGGCTAAAAAATATTCTTTTATATGTATATACCATATTTGTTCATCCATCTACCCATCTGTTGATGGCTACTTGGGTGTTTCTACCTTTTGGCCATTATGAGTAATGCGGTAATGAACATTGGCATACAAGTATCTGAGTCTATCTCTCTCTCTTTTTAAAGATTTTATTTATTAGAGAGAGAGAGAGAACACAAGTTGCAGGAAGAGGCAGAGGGAGAGGGAGAAGCAGGTTCCCTGCTGGGCAGAGAGCCCGACATAGGGCTTGATCCCAAGACCTCAGAATCATGACCTGAACTGAAGGTGAGACTCTCTTCAATTCCTGTGGGTATACACTTACAAGTGCAATTGCTGGTTCATGTGGTAATTCTGTTTAGCTTTTTGAGGAACTACCAAACTGCTTTCCATAGTGGTTTCACCATTTTATATCCCCACGAACATCATATGAGGGTTACAATTTCTCCATTATCTTTGTCAACACTTTTTTTCCTTAAAATACACACACACACACACACACACACGCACATATATATTCACTTACATACACACAAACATATATGGCCACCCTAGTAGGTGTGAACAGTTACCTCCTTGTGCATATATGTGCATGTGTGTTTTAATCAAAATGAAATTCACTTAGCATACTATTAACTATTTTAAATGTATGACTCAGGGCATTTGTACAACCACCACCTCTCTCTGGTTTCAAAACTTTTTCATCACCCCAAAAAACCACTCCATTAGTAATCACACCCTGTTCTCTCATCCCCTGTTCCCTGGCAACCACTAATTTACTTTGTTTCTATGTATTTGCCTGTTCTGCATATTAGCTTCTTTCATTTAACATGTTTTTGAGGTTCATCCATGTTGCAGTATGTATCAGTACTTCATTCCTTTTTATGGCTAAGTAATATTCCACCACACAAACATACCACAATCTGTTTATCCACTCATCCATCAAGGGACATCTGGGTTGTTTCCACTTTTGGCTATCATGAATAAGGCTACTATGAAAATCTGTGTACAGGCTTCTGTGTGGATATACTTATTTTCATTTTTCTTGGATATATACCTAGGAGTAGAATTGCTCAGTCATATGGTAATTGTTTAGCCTTCTGAGGAACCACCAAACTATTTTCCATAGCAGCCTCACCATTTTATAATTATGATCAGCAATGTATGAAGATTCCCCTTCTCCACATTCTGACACTTGTCATTTCCATAAAAAGTATCTATATTTATATACATATCTCTATCTTAGTGAACATGAAGTGGCATTTCATTGTGGTTCTGATAAGCACTTCCTTAATAACCAATGATGTTGGACATCTTTATGTACTTATTGGCATTCTCTATCTCTTCTTTGGAGATAGATCTATTCAAATCCTTTGCTCATTTTTATTTTTTAAAAGGATTTATTTATTTTAGAGCATGAGCAGGCGGAGGAGCAGAGTGAGAGGGAGAGAATCCTTAAGTAGACTCCTCACAGAGTGTGAAGCACAGTGCAGGGCTCAGTCCCATGACCCTGAGATCATGACCTGAGCTGAAATCAAGAGTCAGATGCTTACCTGACTGAGCCACCCAGGCATCCCCCACCCTTGCTCATTTTTAAACTGGGTTGTCTGAGTGCCTGGGTGGCTCAGTCGGGTAAGCGTCTGCCTTCTGTAGCCTGTTTCTCTCTCTCCCCTTGCTTGTGCTCTCTGCCAAATAAATAAGATCTTTAAAAAATTGGGTTGTTTTTTGTTGCTAAGTTGTAAGAATTCTTGGGGCACCTAGGTGGCTCAGTGGTTGAGTGTCTACCTTCTGCTCAGGTCATGACCCCGGGGTCCTGGGTTCAAATCCCACATCAAGCTCCCTGCTCAGTGGGGAGCCTGCTTCTCCCTCTGCCTATGTCTCTGCCTCTCTCTTTGTGTCTCTCATGAATAAATAAATACATTTTCTTAAAAAAAGTTGTAAGAATTCTTTATACATTCTGGATACTAAACCCTTAACACATAAATGATTTGCAAATACTTTCTCCCATTCTGTAGGTCATCTTTTCACTTTCTTGATAATGTCTTTCAATAGACAAAAGTTCTTTTTATGGAAGTCTTGTTTCCTACAACTTTGCCGAATTCACTTACTAGCTCTAGTGGTTTTTCAGTGGATTCCTTGGAATCTTCTATATGTAGAATTGTGTTCTGCAAATAACTTTACTTCTTTCCGATTTGGGGGTCTTTTCTTTTTGTTGCTCAAATGCTCTGCCAGGACTTCGAGCCTACGTTGATTAGCAGTAGTGAACTTATGAATCCTTAGCAAGGATTCCTTGATCTCAGCAAGTGTTCAACCTTTTCCCACAGAGGATGCTAGCTGTCAGTTTTTCATTGATGCTCTTTATTATGTTATGGAAGTATTCCTAGTTTTGAGTGTTTGTGATAGGGTACTACATTTTGTCAAATGTCTTTTCTGTATCAATTGATCATGTGGTTTTATTCCTTTGTTCTATTAACGTGGTGTATTACACTGATTTTTTTTTTTAATTTTTATTTATGATAGTCACACACAGAGAGAGAGAGAGAGAAGCAAAGACATAGGCAGAGGGAGAAGCAGGCCCCATGCACCGGGAGCCCGACGTGGGATTTGATCCTGGGTCTCCAGGATCACGCCCTGGGCCAAAGGCAGGCGCCGAACCACTGTGCCACCCAGGGATCCCTGATTTTCTTTTGAACTATCCCTTGTATTTGTGATAAATCCCACTCTAATCTTTTAAATGCGCTGTTGGATTTAGTGTCTTGTTGAAAATTTTTACACCTATATTCATAAAGGATATTGGTCCAGTTTTTCTTCTTGTGTCATCTGTCTGCAGTTCACTTAACTTGAAGTCCATAACTAAGATGAGAAAGAAGCTAATTCTGTAATTCTGAGCTGACCAGTACCAGATAAAGAATATTATCAGAAGAAATTTAAAATCTTCCTAAGACATAAAATCCATGACTTACTTTAGTGATTTAAACTTGAGATTTTCTTGGGTTTACTATAGAGAACACTATATAGTTGGCTTGAAAGAGATATCTGTCTAGAGTTCCATGATGGTTGCTTATGGACAGAATAATAACTTGGCCTCACAACTCCCTGGGACAGAAGGAAGTTGAAGTTCTCGAGAAGGAAATGGGAAGTAAAACACAGAACGTGAAGGGCATGAGCTCCCTAATACAGAAGGTTTTTCTTGACTTTTTTCATTCCACCTTCCCATTTGAGAAAAGTTAAATTTTATTTTCTATTTTCAAAAAATTTCTCTCAACAATGTATTTCTGGAGCAAAAAGCTCCCTGCCTGATTATGTTTACATTGACAGTTCAGATATGTTAACACAGACCTGCATCAATTCCTAATCCTCATTCACACTGTTCCCTAGTACCTAGGGTAAAGAAGGGGAATGGGTGTGGAGTGGTGCCTGCACAGCAACAGCTATACAGCAAGCTAGTGCCTGAGTAGAGCTGGGAGTCCTCAAGACACTTCCCTCCTGCCAATCTCACATACTTATCAAAATACCACCTGACAAAGGCCAGAATTCAGGCTTGAGTATGCTTAGGAAGAACCTGCTGCACAGCAGGGAAACCCATATGTCCACAGCTACTGAGCTGACCTTAGCTGACCTGATGCCATGTCAGGCAACACACCTACTCACCACAGTGCAGCCTGGGCACCGTCAGACCAGTGTGAGAACTAAGACCTTAGATGTGGATATGGAAGGAGGTATGCACACACTTACTAGAAAGAAGAAAAACTGGTCCTTTGGCATCTTCCAGTTAGTTCTTTCTGGCCTGGATGAAGGCTCAGGATGCTTTAGCAGTTTGGCAAGCCTGTTCAGATAAATGTAACATTGAAAGTACCTTCCTGTCTCAACTCCTTTCTACTAATTAAGTGAAACTAGACAGTAGTGCTGGCTCATTCCTTCAGCTTCACATTTTTACACACACCTACTATCCATGACAAGCAAGCTGTGAGAGCTGCCACAGAAGCCCAGTCTCCAGTGTCATTAGATGGAAGACTAGGAAGAAAGGGTGGCTATTTCCATACATGCAAACTGTAGAGCTGTGGGCCAAGCACCTCCCCAAGCTCTCCCCAAGGATTTCAAGGGAGAGGAACTGCTAGCCTCCTCACTGCTGTGACCATGACTCTCTGCTGGGGCCTTTCTTGAAAGCAGCTGGGGAAGTGCAGGTGGGTTAGGGATAGGAGTCTTCTTGGAGCTTGGCCATCCCAGGGTCAGCCAGCTCTGGGAGTGAAGGAGTCCAGCTGATCTTTTAACTGTGCAAGGATAACTGTGTAGGGTACCACAAGCTTATCCATAAGTTATTAGGTTGAGCCATTGGAAACTGCCAATATTTGAGCTTTGAAAATGGCAATTTCATACAGTTCAACCCAAACTCTTAATAAGGGGAAAGGCAAGAAATTGAAGCCCAGACTATTGTCTGCAGATTTTATTCAATCTATTAGAAGCAGAATGTTTCCTAGAATATTAGTCTCCCATTTTTTCATCTTCCATATTGTTTAAGGTTCTATTATGGGTTGAACTGTGTCCTCCCAAAAGGCCTAAATCCTAATCCCCACTACCTCATAATGCGAGCTTATGAAAAAAAAAATTTTTTTAAGTAGGCTCCACATGTGGAGTCCAATGTGGGGCTTGAACTCACAACCTTGAGATCAAGACCTGAGACCAAGATTAAGATGCTTAAATGACTGAGCAACCCAGATGCCCCAGAAATAAGGTCTTTAGAGGTAATTAAGTTAAAGTGATGTCATTAGTGTGGGCCCTACCAATGACTGGTGTCCTTACAAAAAGGGGACATTTTGCCAGAGGCAAGATGATGTGGTGGCAGGAGTGATGCATCTACAAACCAAGGAATGGTTAAGGCTACCAGCAGCTAGAAGAGAGGCTTGAGCAGTTCCTTCTTTCAAGCCTTGAGACGGAGCTTGGCCTTGTAGAAACCTTGATTTTGGACTTCTGGTTCCCAGAACTGTGAGGCAATGAGATATTTATTGTTGTTTTAAGATTTTATTTACTTATTCATGATAAACATAGAGAGAGGCAGAGACACAGGTAGAGGGAGAAGCAGGCTCCCCACTGGGAGCCCAATGAGGGACTTGATCCCAGGACTCTGGGATCTTGTCCTGAGCCAAAGGCAGACGCTCAACCACTGAGCCACCCAGGTATCCCAGATCTTGTTTCAAATCACCCAGTATGTGGTACTGTCATGGCATTACTAACGTTATGGTCCAAATGTTTATACCCTACCCGACTTTCACTTTCACTTTCTCTTTTCTTTCTTTTCTTTTCTTTTCTTTCCTTCCTTCCTTCATTTATTTATTTTTTTCCACCCGACTTTATATGTTGAAACCCTAACGCCCAATGTGATGATATTAGATGAGCTGTAAAAAATATGTAAGTAACGAAGTGGAACCCTCATGAATGGCGTTAGTGCCCTATTAAAAGAGGCTCTAGAGAAATCTCTAGTCCCTTGTATACCATGTGAGGAGACAGTGAGAAGGTGTTACCTATGAGCCAGTAAGCTAGCCCTCACCAGAAGGTGACTGTGCTGATGTCTTGATCCTGGACTTTCTAGGCTCGAGAGCTGTAAACAGTACTTTCTGTTGTATATTAGCTACCCAAGTCTATGGTATTTTGTTATAGCAGCCTGAAAGGATGAAGATACACCTAGGACGTAAATACAGGCTCCTTCCAGTGATGATAAACTATGTTATTGGTAAGACACAATAGGACAGCTCATGTTAAAAATGGTATAGTTCTTTAATCTGTAGGATCCAGATTTGAGGTATTTATTCCTACAGGAACTAGTTGTGTGCTTCCTACTGTGGCCAAAAAGATTTTGTTTAGATACAATAAAGCTAGTTTTGTCATTTATCTCTCTCTCTCTCTCTCTCTCACACACACACACACACACACACACACACACACACACAAACACACAAATACACACTCCTCCCTCTGGTTTTCTGGCATTGTCAGGTTTGTGGTAAGAGTTTCGATATGAATTTTTTCTTCAGTCGGCAATGGGGCAGACATCATGCTTGTGCAACCTTAAGGAGCCCATTCAAATTTAGGAGCACCAGAGACTTCTCCTAAAGAGACACAAAGGATTGCTGATGCTATCACAGGGAGCTCTTTCATGTCAAAGAGTGTAGAAGTGGAAACAGAGCCCCTGGGGTTGTATTCCGAAGATCTGTCCAGGAAGATCAGTGGCTTCACCCTCTAGGGGCCTCAAAAGCAGGTCAGGAGAGCAGGATCAGGGACAACAGATTCTTCTGGAGGGAAGGTGAGCCTATTGCAGATTGGTGTAGAATGCACCAGAAGCTCTTATGTCAATTTTTTTTTTAGGATCCAGTTTTACAAATGTGCCTAAACAAACAAAATAATAGAAGGTGATTTTAAGTCAGCTGACTGCAGTCAGATAGGACTTCTCTGAGTAGAAAAGTATATAAAATGAAAGGGATTTTGATTCATATTTGTACCTTCGATCTACAGGCCTACTCTCATTTCTCAGTCAAATTAAAAATCAGCTTTTGACTATCACAACACCATAGTGCCTCTGGGAACTCAGTCCTCTCCCACTTGGTCATTTAATGGTTCATTACCACTTCCATTAAAGATAGTTAGGAAAGGGAAAGGTGAAATTACAACTAAGCCATATGGAACCTTGATACTCAAAGCGTTAGGGAGATAGGATGCATAAACCAAAGCCTGGAATGGAGTTTTAAAATTGACTATGGATTCAAATTATTCAGGATCTTATTCCTGCTTCTTTCATCCATCATTTCTGCAAACAGCTGATACTTGGTGGGGGGTGAGGAGGACACAAAAAGCATTAACGATAAAGAAAAAAGAATTTAAAGACATTAGCTTAATATAAAATACAGAAAGAACTCCTATAAGTCAGTTAAAAAGACAAAGAAAGAAAGATAAAGGAAAAAAAATGATAAAGAAGTTGAACAGGAATTTCACAAAATGGGAAACAAATATAATAAAAAAATATATGAGATGCTCATCTTCATAGGTGATCAGGAAAATGCAAGTCAAGATCACACAAAGATAGCATTTTATAACCACCTGATTGGCAAAAACCCAGAAGGCTGACTTTAACAATTGCTAGAGAAGATAGATTAACAGAATCTCCTATTGCTGGTGGGAGTGTAATTCGGTAACAGCTTTAGAAAACAAGTCTGGTGTTTCCCTGTGAAGCTTAACACTCAACACTTAACTATGTGCCAAGCTCTTGCCCATGTACAACACCAGAATGCTCACAGAAGCTCATTCATAAGAGCGTCTGAGGTCCACAGAGGCACCTGGGTGGCTCAGTTAGGTGACCAAAACTCGATTTTGGCTCAGCTCATGATCTCAGGTTGTAAGATCCAGCCCCGTATCAGACTCCCTGCTAGGTGGAGCCTGCTTAAGATTCTCTATCCCCCCTACTCTGTCTCTAACAAAAGAAAAAAAATGAAAAAGAGTCCAAGGTCCACGATCAGAAGAGGTGATAAATCCACCATGATATAGTCACAGAGTGGACTATCATTAAGCAGGAGCAGTGAGGAAACTACAAGCCAACAACAGAGTGAATGTCAGTAACATAAGCTGAATGAAAAGAAAATCAACCCTCAGACAAGTACATATAGCACGACTTTTTTTTTTTTTTTACAAAGTTCAGAACAGACAACTAAACTATACACTCCTGAGGTACACACAAATATCCTTGATAAAATTCACTAAAATAAAAAATAAGGTATAAGCAAATATAACACTGTATGGTAATGACACTTCAGAAACCTCAGGAGGAAAGCAGGAGGATGAGATGGGAAAATAATTAGGTAGGGGTATGATACTAAGATTCTGGTTCTTGGTTGATGGTAGGTTTCAAGGTGTTTATTAAATTAAAAAAACAAATACATTAGTGAATGAATAGATAAAATATGGCTGTTTCATGCACTGATGATGCCTGTGTGTCCTAACTCAAAGATTCTGATTAACCCAAACTGGGCACCTGAGGTCCATTAAAACAATACAGAATAGAAACCAACAAAAAAACCCTGGATATCTAAATTAACTCATCTAAATCTGAAGCTACGGAATGTAAGGCTTCAAGGGCTCTTCCCTGGCAAAGGTCCTGTCGGAGCAGGGGGCTGCGGGTGCTCAGGGATGCAATCTGGAAGCACTTCTGGTAAATTGCCTGCAGAGTCCAGAGGGAAGGGACCGTGTCTTCCAGATAGCAGCAGCAGTAGCATGTTGTGGTTTCTTTCATTTTAAACAAAAACTCATATTTATACACAAGTTTGCATTCTTTTTCTTAAATTTCTTAAATCGTGCAAGCTTTAGGTGCCACAAAACCTAGCTCCAGTCCTGGTAATCCACTGATATAATCACATCACAAGGTGCACTCCCTCCACCTTCTGGTCCTCTTCCTAGAGGAAATAAACGTGTGGCATTCTGGAAGGTCTATGCAACACAAATATACACAAAATATACAGGTATTTTCCCTTCCCTATTATTTTTTATTTTGAAATGTCATCCTAACAGAAAAACTATAAGACTAGTACAAAGAAGAATGGTTTCCTCTGGAACCACTGGAGATTAACTCGCCAACATTTGTGTAAGATGACAATACATGAAGTCACTCATGATGTTATTTCTAAGAGCAAAAGACTAGGCAAACACTCATGTCTGAGATCTCCAATTCCAACCCAACACTACAGGGTGCATTCTAGTTTTTACTCTTTCATATCTGGAAATCCCCTCTCTGACAGGAACCTGGCTCCCCTCTCAGCTGTCAGCCTGTGTAGATGTCACTGCGTTCCCCATGGGCTTTGACACCAATAGGAAGCCATACTTTCCCCTACTTGGGCTCTGCCACCCTGTGCTGGGCCACTTGCTCATGTGGGCACCCTCTTCACTCCACTAGGGCTCACACCTCGCTGTGGCCTCCAGATCAATCCCAAGCCTACCATGCCCACTCTACCTAATGGCTTTTGGAATACATTTTTCGAGAAGGAGGGAAGGGGTAAAAGGGAAAGAGGAAGAAAAAGGAAGAGAATGCAAAAGATCTCTCTACAGTTTCTACACTAATGACAGCATACTACATTCACAGTCCTGCACGCACCTTGTGTTTTCATTCAATATATATTAATGAAATAGCCCCATAAAGAACTTCCTTATTATTAATGGCACCATAATATTCCACAAATTTTATGCCACACACAACATGGTTCTTCAACCAGCCTCCTATTGATGGTATCTCTGTTTTGCCAATCTTCTGCTATTCCAAAATAACTTTACATTTATGTATAAATTAACACAATTACTGTGACAGTAGAGCAACTTATACACTGTAATTTTACAGTTTAGTACATCTGTAGGATAAAGTCCAGGAAATGGGTGAAAATGAGCATACAAGTTTGTGGTTTTAATAGATTTTGGCAAGTGCCTCTCTACCAGTAATGCTTAAGAATACCTTTTACTTATTTTTTGCATGAGAGAGAATTGAGAATTCCTGGCCATTTGTGGGCGATAAAACCAAATCAAAACAAAAACAAACCCAAAATCTGACAACTCCTAAGCCCCCAAACACAAAACCCAAGAAAGTCCAAAGCAAATTAAGGCAAACCACATAAAGAGGCAGTGGCAATTCCTTACTTGTTGCCTCTGAGTACAGGGTCTTCTCATCCATGCTTCGGACATTACAGGAAACAAACAACTTCCTTCCTTCAACTCTATCAAGCTGGCAATTTATCACAACAACAGAACAAAGAGGGATAGGCCTGCAGAAGAAACAAAAAGGAGACAAAATTAGTTTTTACTAAATTTATGTAACATTGAGATGATCAAGTGCTTGTGAAGGGGTAGAAACTCTAAGAGCTGGTGTGTGTGTCAGTAAAACTGTCTCAGATAAAACACCCTTTTTCCTGGGCTGAACCCAGTGGCCATGCACACCCCCTTCCTCCCGAGAGCCTCTGATATCAGGTAGCAAGTGGGCACCTGGTCCAGGCTGTCTCGGGGCTGACTTCAAAGAGACCACTTGGGTTTCAGATTTGCGATGGCATAGGCTATCCCATCTGAAGACCCAGCGCGAGGTCTGAAGGATGCTGGGATCCTTTAAAGAAATGAAAACAAGACCATGGGATGGTCCCATTAGCTCTCTCATTTTCTAACATAACAAAAATTTCTCACCCTATCCCTTTTAGGGCGACCGTCACTAAAAAGGCATCCAATGACAACAAATTGCAGGCAATGGCTTAATGTACTAAGCAAGGGCTGTCCAAGAGACCTTTCCATGGAGATAGGCATGTTTCACCTCTGAGCTGTCCAATATAGGAGCTCCCTTACAATGAATACCCAAAATGTGGCTGCTGTGAATGAAAAATGTAACCTTAAAATTTATTTAATTTTAATGAATTTAAATTTAAATAGCTACATGTGACCAATGGCTATAGTTACTCTTAGGGAATCCTGGAGACAGGGTGCCATGATGAAAAAGTACCTTTTCAAAGGTGAAATTTTATTTGGCAGAAACATAATGTGGAGATGTGTTCTGTGCTCCTGCAGTGCCACCATGTAAAGGACTACTCCAGATGGAAGGAGTCATCACAGCGATTCCCTCTGCCGAGTTTCTCTCCCATTAGCTTTTCCTGAACTTCATAATGGAACAACTGAGCTTTGCGTTTTTTCTTTAAACATCTCTTTATATCACCTTTTATACTGTGTATCTGATTATCGTGATATCTTAAGTCTCTAAATCTATTATTTATTCTTTCTGCTGATTCTCACTTATGGTTGTTTACTTCATGTGTATTTTATCTTTGTGTATTTAGCACAGATCTACGACTCTAAAGGAAAAATGTCCTTCAGAATTTCTATGTTGCTAGCAGAAGTCAAATCCAGGGCTTCCCAATCAATATGCCACGAATAAGTTGCAAAAATGCTGAGCTATCGATTCTTCACAGCTGGCTAGCTACTACTAATCAGTAGCTGCTTTGTCTATGTATCTTAATATGTTAAACACGAAGTATGACATTTGAATCAGGTGTTAGGAAAGTATCTGACCTGAGTAAGAGGCAGTCTTGCTTCTTAGGAGTGTGGACAAAGACATCTCATGATTGACACTGTAATTTATCTTCAATTAAATTTAATCCTAGGTTCTTATCTCTAGCCCCCCTGAGGGCCATCAATGGACTGACTTAAATTTATTATTATTATTACTATTATTATTATGAATCTAACAGCTAAATACAAAATATAAAGCTTGGTCAGTATTAAATTCTAAACTATTGCTGACCCTTAAACAATGTGGGAGGTTAGGGGCACTGACTCCTGCACAGTCAAAAATCCATGTATAATTTTTAACTGTCCCAAAATGTAACTGCTAATAGTCTACTGTTGACCAGAATCCTTATTGATAATATAAGCAATTAACCCATATTCTGTAAATTCTATGTATTATACACTGTATTCTTATGATAAAGTAAGCCAGAAAAGAGAATGTTAAGAAAATCCTAAGGAAGAAGGACGCCTGGGTGGTTCAGTGGTTGAGTGTCTGCCTTTGGCTAAGGGGGTGATCCTGGGTTCCTGGGATCAAGTCCCACATCGGGCTTCCTGCAGGGAGCCTGATTCTCCTTCTGTCTGTGTCTCTGCATCTCATGAACAAATAAAATCTTAAAAAAAAAAAAAAAAAAAAAAAAGAAAAGAAAATCATAAGAGAAAATAAACTTACAATTAAACTTACTATGTTTAATGGAAAAAAGTCCAAGTATAAAGTTGACCCATGCAGTTTAAACCTGTGTTGTTCAAGGATCAACTGTACTTACATCGCCCAAAGCTTTATTCTGGTCTTTAATCATCAATTAATAGAAGAGAATGAAAACTGTGTATGTAGAGAGGAATATCAAACAAGAGTCAAAAGACTTCAGTTTTGATCCTGACCATAGTCTCTCTATCCATGTGATTTCATGGAAAACTTGTTTTTACTAAGTTTTCTAACTGTGGGTAACAAGTGAACAGGAATAGAACGATTTATGTGGATAGTTTGTTGGATGGGACAAGGACTAAGCATAGGGCCTAGCAGGGAGCAGGTGCTCAAGGCACACATACTTGGTTAATCTAAATTGTAATCCAAATACTGTGCTGACTTTGTTTTTAAATGTACATTTTTTTTTAATTGAGAAGGGAGGTTGTACTGTATCCTTCAATTTTATTTGAATAAAAAATATTTTAAAAAACCATGAACATGGAAAGATTAAAAACTTAAATTTTGGTGTGCTTGAGTGGCTCAGTGGTTGAGCATCTGCCTTCGGCTCAGGTAGTGATCTGAGAGTCCCAGGATCGAGTCCCGCATCAGGCTCCTTGCCTGATGGAGCCTGCTTCCTTCTGCCTGTGTCTCTGCCTCTCTCTCTCTGTGTGTTTCTCATGAATAAATAAACTCTTAGAAAAAAAAAAAAAACACTTAAATTTTAATATTCTTTATCATGTTGAAAAGCCATTTCTAGGATCTAATTTTATAGTATAAATAGTATAAAACATTGACTATATGTAAAGATGACAATTTTCCCCAAGTTAATCTCGAAGTTAATGTAACTGCTATCAAAATCACATTTTTTGGTAGATTTTGACAAATTTATCCTAACTTTCATTTGATTCATTCAAATGATACAGAAAGGTGGTTGGTGAGACATAGGATTATATAAAAGAAGGTATGATGACAGTTTGGGTGAGGAATTAAAAGTCTCAAATACAATTAGGAATAAAAGGAAACTACCTCAACATAATAAAAGCCATATAAGAAAAGCCCTCAGCTAACATATTCAATGGAGAAAGATGGAAAGCTTTTCCACCAAGATCAGGAACAAAACAAGGATGACTACTTTTGCCACTTCTATTCAACAACTGCATTTTTTATGTTAACAATGAGCAACTGGAAAAGAAAATTACAAATATGATTATATTTAAGATAACATAAACATATAAAATATTTAGGAATAAACATGACCAAGGAGGCAAAAAATTTCTACTAAAAGAAATTAAAGAAGGTACAAATAGAAGCACCTGGGTGGCTCAGTGGTTGAGCATCTGCTTTTGGCTCAAGCCGTGATCCAGGGTCCTTGAATTGAGTCCTGTATTCGGCTCCCCGCAGGGTGCTTGCTTCTCCCTCTGCCTATGCCTCTGCCTCTCATGAATAAATAAATGAAATCTTTAAAAAATAAATAAATAAATAAGATACAAATAAATGGAAAAACGTCCCGTGTTCATGGACTGGAAGAAAATACTGTTAAGATGTCAATACTATGCAGAACAATTCACAGATTCAATGCAATCCTAGAAAATCTCAATGGGATAAGTTTTTGCAGAAATAGAAAAATCCACCCTAAAATTGATAGGAGTTTCAAGGAATCTTGAATAACCAACACTAGTCTTAGGAAAAAATAAATAGGGCAGCCCTGGTGGTGCAGCGGTTTGGCGCTGCCTGCAGCCTGTGATCCTGGGGACCCGGGATCGAGTCCCACATCGGGCTCCCTGCATGGAGTCTGCTTCTCCTTCTGCCTGTGTCTCTGCCTCTCTCTCTCTCTGTGTCTATGAATAAATAAATAAAAATCTTTAAAAAAAGGAAAAAATAAATAAAAAGCTGGAAGTCTCAAACGTCCTGATTTCAAAACATATTACACAAAGCTACAATAATCAAAACAGTGGTGTACTGGCATAAAGACAGACACAGAAACCAGTGAAGTATAACAGAGAGCCCAGAAATAAACCCTCTCATATTGGTCAAATGATTTTCACTATAAGTATTAAGACCACTCAATGGAGAAAGGACAGTCTTTTCAACAAATGGTGCTGGGGAAACTGAATATCTACATGCAAAAGAATAAAGTTGGACCTTTATCTTACAACATATACAACAACTGAAAATGCATTAAAAACCAGAAAACTGAGAAGAAAACATCAGTAAAAAACTTTATGCATTGGGTCTGGCAATGAATTCTTGGATAGGGCACCAAAGGCACAAGCAAAAGAAGAAAATAGAGACCAAAGGGATTACTTAAACTTAAAAACTTCTGTGCATCAAAGCACACAATCAACAGAGTGAAAAAAGCAACCTTCATATGAAATGAGAGAAAATATTTGCAAATCATGTACCTGGTAAGGGGTTAATACCCAGAATATATAAAGAAATTCTATAACTCAAGAGCAAAAAAATGAAAAAATCCAATTAAGAAATGAGCAAAGGACTTGAATGGATATTTCTCTAAAGATAATATACAAATACCCACCAAGCATATGAAAAGATGCTCAATAACACTAATCATTTAACAAAATGCAAATCAGGGGCACCTGGGTGGCTCAGTTGGCTGGCTGCCTTTGGCTCAGGTAGTGATCCCAGGGTCCTGGACTGAACCCCACACTGGGGGCTGGGAAGTCTGCTTTTCCCTCTCCTTTTACTCCCCCTCCAATGCTCTCTCTCTTGCTCTACTCGCTCTCAAATAATAAAAATATAATAATAAAATATTTAAAAAACTGCAAATCAAAGCACAATGATATCTATCACCTTATACCATTAGGATGGGTACTATCCAACAAAAATGAAAATAAAAAATCCAAAATAACGTGTGTTAGCAAAAAGATGTGCTGTTGATAGGAATGTAAAATGCTATAGCTGCTATGGAAAACAATATAGTGGTTCCTCAAAAATTAAAAATAAAACTGCCATGTAATCCAGCAATTCCACTCTTTGGTACTTATCCAAAAGAACTGAAAGCAAGATTTCATTGAGATATTTGCATATTCAGGTTCATAAAAGCATTACTTGTAATAGCTAAGCAGTAGAAATACCCTAAATAACCACTGATGGATTTATGGATAAACAAAATGTGGCACATACATACAATGAATTATTCAGCCTTAAAGAAAAAAAATTCTGGGGCATCTGGGTGGCTCAGGCAGTTAAGTCTCCAACTCCTGATTTCAGCTCAGGTCATGATCTCAGGGTTGTGAGATCAAGCCCTGCATTGGGCTCTGTGCTCAGCGGGCTGTCTGCTTGAGATCCTCTTCCTCTCCCTCTGCCTTACTTGCTCTCTTGCTGTCTTAAATCAATCTTTAAGAAAAAAAAGAAGAGAAAAAGTTCTGTCACATGCTACATGGGTGAACGTTGAGGACATCCTGTGAAGTGAAGTGAGCTAGTCACAAAAAAAGAAATATCATATGAGTCTCTTACATGAGGTAACTGGAGTAATCAAATTCATAGAAACAAAAAGTAGAATGGTGGTTGCCAGGGTTAGTGGGGACAGGAAAATAGGGAGTTACTGTTTAATGGGTATAAAGTTTCAGTTCTGCAAGATAAAAAAGTTCTGAAGATTAGTTTCACAATAATATGAATATATTTCGCACTACTCAAAAAAAATTTTAAAAATATAAGGCACAAAGCCCATTAAATCTAATATACCACTGTGGACTCATAACCTTATTAAGTGTTAAAAACTTCCCAATTATGACAGAGAAATAGGCCAGCAGCAAGGTCATCCTGCTCACCATGAGACCACATCCAATATTTTCCTAGTCTTTTGCACTATTCTTCTCCACTAAAAAGAAATCAGGGATCTAATGTCTTGGCACAGATATGCCTCGTTGTTGCTAAAATAAAAGTAATGATAATAGCAACTTTAACGATAATAATAATAAACAGCCAACACTCACTGAGTATTTGTTACGTGGCCAGAGAGTATCCCAGGTGCTTTACATGCATTCATTCATTTACAGCTCATAACGACCCTATATGGTGGATATATTATCATCTTTTTAAAGGTGAGGAAATTCAAGCACAGAGAGATTGAGTAACTTGTCCAAGGTCATGCAGCTAGTAGCTCATAATGACCCTATATGGTGGATATATTATCATCTTTTAAAGATGAGGAAATTCAAGCATAGAGAGGTTGAGTAACTTGTCCAAGGTCATACAGCTAGTAAGTGGCAAAACAGGCATTTGAACCTTCTCCAAAGTCTGTCCTCTTAACCATACATTATACTGTCTCTCTGGAGACAAAAGTGTTTAAAAATACATCTGGATAAGATTGAAAGGACAGGTGCCAGTCTAAAGAGATTCCTAACAGGCCAAATGCAATTTAAGCATAGAAAAGAGGGTGATAATGATAGTTAACTACTTTATGGAAAGCCAGGAGTCCCTAATGATTCTTAAAAAAAGAGAAAAATTAACACAAGAATCATAAAACTATAGCTATGATTCAAAAATAAGGATGGCTATGGTATAGGGTAAGTTTAATTTTTTTAAGCAGTTCACATATAGAGCACACTGCAAACAAGTGTTTCTTCTATAAAGTGTGTATCTGTCTCACAGTATTTATCTCTGTGAAAGGACATGCTAGACACAGAGTAAGGAATGTGTAGGTCAGGTTGGGGAGGTTGCTTTGAAAGAATTATGTTTATATCCTCATGGCATAAACAGTCCTGTAGTTTTCTGAGCCATAAGGTGAGATCTCTAAAGGATACCTACATTCAGCAAGGAATCTTCCACATGTTAGTTGAAGGTGCTTTGAGAGCCTGCATGAACTGAGGGTAGGCAAAGACTTGCACAGCCCTCAGCATCCCCACAAAGTGTGTGAGGTGTGAGTGACCTGACAGGCGAAAATAACATCTATGCACATTTGGGGGATTTATACCCACAGACAAATGCCATTTAGAGGTTTGTAAGTCCGGCACAATCTCCTTAAGAACGCTCACTAAACCTCTTCCCTGTCTCAGAGTCAGAGAACTGGGAAGAGGCCAAACAATTCCAGAAAATGCAGGAATTGTACCCTTAACAGAGAGGACTGGTTATAGAAGATAACTAGCTATGTACTCAGCTTGTGCAGCTGAGTATTTTTTTTTTCTTTTCTTTTTTCTTTTTTAATTTATGATAATCACACAGAGAGAAAGAGAGGAGAGGCAGAGACACAGGCAGAGGGAGAAGCAGGCTCCATGCACCGGGAGCCCGACGTGGGATTCGATCCCGGGTCTCCAGGATCGCTCCCCGGGCCAAAGGCAGGCGCCAAACCGCTGCACCACCCAGGGATCCCCAGCTGAGTATTTCTGAAAGAAAACTATAGACTAATTAGTCCCTGTCTCTTGGGAGATGGAATCTCTGCCAATTACATGAGATACATTTAATTGTAGGTAAGTGGTAAACCAAAGCAGAAAATATACAACTAGGACACAATGGACTTGGATACTAAAAAAGGGGAAGTGCTAGGTTAGAAGAAAGGTCTGGAAAGTCCCTTTCACATGGTAAGGAAATCCTGACTCCAATAGGGGCTTGGCTTTATGAACTAGGTAAGGCATGTGTTCCAATAACCTTCAAAGAAAAAAATCCTATCCATTAACAATCTCTAGATGACTGCCAAGAACCTACAAATTTGGCTGACCTGTGACAGTTCTTTAGGGTCTGACACAAGTACTGGACATCTAATGAGGCTGTAAAAAACAAATATACTAGCCTCAGGAAAATATAAACACTGGCATCCTGGAGAAATTAATCAAGCCCAGAATGAAAAATTTTTATCAAGTGTAGGTAAAATAAGAAGATATTTTAAAAAGGTTTATTTATTTTAGAGAGAGAGTGATTGAATGCACAAGTGAGGGTGAAGGGAGAGAATCTTCAAGTAGACTGCCCACTGAGCACAGAGCCTGACGCAGGGCCTGATCTCATGACCCATGAGATCATGGCCTAAGCCAAAGTCACAGGTCAGTCATTTAACCAACAGAGCCACCCAGGCACCCTGAAATAATTGGTTTTATGATCACTGAGATAATTTTGTGTTTTTAGTATGTGTTTATGTATTGTCTGTGGCTGCTTTTGTGCTGCAATGGCAGTGTTGAGTAGTTATATTGGGGATGTTATGGCCTGCAAAATGTAAAATATTTACAGAAAAATGTTTGCTGGTCCCTGAAATAAACTAGTAACATTTGCTAAGGGGAAGTGTCCTTTTCTGCAGAATGCCTGGCTAAGAATTACTTATAGTAAATAAGCTCACAATCCATGAGGCATGATGAACCATATAACTCACTGGGGCGTAAGATGGAGATGTTTTGTAATTTATTTATTTTTAAAAAATTTTATTTATTTATGATAGTCACAGAGAGAGAGAGAGAGAGAGGCAGAGACACAGGCAGAGGGAGAAGCAGGCTCCATGCACCGGGAGCCCGACGTGGGATTTGATCCGGGGTCTCCAGGATCGTGCCCTGGGCCAAAGGTAGGCGCTAAACCGCTGTGCCACCCAGGGATCCCTGTAATTTAAATGCCCCTCACTGTGCAAAGTAATAATCCACAAAACCTCACTTGGAGACCTCATCTATTGAACTGTTCTTAAACTTTGTTTTGCCCTATTGCTTTTTCTGTTGCTGTGCCAGTGTCCACACTGTTTTGTTAACTGTAGGGGTGTAGTTGTTAAACTGAAAAATTAAGACCTTGTGGAATTTTATTTTTGATGGATATCAAACTCATCATGCTGCCTGCCCTTTTATTTCTATATGAAGTTATCCAAAACTTCTATGTTTTGTTATATAGTTGGATAGTGGTGCTCGACTCGGATCCCCTTCAATCTTTTTTTCTGCCTCTTTTGGGGTTATTTTTGCCTAGAGCCTACCTTGCTCAAACACATAGAGCCTGAAGGGCCTGGATTTTTGGTTCCCGGGACATAGCCCTCACTGCATGATTGATGTGTGAGAGAGAGCTCCCTTGCTTAAGGTAAGAACAATTCAGGTACACATTTCATGCCAGAGCTCCTTGAATGATCAGGATGAGTTGCCCTTTGCAGCACTTGAAGAACCCAGTCTGGTTGGCTCCTTCTCTTTTATCCTGTTTTGCTCCTCCCACTCCTGTGCTAGTTTACTTTGGAGGCACTTCCTTTATCATTTGCATACAGATCTTTGTCTCAAGGTCTGCTACTGGGCAGCCCACTCCATGACAGAATACCCAGGAATTTACCTTCTAAAATTGATGTTGAGATTGGCAGTCATGGCAATTCCCCCAGTTAAAATCGCACACATACCAAGAGTAGAATCAATCATGGTTGCAATGGCACCTCCGTGAAGGAATCTAGTTACACAACAGGGAAAGAAAAAATGTTTTCAGAAGGTCTAAAAACAGTGCCTCTAGAGAGAAACTATCCAAGCACATCTCCATATAATTTACTTATGAAAGGTCCACTTGGTCCATGTTCAACGAACTCAAATAATATTCACGTTCCCAGCTTTATTCTATTTGTAGCATAATGGTCTAGTATTGGTAATATACCAGAACTTAATGGTAATTAGATCACAAGCAAGGAGAAAGCTAAAATATAATTTAAGAAATCTGTATCTACGATACAGATCCCTGGGATCCCTGGGTGGCTCAGCAGTTTAGCGCCTGCCTTTGGCCCAGAGAGTGGTCCTGGAGTCCCGGGATGGAGTCCCACATCAGGATACCAGCATAGAGCCTGCTTCTGTCTCTGCCTGTGTGTTTCTCATGAATAAATAAATAAAATCCTTAAAAAAAAAAAAAAGAAAAGAAATCTATATTGTATTTTTACTTAGCGGTATATATCACTGTTTAAAAATGCAGGAAATGCAGATAGAAAGAAAAAAATTGGAAGGTCTTGGGACGCCTGGGTGGCTCTACAGTTGAGCCGTGATCCTGGGGTCCTGGGATTGAGTCCTGCTTTGGGCTCCCTACAGGGAGCCTGCTTCTCCCTCTGCCTCTATCTGTGTCTCTCATAAATAAATTAAAAAAAAAAAAAAATCTTAAAAAAAAAAAAAAAACTGGAAGGCCTTTCATCCCATCATCTAGTGACAAATCACTGTGAACATGTTACTGACACTCTCTCAAATTATACCCTTTTGCCCTATCCCATAGCTTTAATATTTTAAACATCTTTCCATGTCAGTAAATATATATCTGCATTGCCACTTCAATGCCTTTATTGTAGTCTGTGGGCATGTATGGATACTCTAAGCTATCATTCTTACCCAGGTGCTCCTTGCAGGTGAGGACCTCCTTGAAATATGCAAACTGTCCTGTCTTCAACATGATTATGGAACATCGCATATTCAAATCCCACACCTTCCCCAAGGCTTCTGGGAAAGAGCTGGGCCTGTGACATTTGTTCTTTTAAAAGTTTTGCGTCTGGAAGGGAAATGAAGTGGATAGGCACATGAGAAAACAGGTATGAGAAAGAGCCATGACAGAGTTAAGCATCTGTACCTTGTGAGAACCACAGGTTTATGGACGACCGATTAAAATGTCAACCAGGTACAAAATTAGAGGGATTAGGAGCATCCCACAGAAATAGACTATAGGCTCTTTGCCCTTATAGACTTAACAGTCTAACTGGGGACATAGCAAACATAAATGAAATAAAAAACAAGAGCAGCCCAGGTGGCTCAGCGGTTTAGTGCCACCTTCAGCTCAGGGCATGATCCTGGAGTCCCGGGATCGAGTCCCACGTCAGGCTCCCTGCATGGAGCCTGTTTCTCCCTCTGCCTGTGTCTGCCTCTCTCTCTCTCATGAATAAATAAATAAAATCTTAAAAAAAATAAATATAAAAAACAAGTACTTACATATGGCAATCAGAAAATATAGTATATAAACGCTGATGGTATATTAAATGAAATAACGTATAGACAGAAAGTCTTCTCAGAATAAGTATGGTTTAAATGGGATTTAAAGAAAATGAGCAGTGTAACAGTAGGGAGGTTTTCCTTGCAGAAATGAGTTTAGTCTCAGCAGAAGACAGTCATCATACTGCATCAAAATCAGGTCCAGTTCAGTCCAATATTCTGTGTGACTAGGACTCTAAGGCCCCAAATTCAGGGTTAGAACCAATAAGGTTCATGAAATCAAATTAGGGAGTTGTAATCTGACATTAAGAAGCAGAATACTTTACATATATAAAACTAGTATACTTGTTTAGATGTGGGTTTTTGCTTATACAACTGTGCACTAGTCGTGTCTACTGAGCTGTGAATCAAAAGGCAGGTCACTTCAAAGCAAAGATGGAAAGCTACTGTTCTAAAGGGAGGGCATATTTATACTTATACATCTATGTGAGGATTTAATTGCCCAAATTCCGCTTCCTTTCCTGGCTCATTATGATTTGCCGTGCATTAACACGAAATTTCCTTTCTTGTTACTGAATTTATATTTACAAAGTTTGGAAAAATATGAAATGAGAAGATTTGGGAGAGGTGGGGAAAATGGCTTTTAGTTAGGCCATGAACATCCTGCAGGGCAGGAACCCTTTTAGACTTTTTTTTAAAAAAGATTATTTATTTATTTATTTATTTATTTATTTATTTATTTATTCATTCATTCATTCATTCATTCATTCATTCATGAGAGAGAGAGAGAGAGAGAGAGGGGCAGAGAGAGAGAGAGAGGGGCAGAGACACAGGCAGAGACAGAAGCAGGCTCCATGCAGGGAGCCCGACACGGGACTCTATCTGCGTTCTCCAGGATCAGGCCCTGGGCCGAAGGCGGCGCTAAACCACTGAGCCACCCGGGCTGCCCCCTTTTTAGAGTTTGTATGCTCGACAGATGGCATTCACTGTGTTTGCACACACGATATGCACTCTAGTGGCTGCTGAGAAAATTAAGGGAGCAGTAGCATAGGAATTGGGAAATTTAAGTTCTTGGCCTAGAACTTGTTCTGTCCTCCACACTTTATCCATACAGTGAGGGGATAAAACTCAATGACCTCTGAGATCCTTCCAATTTTAACATTCTGGAACTTTAGGATAAGATAAAAAAAATTAGGATTTGTTGCTTACTTAGAAGGAGTAGATAAGCAAGTAAAAATTTCTGATCCAGATTACACAAAACCTCAAGGTTATCTTATAAAAATGAGAAAAATAAAGATGTAAAATCAGTTTGTGAGAAATGCAGGCTCAGGCTCACCTCCAACCTACTGAAGCTCAGCCTGCACTTTAGGAAGACACAGTGGCCTCATATTCATGTGCAAATCTGAGAGGCACTGGCCTCTTACAACATCTGTGGCAGAGGGGAGCTATGGTTAGACCTGAGCTCTGAGTCACTGCCAGCTGGATGAAAGGACAGATTGAAGGGGATGAGAAAGATGAGCTAGAAACCACTGAGACACTACAGCATCACAGCCACTAGCTCATCCCCTGAGTGAGGTGACTGTCTCCAGGATGTGAAAGAGATGACATGTGGCTAAATTAGTCCAGGGCTGGGGCTTTCCTGGTTGAGTAGGCCAGAGAGGTTCAGATAAATGCAGTCAAAGAATCGCTTCCATGGGCCCTAAACAAGCAAGCTAGAAGGAAGACAACTGTGATCAGGGTGAATGTGGGGGTTATTCATTTGTTGCAGTCAAGGCTCAGGATGCCCCTGGCAGTGTGAAACCAGGGCTGGGTGAAGGAGAGTTTACAAGTGACACAGGAAGCCAAGTGAACTGTGGAGCGGTGGAGAATGGTGGGGAGGCAAGATGGTGACCCAGCTGCTGAGACACTTAGCATGTGAGGGAGAGGTTGGCAGAGGACGGCAACACAGAGGAGAGGAGGAGGTTCAGATGGGATGGGATCAACCTCAAAGGCACGGGGGTTTCTACGAGGAACAGGAAGTAATGGGCTGAAAGCAAATGTGGGTAGTAAGGAGAACAATTCGGAGAGGGTCAAGTTTCAGGCAAGAGAAAACTGAACCATGAGCCATAATAGGAAAGGAACTCTGGAAAACACTGATATTTAAGGAACAGGAAGGGGAGAGAGAAAGCTGGTCAGAGATCTGTGAAAGTGAAGAGAGAGATTTCAAGGAGAATGAGATCAACAAGGCTGAAAACTGCCCTCCAGATTTGGTACTTAGGTCACTAGGAGCTTAAGTGAAGAAATTTCCATAGAGCTGTTAGGGGAGATTGCAGACCACACTGTTAAAAACATTCAGTTGTGTGATGAAGTGTCAGAATAGAACTAGTAATATAAGTCACTAATGTTTCCCCTTCATTTGTAAAACAAAGTAATTCTTATTTTTCTCTTTTGGAGGTTCTATAAAGAAACTTGCAAACTCATTTTTCTTAGTGAAAAGTAGTTTTATTTTTATTTCATTCGTTCCTTCAACAAATGCTGAAGTGTCTACCATGAGGAAACGAAGACAAGGAAAGTAAAGTGATTTGCCCAAGATCATACAGCATTAAACTGTGCAACCAAATCGGAACCCACACACTAACGTAGGAAGTCGTCAGCTTTTGGATAGTGTCCAAAGCCATGTGACTGAATGGGATTACCAATAGGGTATAGAGAAGAAAGGAATCCTGAGGGCTGAGATGTGGGGCATCCTATCATTAAGACTTTGAGGACAATGAGGAACCGGCAAAAGACAGACAGGAAAGGACCAGTGAAGTAGGAGTGTGCTGTCTTGGAAGCCAAGTTCAGGGGAAAGGAGGCACTGCTGTGCCAAAAACTGAGAGGTCACTAGTTAGCATCATGAAGGTCACTATGCCCTTGACAAGAACAGTTTCAATGGAGTGATAAGATTCTGACTGCAGTGCGTTCAAGAGCGACCAGGAAGCGAGAAAGAGAGAGTTGTAGCATGTCTGCACACTGTTGAGAAAGTCCCAGTAGGGAGAGATGCCTTTAAATAGGACAAAGGTGAGGGAACACAGCACACAAAGACAAGGCTTGGCTCTCCTAAGAGGATGGGTAGTTCTCTGGTAAGAGGAAAGAGCAGAACATCAGGCATATATGTAGCAAGTAGATAAATGAGGCAGTGGGAACCTGGACGTTCTCTTCTGATTGCTTTTATTTTCTCGTAGGGCAACAGGAAGCAAGATCCACTGAAAGCAAGGCTTGAGAATAAGGTAGGAAACAGCCATCTAGGACAGCAGGAGCATAAATAGGCAGGGGAAAATAAAAAATGCTGGTCAAGCAACATTAAGGGCTTACTGCCGGTCATTTTGTAAAAAAAAAACCTTTACTATCCCCAAACAATAACCTATGGACAAGTTTGGATGACTAAAAGACAATGAGTGGGATGCCTGGGTGGCTCAGCGGTTGAGCATCTGCCTTCGGCTCAGGGCGTAGTCCCAGGATCTGGGATCGAGTCCCTCATCAGGCTCCTTGCAGGGAGCCTGCTTCTCCCTCTGCCTATGTCTCTGCCTCTCTGTGTGTCTCTTGTGAATAAATAAATAAAATCTTAAAAAAAAAAAAAGATAATGAGCAAATGAGGAAATATCCATATAAGCTCCATGAGGTCAGGGATCCTACCTGTGCCTTCAGAACTATTTTAGGACTACAGTACTTAGGGCAGCAGATGCTCAACAGATGGTTACTGAAGGAGTAAATACTGGATTTGCAAAGAGGAAGCCAAAAAGGCCTTTACAGGCTCATTCTAAAAATGAAGAATACATTAGGTATTTATACAAACTTGTGCAGTTAGATCCAACAAGTCAGCCACGTAGGTGCAGAAGAGAGATCAGTAGTTCACACGAAAGACATGGAGTGTTAACCGACTTTTAGTACAAAGTGGGACCAGGCTACCTACCTAGTGCTAATGTCTTGCTCTACACTGAAAGGATATCACTGGTTTCAAACTTAGTTCTGGGAAGCATATATTAAAAACGATCCTGAGAAACTGAACATGTCCTGGAAAAGGCAACCAGGCTTGTAAAGGAGACCGAAATATCCTCTGGGAGAAATAGCTGAAAGAACAGAGAAGAGCAGCCTGGCAACAAGAACTGTCAGGGAGAGGAGATACATGTATTTACGTCCTACACATGAAAGGATGTGAACAGCTGCTTGTTTGTGTCCCTAGTACTAGAATTCAACAAATGGGTGAAAGGCACAAGAAGGGACTATAGCTCAACAGCCTCAGGAAGAAATCACTAATAATTGGAGCTGTCCAAAATGGAAAAAGCCCCATTGCCCCAAGCACCACTGTGTGACTGGAGGTGCTCAAGTTACGTCCAGCCGAATGGTTGTACAGGTTAACGTAGAAAGCAAGAGAAGATAGAGAAAAAATTAGACTATATTAGTGGGTCCCAATCCACCTTCCACTCCAAAATGAGGGAGCCCACTGTTCTCTCCAACAGCAGTGGCTTAATAGGTTGTGAGCTGGAGGGTGGACATCCCAGTTTTCTTCATTGCGATACCCTAGTACCTAGTAGCATAGTGTCTGACATACAGTAGTTGCTCAATAAATACTTGTGTAAAGAAGAAAGCTAGTAATCTCAAGAGACAAAAGAAGGAAACAGTAATGATGACTAAGAACCCCTCCCTAAGTGATTCTGAAGGTCCATCCCCCTGCGCCCCAGACTAAACAATCTTCCAGGCCCCAACTCTGGGATTCTATATATCTGTGTTATCCTGGCTTGATTTAGCTAATATATTTATATTAATAACTATCCCTATTTATAACTCCTTAAACTAGTGGTTCCTGACGTTTTTAGGTCATGGATTCCTTTGGGGATCTTATGAAAGACACAGGTTGGTCCCTAAAAAAGAGACATTCTTTAGGAAAAGGAGATCATTGCTTTCTGAGTGTTTATGTCAAAGAATGGCAGACTTCTTACTTTCTTATAAGGGCAGGTGTTCCAAGTTTTTGTTTTAAATGTAAAAGTCTGATTTAAGAACCTAATTGGGCATTAGAGCATCTCCTAAAATGGCAGAAAAGGTGGGCATTATTACCTCACCTATTTATTTCCCATTTAAAGTGAAATAAAACCAAAGAATGAGTTCAGTAAGACTGGATTTTGCAATGTGAAGATAAAACCAGTTTAAAAAGCTTTCAACTTCTAAGTCACAGTTATTGGTGTCACCACAGAAATTGGTGGTTCCCTAATCCCAGGACTAACTGCATCCACATAGTCTGAAAGTTTGTTAAAAATGGATTCTCAGGCTCTACACCTAAGGGTCTGAGTGATTCAGAGCAGGAGAAACACTGACAAAGGAGCTTAACTCTTCAGTTAGTGCAAAAGCAGTATGCCTCTGCAGGCTTGGAAGCAGAAGCTTTCCACGTTTTTCAGATATGCCCCTTCAAATCACAAGAGCGGGCCTAACTGTGGTCTCTACTCTCACCAGACCTGAGCAGGGAGGTGAAGAAAGCAGTGGGCAGGAGCAATCACTCCTTTTCCCTGGTTATCTTCCATGTGTCTCTGAGGCATACATGTTAATAAATTTGCGTATTTTTCTTATCAGCCTTTTTAAACATTGTCTCCACCATCAACTTGGAATTATTTTTCCTCCCCTGTCGTTCCTGGTGACCCAGAAAGGACCTGTTGAGATATACACTTGTTCCAGAGCTACAGATGGGATCCTGGGAAAACTGGCAGAAACCAGCCAAGGAAAAGAATTCTTACCAAGTCTGCCCTCCAGGATCTCCATCGGTAATAGGTGGACAAGACAGGAAACATTTTATGTCATTCCACCCTTTCCAAATTCAGCTTAGCAGGAGAAAAACACATGTAAGAATTAACTCTGGGGATGCCTGGATGGCTCAGTGGTTAAGCATCTGCCTTCAGCCCAGGGCCTGATCCCAGGGTCCAGAGATTGAGTCCCACATCGGGCTCCCCCCCAGGGAGCCTGCTTCTCACTCTGCCTGTGTCTCTGCCTCTCTCATGAGTAAATAAAATCTTAAAAAAAAAAAGAATTAACTCTTTGAACTGCAGCTCCTGGATTTGCTTTCAGGTACCTGCTGGCTACTAACCCTTTCCCTCACTTCTATTTGTCTTGTGTTCTGAGAACTTGGGCTGTGTTTCTGCCTGCTGGAGCACACAGGTTGGTGGCCCCAAAATATGGCCAGACAGAAATGTTTGAAATGCAGTTCAGCATCCCATTTGTGGCTAGTGTCCTGCAAACTTTTGCCAGCTCTCAGGAGGTTGTTGCATAGTTCTTTCTTTCTTTGGTTACTTTTGGGAGTGGTTCTGATCTTGGAGGGCTGCACTGCCTCTCTTTGGGGACACCTTTCGTGTCTGTCCTTAAGCCATAAAAGGCTTACTGGTTTTGGTTTTAGGAATGCCTTTGATTTAAAAGAAACAGGAAAAAAGATTTCAAAAAGGAATAAAGTCAGGAAAATTTACTGTTTGTTTCAGCCAAAACCTGAGAAGGTATTTGAAAGGAATTTTTAAAAAAGCTCTATGGCCACACTGGAGGCTGATATTCAGAGCCTGATAGATTTTGTTTTGTTTAAGAGACAGAGAGAGATTGAGCGTAGGATAGGGGCAGGAGAGACAATCTTAAGCAGGTGCCATGCTCAGTGGGGAGGAGCCCGAGGCAGGGGCTCGGGCTGAGATCATGACCTGAAGTCAGACACTGAACTCAATCACCCAGAGGCCCCAGGAATTTTTTAAAAAGATTTATTTGTTTGTTTGTTTGTTTATTTATTTATTTATGAGAGAGAGAGAGAGAGAGAGAGAGAGAGAGAGAGGCAGAGACACAGGAGGAGGGAGAAGCAGCCTCCAATGCCGGGAGCCCGACGTGGGACTCGATCCCAGGACTCCAGGATCGTGCCCTGGGCCTAAGGCAGGTGCTAAACCGCTGAGCTACCCAGGGATCCCCTGAGCCACCCAGGGATCCCCCCCAGGAATTTTTTTTAAAAGGCCTCTCTGTTCTATGTGATCCTGGCTCCTCCATGGGAACTTCTCTTTGACTGAAAAGAAACCCCCTTCTTGAGCCCCTGCTGACGATATGGTCCACCAGCTCGGTCTACCTCCTCTGTGTCTACATGAGTTAGCTAAGTATAATGTGGAACTTAATCACCTTCCACCTTCCATTTAGTTCCCTGGATCCTTTGATACGTCTCCCCCTTCAAACTCCTACCTTGTCCAAATTTTCTCCACTCCTGCCACATTTTCCCTTCCTACTTCAGCCTCCCAGCTCCCTAACGCTACTTGATCTTCAGGCCCCTTCCTCTACTAGGGGCTCTCCAGGGACCCAGAGACCCTAAAGCAACTCTCAGAGGCTGCAAAGAAACAAGGAGGCACATGGAAATGGGGCAAATGAAAACCTCTTAGAAGTCTTCTACACAAATATTGGTAAAAAGCTTTAGCTGAGTACATTAACCATAACTTACTCCACCTGCCTGAAACACAATTTGGATTCAACTGTTCTTATAAACTGAGTGTAGATTTCTGTTTGCATTTGTCTGTATGTTTATGTATGTCTACATATGAATCTTCCGGATTTGGGGAATTTTTTTTTTTAACCTGTAGGTGGCATTCCTGAGCTCTACGTAAGAGCTCTACGTAATTAGCTTTAAAAAAAAAAGTGCTTGGGGGGCACCTGGGTAGCTCAATTGGTTGAATGTCTGCCTTCGGCTCTGGTCGTGATCCTGGGGTCCTGGGATCAAGCCCTACATTGGGCTCCCTGCACAGCCCAGAGCCTACTGCTCCCCCTGCTTATGCATTCTCTCTGTCAAATAAATAAAATCTTTTAAATGAATGAATGAAGGAATGAATGATTTTTAAAAGTGCTTGGGACACCTGGGTGGTTCAGTGGCTGAGCATCTGCCTTTGGCTCAGGGCATGATCCCCTGGTCCTAGGATCAAGTCCTGCACTGGGTCTGCTACATGGAGCCTCCTCCCTCTGCCTATGTTCTGCCTCTCTTGTCTCTCACGAATAAAAAAGTAAAATCTTTAAAAAATAAAAATGCTTACATAAATTAAGTAATCCTTAAACTCAGAAATAAAGAAACCGACCTAAATGTTTTTCAAGTTCATACGACTTGAGTAATCTTTGGTAAATAGATACATTGTTTACTAAAACAACAAGCACTAACCCAGAAAAACAGATATACCTTCAGAGTTGTCAGCACTAAATGCAGACATACAAACTTTTTCTACCTGGTTTACTAGTCAAATGAGCTCATGTTATCTGTTATAAAAAACCTGGTAGCTAGAAAAATAATGAGGGGCTCCTGGGTGGCTCAGTGGTTGAGCATCTGCTTTCAGCTCAGGTCATGATCCCGAAGTCCTGGGATCAAGTTCCACATCAGGCTCCCTGCAAGGAGTCTGCTTCTCCCTCTGCCTGTGTCTCTGCCTCTCTCTGTGTGTCTCTCATGAATAAATAAAATCTTTAAAAAAAAAAGAGAGAAAAAAAGAATGAGATGATGAAATTCTCATGAGTAATGTAAACACTGCTAAGAACAAATGAATGAAGTAGATATAAGCTAAATGTTTATAAATGAACAATTATATGTCTGCTTAAAAATAGTTTCTTAAATCTCTTTGGTAACTTACATTCCTAGAATTTTGCTACGTGATAGATAATCTTTAAATATCTAGACCATTTCGGGCAGACCCGGTGGCTCAGTGGTTTAGTGCCATGTTCAGCCCAGGGTGTGATCCTGGAGACCTAGGATCAAGTCCCACATGTCAGGCTCCCTGCAAGGAGCCTATTTCTCCCTCTGCCTGTGTCTCTGCCTCTCATGAATAAATAAAATCTTTAAAAATAAATAAATAAATAAATAAATAAATAAATAAATAAATAAATAAATGAATATCTAGATCATTTCCAAATAAAATAAAATATTGAAACATTAATTGCTAAATATTAAGTCTAAATTTACCTGCTTGTGGCCTCTTATAGAGAAGCTAAACATATTTGGACTTGTTTATAAACATGTCTTGTGCCACACTGAAAAACTGTACTATGAGAAAGTGTATGCTCCTAGAAATTATGAAAATATATTCACAAAAAAAATTAAAAAAAGAAAATATATTCACAAATTTGCCAATCTACACAATGCTGGCATGACATAGTTCATAACTGCTTACTTCTTCACTTTCATTAGAAATTAAGATTTCTATGAGTTAAGAATTCTAATATATATCATTAAAAATACTAAAAACAATAAGAGGAACAACTCTGTATATAAAGCAAGTAGAACGTATTTGTAGTGAGAAAAGGTAGACGGTATGGAGATGTATTTTCGTTAGGGATGAAAAAGAGTAAATTTGTCTTAAAGCAGAATAACTAGTTGCTTCAGAATGAAGAGAATAAAGGACAAACTAAGTAGATAAAGTTGGGGAGAGGAGAGAGGGAGGGGGGAGAAGGGGAGAGAGGGAGAGGAGGACAGGGAGAGAGGAGGACAGGGAGAGGGACAGGGGAGAGGGGGAGGGGGGACAGGGAGGGAGAGAGAGAGAACACCTTACTTGTGTGCTCAAGGTGGCTAAAACTGAATGAAATTATTACAGCGGGATTTTATTTTTAAGCAATCACTACGTCCAACATGGGGCTCTAACTCACACCCCCTAGATCAAGAGTCACATGTTCCACCAGCTGAGCCAGCCAGGTTCCTCTATTATTAAGAGTTTTAAAAGTAAGTTTTAATAGAATGCCTGTACAAAGTTAAAATTTAACCACTTTTCATCTATTAGAAGTACACAGTTTTCTTGACTACTGGTCCGCCTTTTTTTTTTTTGTTAAAGATTTTACTTATTTATTTATTCATGAGAGACAGAGAGAGAGGCAGAGACACAGGCAGAGGGAGAAGCAGGCTCCACACAGGGAGCCTGATGTGGGACTCAATCCCGGGTCTCCAGGATCACGCCCCGAGCTGAAGGTGGCGCTAAACCGCTGAGCCACCCAGGGATCCCATGGTCTGCTCTTAATAAGAAATTGTGGAAGGTTTTTCTTTACCTTTTAAGCAATCTGTCTAGAAAGCAAAGATTTTGTACCTTACCAACATCATTTCCTGTGCTCCATGTTGTCTTTTCCAGGTCTTAAGAAACGGAGTCTTCTCTACTAACAGAGCTAAGTTTTGTTTTGCTGTGTTTTAATAACTAAGTACTCTTCTGGTTTGCCTCTGACACCTTTTACCATCACTCTGGTTAAATAAGAACTGCTGTTTCACAGTGACCTATTTATTAATAAGGTGTTCTAAAAGCTTCATATTTGACAAATTTCCCCTAACCAAAGTCTAAGTCAGGTCTGTTTGAACCCAGACTAACTTTGGGATTTCCCAGCATGTTCCCTGTAACATCTTCTAAAGGAGAAATATTAAGTATTTAAATTGTGTGAAATTCCTAGAAATCTACTATGTCCTGGTAAAATGTTACCAGTCATAATTCTAGTCATCTTAAAATCTGTGCCACAGAAATAACCACATTTCCTTGTCATTGACATTAGAAGGAAATGTCATCAGATCTTTAACCATGGCCATTTTTAAGTCTTTTTGTCATTTACAGACAGTTGTTTTAGTCTGATGATTTTGCAAAAGTGTTTCATCTTTGGGGCTCTTCTCCGCTCGTGCTCTATTTCTCTCTCTCAAATAAATAAGTAAAATCTTTATTTATTTTTTTTTTTTAAAAAGGTGCTTTGTCTTCTAAGAGATTCAAGAAAAAGACTGTGATAAGCACAGTTTTCTGATAACTTTAAGTCATACCACTGAACTGGGTAAGAATTTCCATAACTCTAGTGGAAAACTCAAACCTGCCAAGATCAAGCAAAACAAGAATCAATTATGTGGGACTAAATGAACTGACAAAGATAAACAGAACTGAAACATTTATCTTTCTCCTTACCTGATCTCATCAGAATTTGGAAATGCTTATTGGGTATTCTTACTTTCATAGTAATATATTTACTCGAACATCTGTTCCTTAGACACAGATATGACCAAACAGTTTCAAATAACTAAGGCTGACTTCACAGAGCTAAGAAAGCCCCTTCAGAACACTGCTTGGTATCTGGCTTACTGGACTCCTAGTATTATAGTGGGTAAAGACTGTCACCTCTCGGCAGCCTCAGGAAGTTCAGAATATTTGGGGGACCTGAGAAGAGAGGAATGCACTCAAATTCATAGGTACTACAGGCAAGGAGAGTTGGTTGTTGGCTTGGCTTCTGGCGTTGAGTGGCTTTTGAAAGTCCATTCTGAGATTCTTGACAAAGGGGGCTCCTGGGTGGCTCAGTACATTAAGCATCTGCCCTCTTCTCAGGTCCTGATCCCAGGGTCCTGGGACAGAGAGCACCGAGTGGGGCTCCCTGCTAACAGAGGCATCTGCTTCTCCGTCTCGCTTTGCTGTTCCCCCTGCTTGTGTTCACTTGCTCTTGCTTGCTCTCTCATTCTCTGTCAAATAAATAAAATCTTAAAGAAAAACAACAAACCCCAAAAAACCTATGTGGCTGATCACTATTCTTGTGGTACTTATATAAACGATCAGGCCATGTTTAATGAAACTAGACTTATTTTACAAATTTGTCTTATCGCAATTATCTCTGATATAAATAGATGACTGTGAAGAGAAGTATGTTCCAATGGCACATCTTTGTGGATATCAGATCCCAGTGCTGCTTCCTATCCTTAAGGTTGTTACCTATCTGCAAAGTGACCTGCATCCTCAATTCTTCCAGTTTCCTCAAATATCTGACCAGCTTCTCCAAATTTTTCTCACCCTTCTGACTTGGAATCACTAAGGATAAAAATGCTTTTCTTGAAGCTTTGCAAAACTAAAGCTGGACAACCTGATAGAAATTTCAAGGATATCAATCACCACAACAGCTCCTGTGTGGACAATGTTCTTGGCAGTTGGGCTCCTCCAGAGGGTTCACACCTGATGATATCACCAGGGCCCACCACTCAAACTGCAAACCAAGAAAATGAATGAAACTCAAGCTCAAGAGGGCATTCAACTGCCACGGTTTTTACCTTAAGCTTTTTAACTGATAAAGTTCTTTCCAGCTCATCTCTTAACTCAGGCAAAAAGCCCTCCAGGCAAAGTATCCTGCCCTGTGAAGCAAAAGCATCCCTTCAAGCAATGACTGCCTAGAGCCAGCAAGACCACCCCCCCTACAATTGACCCCAAGACAATCATCAACCCCAGCTTTACTGCCCAAATGTGTGTGACTGAGGACAGGGAATGGAGGCTCAGGAAGGAAGCTGATCAGAGTAATGCCATTTTGGTTTGTAAGCTGACTTTTAAGTCAGCAGGGCATAAAATGAGTCACAAGACCCCACTCCAGCTATACAAGCCACATGGGCTGGACATTCTTGAAACTGCTCTGTAAGAGTGTCTGCTGCCAACAGACCCCATCTCTGGCCCTCCATGTTCACGTTTGCTCAGTAACCTCTCTTAGGGCTCCATGTTCTGAGCTCCTTAGAGATTAATATACATACCTTAGAAATGCCTGCCATGGCCAGGATGGGGGTGGGGGGGGGACTTATTTTAGCCTCCCACGAATCTGTAGAGATAACATGGTTTTTCCCTGTCCTGATGCACTGGTGGTGCCACAAGGCCAGCTGTCATATAGGTGCATGAAAGCCTTTTGAGGTGTGTGCAAACCATTTGATCTCACTACAATGCCCTTGTGTGTGTCCCCTCACGCTATAAAATCTGTCGACTAAGATCTGGATTTTGTGGAGAATAACTATGCAGCTGCTGTGGATTATCCTCCACCTGAATCCGTCAGTATGTTATCCTGAATAAAATTTTATGTGAACTGTATGGAGTGGCCTGCCTTGTTTTCTGGTCTCAAAGTGCTGTCTTAGCTTGGGGATACTTTCCTGTCGATCCTCCACTTCTAACACGCTCCCTGTAGTTAATTCCAGAACCCTAGGTGAATAGTGGAAAAACCAACCATCGAATATAAGGGATACACCTAAGGTTAAAGAGTAAACTCCTTCCTATATGGCTAGCTAATTTTTAAAAACCTATAAAACCTTTCCTTAGAGGCAAAGGGGGGCTAAGTCTTCCTCACTTGGGAGGTAAGATTACTCCTTTGTGAAGTAGCTCCTGATGTGGGAAACAAAGGCAAAAGAAAAAATTAAATTTCCTTACTGCCTACAAGTCCCTGAAACAGGCAGAGTGATTTTCTAGGAACTCAACTGCCTTGATGTTGACACTTTGCTGAGGGCAAAGTCTACTTTAACATATAAAAATCCTTCCGGAAACTTTTTATCTCTAGATCCATGTTAGCAATCATCCTCTAGGCATAGAGTCCGCTGATCTGCTTCTGAAAGATCTCATGACTCAGGTTTGATTAGACAGTAATAAATGACCTGTTCCCAACAACAGCTAGTCCCCCTGAGGTCCTGGAAACCTTGCTTCCAAAATTCCTCAGAGACTCACACTATACCTAACCTCCTCCCAACTTAGAGTACATAATCAGCCACCTGATACAACCCCAGTGCAGCTCTCTCTGCCCATGGTCCTGTCCCTGTGCTTTATAATAAAACCACCTTTTTGCACCAAAGACGTCAAGAATTCTTTCTGGGCCGTTGGCTCCAAACCCTAACTGCCACATCACTTGGCACCTTAACATGTGGCTCAGTCTTCTCATCTGGACTCAGAGCCTCAGTGCAAATTTGGTGAGTGCTTTCTCTTTTCTTCATTGACTTTTATTCCAGGGGCTTTTCAAGGAGGATAAACTTGATGCTAAGCTTAAGACTCCCATGTGAGGTTTTTCTCCTCATTGGTTTAATGTGATGCTCTCCACATCTCTGGTCTAGCTGTCTCCAGCCACGTGACCTCTACTCAGAACTGGCTGAAACCAGTACCCAATTGATTTAAAACCCAACTGGGAAGATTTCTTAGGGAAATAAGCTGTAAAAGAATCCATGTGTTGGAATGTCACTTAGACCATGATGGATTCTATAGTTATGGTCTTTTATGTCTTCTAACAACCTGAACTACAGAATTGGTATTTCCCTTTGTAAAAACTTTCTTAATGTTTTCCAGAGGTTAAAAATGATGGGTTCTTCATGACAAGGCAAGGCATGGTATCTCGGTCCATTCGCCAGCACCCATTTTGCAGTGCAGAATGTGATAGGGAAGCTGGGGCCTCCTACAGGGCCTTTAATGGCAGGGCGGGGATCATAGCACTTTCATTCAGGGGGTGCCTTGGGTCTCTTTGACACCAGGAACCTCTGACAAGCAGGTCTATACATGAGCTATTGTGGCAATTTCTTTGAAGGTTACCCAAAGTTGTCTAGCTTAGGCAAACAACAACATCCAACTAGAACTAGAATTTAACATATGCAAAGGGGTTATTGAGACATAATTTTTCTCTCTATAATCACCCTTATTTCCAGAAATAGCCAAATTAAGAGTAATTTGTAAAACAAGTCCAATTTTCAACAAACTTGGCCTTAATTTTTCCTTTTGCCTTTGTTTCCTGTGTCAGTATCACTTAGACCAAGTCATCAAACTGGGCTTTAACATCTAACCTAACTGCAGTGTCAACCTTCCCCAGAAACTGGGGTTTTACATCTAACCTAACTGCATCAGTCAGGAATTTTCGGGTCTCTCTCCATCCCCAAAGGCAAATGAGGTCATCTGCAAGATAAGACACCCTGCCCTTTCCCCTAAGTGATGGTGACCTTGCTTGGAATCCTTTTTCTTTTGCTATTAACTCCCTGCCCTGCCCTCCTTCTTATAAAAACCTTCCATTTTGTACAATTCTTGGGAACACCTCTCTACTTGCCAGATGGGATGCTGCAGGATTCACAAATCATTTTGTTGTTGTTGTTGTTTATTTGAGAGAGAGAGAGAGAGAGAGAGAGAGAGAGAATTCGAGCAAGGGGGAGGAACAGAGGAAGACGGACAAGCAGAC